>NW_006433950.1:6886308-6931339 GCF_000325575.1 Pteropus alecto
ATTTATATAGAAAAGGAAAAGTACTATATCAACTTTAACAGAGCAAAGATTAAAACATTTCACCAATACTACATTATGGCTCAATGCAAACTGATCTAGTAATCAAGGAAAATAGAGGGAAAACCCTCTTACCGTTCTAACCCTCTTACAGTTCTAAAAGTAATCAAGAGCGATGCTCATATTTTTTAAAAGAACATTTATTTGCCTTTTCCACTTATGAGGATTTTTTGAAAGTGATATGAAATTAAAATATTATTATTAATGTAATAGCTAGATATTAACTTGCACATACGCAACTTTCTACTAATTCCAGATTTCATAAACCCAACATTTATATAACCTAAATTTCCAAGCCAGCACGTTTTGTCAAATAAAACAAAAATAACCATCTTTACAATTTCAAATCACTTTTGAGGGGGAAAAGGTTCATCTATTTGACTATAAAACAGAGAAACACCCAAACTATCCTACTCAAACACCAGTATCAGTAAATCTTGCACCCTTTAAACACTGACCAGCATTAAAAAGCCACTTTCCTCCATTAGAGTAAGCATCACAGTGCCTCACAAACTCTTAGGAATGATAAAAGCACATACTGATAATTTCTTAAGACACAGCCCAAATGCCAATTACTTGCCACAGCTAGAATACTTGTGAGAGTGACCTCGAAATGCAATGGCTTTAAGAGCTTAAGCAGACAATAAAACGCAGCCACAATGGGTTCCCTGGGGCTACATTCTAGACCCCTCCTCGGTCTGAAAGCCCAACCATAACTGCAACCACCCTCTGCTGTGGAGGCCTACTAAGGTGCCTGGATGCTCTCGCTGCGGCGGGCATGTGAATGCATAAGGAGCAGAGGAATGAATAAAAATGTGTTCATGAGCTAAAATGCAATTTCAGTTAAGAGAGTTTTGAAAATCCTAAGTCGAGGCCTTATAGCTAGGGCTCGACCGCTTACAGCTAGAAAGATAAACACGTTTTACGGTGGGTTACCTCTGGAGAGGTGGGGGAAAGATAAATTCCAAGCAAACCTGGGTTATTCCTATAATGACTGAATACAGGGGCACTGGAACGAGCCTTTACGGAAAAGGAAAACCTTCTCAAGCAGAACTCTAACCTCTTGGCGCTGGAGGACAAGAAAGCGCCTGCGGGGGCTAGAAAAGGCGTGCGCTCGCGAGCGGGAGATGGGGTGGTGGGGAGGCGTGAAGCCCGCCGAGGGCCGGGGTCGCGCCGGAAGATCGGAGTCTTGAGGAGCGCTCACTAGACGGGGAAACAAGGAAAGCAACGCGCGAAGGCCAGGCAGCACTTACAGGTTGATGGTGCGCTCCAAGGTGAGGGGCTTGGTCTGCTGGATGTACTTGTTGCCGAACTGGTTGACCCCCCGGGGCCAGCCGGTCTGCGAGCGATTGGGCGGCACCACGGACATGCTGGCAAGCTCGGGCGCTGGCGGCGAGAGGAAAGGGGGAGGGAAGGAGACTTTCCCGGTGCCAGCAGCGGTTACCTGCGTTCCACTCAGCAGCAGCCGCCCGCCATTAACGTGAAAGAGCAAGGAGAAGCGTACGCACGCCGGAAGTGCATTCCGAGCCCCTGGCGGCAGGAAATAGAGAGGCCGTGGCCTGCCAGGCGGAGCACCATTGGACCGACCGCTGGAGGGATGTTCGCAAGATCTAGAGCTCCCATTGGTAAATTATGTGTGGGTTCCGCCTCCTCTTACGTTGGTATTTCCTATTGGATGGTTCTGGGAAAGGGGCATTCTGGGAATTGTAGTCTCCATGGGCAAATAGGGGCTTGATTAGCGTGGTGTGGGTCTGTAGCTTATGAAGAGATGAATGGGAAACGGCCAGCTGAGCCCGGTCCTGGTCAGACCGGGAAAAAGAGAAAGAAGGAGGTGATGGCGGAGTTTTCGGACGCTGTCACGGAGGAAATCTTGAAAAAGCAGGTGGCCGAGGCTTGGAGCCACAGGACGCCGTTCCGTCACGGTAACCGGGTGCTGCGAAGGGGGAGTCGCCGCACGGCGTCCAGGGGCCTCTGAGAGTCCTGGCACTCTAGTCAAGCCCACAAGGGAAGAGGCTCTTGAAGAGAGCCTCCTCCGACCCTCCTGCCTGGCCTGCTGCCACCTTTCATTCCAAGTTCAGTTTGGATTTAGAAACCTGAGAAGAGAAAGAAATGTAGGCCGGAGAGTTTGGGGAAGTAGAGGGCATGAAAGTTGATGGTCGAATTCTGGAATCAAGGGTTACTGACGGAATCTGTTCCACTGATTGTGCGATGTTGTCAATGGATTTAACTTGTCAAAACTTCAGTTCCTTCCTATGTAAAATGGAATAGCTAATAGTATTTACCTTAGGAAGATGTTAAATGAGATTAATAAACCGATGCACATATGCATCAATAGACATTTCCCTGAGTAAGGACCAATAAACATTTGGACATATATTTGAGCGGCTTATGTGATATTTGCCTCCGAGGATGATGCTCGGTTGTTCCATGATAGTGTAGCCAGAGCGTTTGTTGTGAGCTGCTAGGTAGCGGGCACCTGAGCTTACTCGGGTTTTTTAGTGCCTATATAGTTCAACTATATGACCTATGAAAGTAAACCTGTTGACCAAGGGAAGAAACGTTCGGTGAACCATTCCAACCCCAGCTTTCCATACCAATATATAGGATAAGAACGCTGCTTAATGCGCCATGCATTTCCGTCTAAAGTTTGCCATGATTTTTGTTTCAATTAAGTGCTTTAAAGAGGGGACTCCTGAGTTCTCTAGATGCACATAGAAAATGATGGCTTAGTGTTTAAAGCACAAGCTGTGTACACTCAGAGACTTCTCAATTTCCTTATCTGTAGGGGGTGGAGATACTGATAATGTTTACCTTAGAGTTGTTGAAATTAAATGAAAATACATGTAAAGCACCACTGTGCCTGGTGCTTGGTAGGTGATGATGACATGATTATTAGAAGGGCACATATTAGCCCACTAGAAGCGGTGGGTAAAATGTCGAGGGAGAAATCATGAAATTAGAGGAAATTATGCCTGAACTGATTAAAAAAAAAAGTATGTGTATCGTAACTTAGTAACTTGGGGAAAGAAAAGAGATTGAAGGAAAATTGCCAGCTGGTATTGCTATTCTCAATTTTAATCTGCTACTCTCATTTTAAGTTTTGGGGGAAATAAATTAAGACTCAAGTAATCATTGAACTAAAAAAAAAACACAAAAGAGCGGGAAACTTTACTTTAGTGATATCACCTGTACTCATCTTAAGGACTAATATTGTAAGTACAGTATCTTTTAAAAGTAGCATTGAGTGTATAAAGAAAAAAGAGAAGAGCTTATAATTTTTCCGCCAAAGCTTAGACTTTAGGTACTAGATTCCTGAAAATTCATGACCATCCCCTTTTGTATTCTCTGTACTATGCTACTCAGGGGTCAAAAATACAAAAGGAAAAAAGCCATATGTTTTTATTCCAACAGAAGCCATTGTCATGGACATGGACCCCTTTCTTCACTGTGTGATCCCAAACTTCATCCAAAGCCAAAACTTCTTGGAAGGGCTTCAGAAGGAACTTCTGAATTTGGACTTCCATGAAAAGTATAATGATTTGTACAAGTTCCAGCAGGTATTTATGCCCCTTTCCATTGGCTCTTCTACTTCAGAAATTTATTATCTATAAAACTGTTTAATACTTTTAAACTTGAGGTTTTAGTTGGGTTTGCCTTGGAGAGTCCTTGCCTTGATGTTGTTAAAAGAATTCATTCATTTAACATATGCTTACTGTTAGCTATGTGTTAGGTACTATAATTATTATACGGGAGTCTTTGCCAGTTCCTGCCCTGTAATACTTTAAAATCTAAAATAATAGAGGTGATAGCGATGGTGACAGTCAAGAAATACGGTAAGCCAATGAGTTAAGTACATTATAAACAAAGAGATTAAGTATATTTTGGGGAGTGGTATACCGAAGAGAGCTGTACATTAGAAAATAATCATTTAAATTTTTGGATTCATGTCTTTGTTGAGGTGGCTTGATGTATTGCAATATGCTCTCCATTGTACTATGTCCTATAGAGAGTTAGATCCATTCTTTTTTGGGCACACAGTTTAATTTAGCAGAAAAGACTATCTCAAAATCAAAGCTGGTTTTCCCACTCTTAAAAGACAGGCCCAATCTAGGGATAGAAATATAGGTCATTGGTTTCCCCGTTTTGGGAGCTATCTTTGAGTACATGGCATACATCATTCCTGAAAATCATTTATGAAACTTCAAGGACATCAGCCCTTAAAATCACACACAAAAAATTAAAAATGAAAAAGGTAAAGATTATTTCGTTTTCTTTGCCTTTTCCCTTTGACTTCTCTTTATCTGAGATAAGAAAGTAAATAACAGATTTCTTTTTCTTGCTTTCATTCTTCTACATTAGAGCTTATTGTCAGCTAGTCGTGTCCCCCAATCTGTCTCTCTTTGGGCCTTGGACATATGACTGAATTAACCGGGTTAAATAAACAAACGATGTGACTCATAATAATTCCGAATACCTCATGAAAATTAACTTTATCCATAGTAAAGTTGCATAGATTAATTAAAAATGATGTTGTCTGCCTTTGTAATTGTATCAACTTTTATAGCACTAGACCTCTTTTGTTGGTTTAGAGCTATATACATCTCTGACTACCAAAACTGAGAAATCACAGTGGTTTTTAGTTAGTGCAATTTGGTAGATTAAAACACATCTAACTGTGAAATTAGTGACAGGCAAAATAATAGAAAGGGTCCTGGGTGATGGGATGGGTGGGGAGAAGCCATTACTTTAGATCCCCATGGGTGCTTGGGGAAACTGCTGTGAATAATTTTTACTATGCTTACTTTGGGACTGAGCTTCTTCATGCTAAGACGGTAAATGTAAAACCTATTTTCAATCTCCTGTCTCTTCAAACTTTACCTGTACCCCTCTTTGCTTGTACTGTGAATTGACTTGATAATTGAGGAGTCTATAACATCTTCCAGTCCCCCTAACCAAGTTTGTCATTAGGAGTAGCCCAGTAGTTTGTATTGCAAGCATTATTCAGTGCATGCTTTATGCCATGTTAAGTGCTTTATATTTATTAATTCAATAAATCTTCATAATCCTATGAAGGACATACTATTCCTGCTTTATAGTTGAGGAAACTCTACATCAGTTTTTCCTTCTCTTCTGAATCATTCTCTTCAGCATACAAAAAAAAAAAAATCTAATCATCTCATCTTAAGAAAAAAAATTCTGTTCGTCTGACTTTCCCTTTAAGCTGCCACCCCCTTCCTCTGCTTCCCTTGTCCCTAGCATTCTTTATGAGTTGTCCGTACTGTCTCAAATTCCTCTCATTCTCTGTTAAGCCCCTGTCATCAGGCTTTCACCTAGTACACCCCACTGAAACTACACTCGTCAAGGTCACTCACAACAGCCACACTAGTAAGCTGGATCATCAGTTTTTAGGCTTGGTTTTCCTTGACCCCTCAGCAGCGTTTGACGCACTGTGTTACTCCTTCCTCCTGGAGATGTATTTTTTCGCATTACTTTCAGGATACCACGCTCTCCTGGTTTTCCTTCTACCTCATTGGCGAGTCCTTAGTTTCCTTTGGGAGGTCTTCTTTTTGTCTCTGACTTCTTAATGATAAAATACTCCCGGGCTTAGCCCTCGGACCAAGCAGATTTCCAGGGAGCCCTGTACTTTGCCTCTAATCTTGGATCTCTATTAAAAGTGTCTCACACTTAAGTCCAGAACTAAACTCCTGATCTTCTCCCCATAAATCTCCATCTATAATTTTACCCATCCCAGTTAATGGCAACTCGATCTTTCCAGTGACTCTGGTTAAAATCCTTAAGGTCATCCTAGTTTCCTCCCTCACACCTCCTGTCCAGTTCATTGGGTAATTCTGCAGGTTCCACCTTCAAAATATAACCAGAAAAATTCACATCTTTTTGCTTCCACTGCCAGCAGCTGATCCAAGCCATCTTTCTCTCTCCTCAGGATCATTCTGTTAGTGTATTAACCAGTCTCCCTGCTTCTACTCTTGCCCACCCACACAATCACAGCCATTATGTTCTTTTAAAATGAAAATGGACCCAAAAGAATTGAAAATGTGTTCACATAAAAACTAGTGCACAAATGTTTGTTGCAGCATTATTCATAGTAGCCAAAAAGTGGAAACAACCCAAATGGCCATCAACTGATGGATGGATAAACAAATGTGGCATATCCATACAATGGAATGTTACTCAGCCAGAAAAAGGAATCAAGTACTAATACTGGTGCAACATAGGTGAACCCGGAAAACATGCTAAGTGAAAGAAACTGGATGCAAAAGGCCACATACAGTATGATTCTGTTTATATGTCATGTCTAGAACAGGCAAAAATATAGAGATGCAGAAAGTAGGTTAGTGTTGCCAGGAGCTTGGGGGAAGAGAGGATGTGGGCTGCCTGCCTAGAGGGCACAGGGTTTCTTTCTGGGATGATGAAAGTGTTCTGGAATTAGATCGTGGCGATGGTTACACTACATCATGAATATACTAAAATCTACTGAATTACACACCTTCAAATGGCTAAAATGGTCAATTTGATGTTACCTGAATTTTCTCTCCGTTTTTAAAAACATAAATGGGATCATGTTACTCCTGTGCTCAAAATCTCCACTGGTCCCTCACTTCCCTGAATGAAATCCAAAGCACTTGGGATGGCTCTCAGGCCCCGCTTGCCTCCTTGGCTTCATGTCCTACTGCTCCCCCCTCACTCTCTGCTGTAGCCACACATTCTCCTTGCAATTTCTTGACATAAGCCAAGCAAGCCTCACACTCAGGGTCCTGCGTCCTCTTTGCCTGGAGAGTCCCTTGGCACACTTCCCACCCTCCTCCGAGTCTTTCTCAGTGCAGGCTAACCCGGCCATCTTTCCTAGCTCCAGACCCTTCCCTACTCTCAGCACTCCCAGTCCTTACCCTGCTGTGTTTTTCCTGTGCATTTACCACCTTTTGTACTAATAATCGACTTTTTATGTTTATCGTCAGTCTCTCTCAACCAGAATATAAGGACCACAGTAATGACTGTGTAAATCTTTGTTGAATGAATAAGGCACAGAGAAGCTAAGTAACTTGGCCAAGTCACAGAGGGGCCAAATGGAGGGACCAGGCGGTTTGACCTCAGAGTCCAGGCTCTTATCCCACCGGAGTACTCACTAAACTGCTCTCCTCCGTGTGTCTAACATATGAAAGGGATCTTTTCTTTGTCTTTTTCATGATCAAGTCTGATGATCTGAAGAAGAGAAGAGAGCCTCACATCTGTGCTTTAAGGTAAACAAGTAATCATATTTGTGGGGTGCCTAATATGTGCCAGGCTGACAATTAAATTCTTTAAATGTTATATTATACAATCTTTGTTGACATTATTATCTCATTTTGTAGAGGAGGAAACAGACTGAGAAATTAAGTAACTTCTTCAAGGCTACCTAGGTAAAAATCAAGGAAGCCAAGATACAAACCTAAGTCTGATTCTAGGGCCCACGTTCTCAATGATAATATGTCCGACCTTCTCAGCAACCAAGGAAACAACACTGTTCTTCACATATTAGGTTGGCAAATAGTAAACACAAAATCTCCACTGTTGACAGAAGTGTCGATACTTTTATACACTGCTACAGTCTTTCTTAGAAGATGGTTTTGAAAGATGTATCAAAACCCTAAAAGTTAGGCTTACCTTTTAGTAGTATAGTTTCACTTAGAAGAATTTATCCAGAGAAAATAATGAAGGATATGATCTAGGAATCCTAAACTATAGAAGTTTAAAGTGAAGAACATTCTTGGGAATGAGTCTCCTTTGAATAAACCACAGCTCCAGGAAAAAAGAACTGTGGCATAGATCCAAATGGAGCCCACTCCATGGCATAACAGGTCATCTTTTGTTTACACTTCTAGGAAAATTCTGTTTGAAGATTTCCGGACTTGGCTTTCTGACGTTTCCAAGATTGACCTGGAATCTACCATTGACATGTCCTGTGCTAAATATGAATTTTCAGGTAAAAAAAGATAAAGCCCCGATGTCTGTAAGATTTAAACACTTTAACTAAACAGTGGCAGATAGTGTCAGGGTATCAAAATCCTAGATTTTGCATGCCTGCATAGCATTAGGATCTTCATAACAAGCACACTCTGACCCAGCCCACATGCAGACATAACCGTCGTATTGGGGAGTATATAATGCAGTGTTTCTCTTTGGGAATACCATGAAAGCTGTTGCCCATATTTTCAGAAAAATGCTGATAATGCTCATACACACCAACTTTCCATATACTGGCAGGAAATTCAGAGGTGGTATTGTAACCTCTCCTCTTAGACTTCTTCGGGAGCAAATGTGTCCCTCAAGGTCATTTTTCTTTTTCCTTTTTTTAAATTTAAAGGTAATAAGTTAATACACTCTTAAGGAAAAAATATTCAAATAATACAGATATAAATCATTTTCTTCACTTTCTCCTTGCATCCCCCCCTTTCTCTTCAGAAATATCCATTGTCGCTAGTTTGGGGTACACCCTTCGAGTTCCCTTTCTGAGCATCTAAATGTCTTTTTGAAAACATGTTTGGTTTCTCACCTGGATGAAAAAGTTTTGTTTTGTTTGGGGTGTAACTTTTGTCCTGGGGAAGTTTAACTTGGTAACAACTTTTCAAGGATAACTTAGTGATACACATGAAGAGTCATAGCATATGTCCTTTTTTTCCCTTATTTTTTTCTTTTTAATTTGAAGTAATTTCAAACTCAGAGAAAAGTGGCAGGCATAGTACAAATAATTTTTTTTCTATTTTACTTGAAAGTAGGTTGCCATTATGATGCTCCATGTCCCCTGAATAACTTCAGTAATGCCGACAAGGACGTCCTCCTACGTGATAACAATAAAGCACCAAAATCAGGGAATTAAGATTGAGCCGTAATTCCCATCGGATCCCCAGGCTCCGCACAAGTTCCGTTGTTCGGTCCTTTATAGCAAAAGAACCCAGTTCAGGACCGCACGTTGCATTTACTCGCAGTCCTGGCACATCTGTTTAAACTCCCTCAGTCTCTAACGGTTCCTCCATCTCTCCTTGTTTCCTGATGCGTCTGGATCGATCCAGACAGCTGAGTCATTTTGTAAAACTTCCCTCGGTTTGAGTTTATCTAGCGCTTCCTCTTGATTAGATTCAGGTCATGCATTTTTGGCAGGAATATTATAGAACGATGTGTTCTTTCTACTGCACCATATCAAGTGGTATGTGGTTTCTGTTTGTCATATTACTAGTGATGATAACTTCGATCACTTCAGTAAAGTGGTTGCTGATATCACGTTTTTCTACCGTAAATTGTTCTTTTTCTCTCTGTAAGTTAATAAGTATTTTCTGGGAAGATACTTTAAGATTATGTAGATTTCCCGTTTCTCCTCAGACTTTTATTTGTTTTAGCATCCACTGATTATTTCTTGCTAAATTATTACTATGAATGTTGCCAGATGGTTATTCTTACAATAAAATCATTTCTTTCACATTTGTTAGTTGTCATTCTACTGTAAAGACAACCTTTTCCTCTCCCTATTTATTCATTTATTTGTGTCAGTGTGGATTTATGGATTACTATTTATGTATGGGCTATTCTCAGTTAGTATCATTATATTGGTGCTCATATTGTCCTCGATTTTATCAAGGGGAGCCCCTTTAAACTGACCGCTGTGTCCTTTTGATACATCCCCATCATTCTTCATATATTTTACTTTATGGCAAAACAAGATTTTCCAGACTTTCCTCACATTTCTCATGCTTTAGACCTGGAGTCGGCCATTCTTCCAAAGAACCCCAGTTCCTTTTAGTGAAGAATGATACTAAAAAATCAAGATCTGGATTCTAGGTGTTTTTGCTATTAGGCGTCACTGCTCCCAGACCCTTTCAGAGGAAGGAGGTAGCAAGTATACATGCACACACGTATGTATACACAAGCATTTACATGTATATGTATTTCTATATCTGTACTTTTATCTAGATATCTGTGTAAATATCTGTATGTACATATCTGTATGTATGTACATAGATATAGATATAGATATAGATATAGATATAGATATAGATATAGATAGAGAAAGAGAGAGAGAGAGGAAACAGAATTTATATTGAATCCTCCAGTTCCAATTCAACATTATAGGGTTCATTCTAGATTTCTCCTTTTATTTGTAATTTCATTCTTCAATAGTGAGAAACCTGGCTTCCATTATCTTCAGTCTATTTATTTATGGAAACGGTCTGTCCATGTGGGAATGACCTCAGCTCACCACAGCGTTCCCTCCCTCTCCCACTCTGCATGGCTGCCTGCCTTGCTCAGCCCCACCTAATGGCTCTTACAAACTTACTCAAGAAATTAAAGAGAACAAGTACGAAAAGGTCTACGTGCAGTGATGGTCATTAAAGCATTCTTTCTTAATAGACAAGAAATGGAAACAACAAATAAAGGATGGATTAAAGGGGGTAAGGAGCTAATTCTTAATCTATATAGTAGGATAACTTTATAGCCATTAAAAGAGGTGACAAGTGTGTATATTCATATGGAAAGTCACTTGCCACATAATAAAAAAAAGGCCACAAAACAACTACTGTAGGATACCATTTTTTTCAAAAGCAAAAACATGTATGTAGGAAAAATATTAGAAAAATATATGTTAAAATATTGTTAGTGATTATCTATAGGTCTTACTACATACGTGTTCTTCGGTGTTTTTAGTTTTCAATAGGGAGTTTTATTTCTCTAATTATGAAAAAGGAGAAATAAGTGTCATTTGAGCGCCAGAGGAGCTGACATTGCAGATGACTGTCAGATGGACAGGTATTAAATGCAGGGTCGTATCAGCTGCCCGTTGTCTGCGCAGGGACGTTAAGGTGTGCGTTAAACTGTTGCAGATGCCCTGCTCTGCCACGACGACGAGCTGGAAGGGCGCCGGATCGCCTTCATTCTGTACCTGGTTCCTCCCTGGGACAGCAGCTTGGGGGGCACCCTGGACCTGTTCAGTGTTGATGGTAAGACAGATGTGTGCTCTTCCACACGCAGCCACTTCTGAATTCTTATGCACAACGTCTGTGCTCCTCAGAGGAGATGGAAGCCACTGATTACAGTGACTGCTACGGGAGGAGTCAGTCACGGCCAGCCCTGACAACCACCTAAGTTGTACTGGACATAGCCATGACTCCAGGGGTAAGTTAGTTGGTTTAAGATGAGCAGTAGTCAGACCTGACTTCTGAGTAGGACCACGGAAGGATGGAGAGCGTGTAAAGCTGCCTGGGGCCACGCCTCTGCAAGAACCGGTCTGTTTGACAGGAAGTTGGAGTTTTTTTATTTTAATGACTGACACCAGGAAACTCTCAGCCTTCATCAATAATAGATGGGTGGTGTAATGAAGAACAGATGTCACCGGGCAGAACCAGCAAGTATGAGTGAAACAGAAGGAAGGGAGTGGCAGTTTGGGATCTGAAGGGTATATGTAGATACCTTTAGAAATTTGAGTATTGTCATGGTGAAACGAGGTGGCCTGGATGGAAATGGTTAATGATGATGATATCACTTTTATGGGTCTGTTCTCTCCTGGTGTAGAACACTTTCAGCCGAAGCAGATTGTCAAGTCTCTTGTCCCTTCGTGGAACACACTGGTTTTCTTCGAAGTGTCTCCAGTATCCTTTCACCAGGTAAAGATTGTGAGCCACAAATACATAGAGTACTAAGGACCAAGCTTTTCAGTCACTCATTATCTAAATGTGACAGCTTCCTGTTGGACTTACGTGGCCAGCTTGAAGGATCCTGACATTAGTGTGCCTTGGCCGGTGATCTTCCTCCTCATTCCTTGTATCGATGTGCCACTGGTCTTGTGCTTTCAGGTGTCTGAAGTCCTGTCTGAAGAAAAGTCGCGTTTGTCTATAAGTGGCTGGTTTCATGGTCCTTCGCTGACCAGGCCTCCCAACTACTTTGAACCTGTCATACCTCGGAACCCTCACGTCCCGCAAGATGTAAGGATAAATTCCTGTTGCCGGCATTGTTTTCTTAGCAGCTTTAGCATCATTTGTTTTCCTGGTTTTAAAACTGGCTGTTCCTGATAATGAAACTGGACTTTGAGCTTACCCTTCCACTTTTCTTGGATAAACTTTTGATAGTGTCTTTCTCAGGCAGAGTTTTCCAGCACTTTATGTTTAATGGGGAGACAGTTATAAAGTAGGGGTTTGCATATATTTTACTAGTGTGAAATGATGTAAGAACAAGCAATAGGAATTATTAACTCGCCTTTTGCATCTGCCGCTTCTTTGTAAGCATGAAATTTTGTATGACTGGATCAACCCTACTTATCTGGACATGGATTACCAAATTCAAATTCAAGAAGAGTTTGAAGAAAGGTCTGAAATTCTCTTAAAGGAGTTCCTTAAGGTAGGTCAGCACATCCCGTCCAGTACATCTTGCTTGGCATGTGGTCTTGCTTCTTGGGTGGGCGAATAGGCATCCCCAAGAGAGTTTTTGTTGTTTTTCCTTTTGTTCCTAGTTAGAATATTTATGTCATCCTCTACTTCAAATAAAATATAGAAGTGATGATAATAGCTAACATTGGTATCAGTTGTATGCTTAGTGGGCTAAGACTCCTTTGGGTATTCTGCAGTTCTCTCGAACCTTAACGGTACACACATAGAGAAGCTTCTACACTGAGGGAGAGTTGTGTGTAGTTCCCTTCCTACTCGTGAATGTGGTACAAATATCTTAGTGACAGATTACTGACTGATCAACACCTATTAATGAATGTTTGAGCGATGAGGCAGCCCATTATAGTGGAAAGAGAACTAGATCAGAAGGCAGAGACCTTATATTCATGTCCCGGCTCTATGATTTTACTAACCGAAGCCAAACACGAAATCTCTCTGAGCTTTCGTTTCACCGTCGGTTACACTGGGATAATACGTGCCTTGCCTGGGAGCTACCTTGAAGAGTTGCCGCGAGGCAGAACAGGAGCATGTGCCCTGGTGTGGTGCTTCACAGTTGGCCCTGGGTCCCATGGAGTCACAGGCCTAAGAGCTGTTCTTCCATGAAAAAAAGGTTGAGGGACAGTACATACTTATACCTTATAACTGATATTAACATATTAAGGAAGTTGAGTAGTAGTCTAGTAAATAAACTTGTTTAATTCAGCTTACCTAAACCATGCTTTGGGGTCCTTTTTCTTACTTAAAGCTGATAGGACTACTGTTTTTAGAAAACTCCTCGGGAAACTGCATTAAACAAGTACATATAAAGCCTTCTGTGAGAATATTTCAATAGGTTAATACCTTCTGTACTGTACTTGACTTTCAAATTTAGAATGCTGACTGAATAAAGGGAATGAGCTGAGGCCTAGAGAATCTTGTGTTGTTATACAGAAATTTTCATTGTAATAACGTGGCCTGTTACACAGTTTAATTTTTTTCCCTTACATCTTATGAATTAAAGAGTCTGTATTTAAAAAAAAAAAAATTTAAAATTTTTTTAATTTAAAAAGTTCGTATTATGATCTTCATTTAATAAATGAAGGAATTTTAGAGGTTGAGCATTTTGACATAAACTAAACAATTGCTTAAAGAAATGGCCCAAAATGACAGGTCTCTTGGCTGAAGCATGCTAACAATTTATCCAGTCTCTCTCTGGCTTCACGTTATCAAAACTGTGGAATCTTGTATGAAGGGGGTAAAAGTTAACTGACCCCTTTAGGAATCAGCCACAGTGACTCTGAGGGACTGCTATACCTGTTAGACCAGTGTGGGACCACAGGGAGATTTGCTAACTGCTTCTTTATTTGCTAACTGCTTTATTTGCTCATTTTCCAGCCTGAGAAGTTTGCAGAGGTCTGTGAAGCTTTGGAGAAAGGAGATGTGAAATGGAACAGCCGAGGGCCCCCTAACAAAAGGTAGACCCCATCATCTAAGACATTAGTTTCTGCATTTGGCACTTGCCTATTTGTCTGCAAGGCTCACCTTCAATAATACGACATTTGCCCTGATGACGTTTGGTACTCAGGGACATCCAACAGCAAGCCCTGATAAAATCGCACTCTTGTCACAGTGTGTGCTTTATTTAGGAAGCTATGCCAAGCTGTAGGGAGAGAGGTACAAAGCAAATGATCAGCTTTTAGTCCATGAGTAATTTTCCATCTGTGGCTTTGATGAACAACTGACATGGCTGTTCTTCAGGTTTTATGAGAAAGCTGAGGAAAGCACGCTTCCCGACACCTTGAAGGACTGCATGGCGCTGTTTCGCTCCGAGGCTCTGTTCTTGCTGCTGTCCAACTTCACAGGCCTGAGACTTCACTTCTTGGCTCCTTCAGAAGAAGATGAAATTGAGGACACAAAAGAGGAAGAAGCAGCCTCTGCTTCCGAAGGCACTGAAGAAGGGACTAGCTATAGCTCCTCTGAGCCAGAGAAGAATCAGGCGGCCATCAGCAACAACAGCCAAAAGAGCAATGAACAGACAGACCCAGAGCCAGGGGAAAACGAAGCAGAGAAAGGTAAGCTTTGTTATGACTCATCCTTATTTTCCATTAAGCATTCACCATTCACTCATTTACTCATTCAACAAATACTTCTTGAGCCTCTGCTGTATGTTAGGCCCTGTTTCAGGAGCTAAAGAACAAAACAGACAAGGTCTCTGCTCTCTTCAAGCTTACATTCTAATAGGAGAGGACAGAGATTAAATGTATACACCAACAACTAGAAAACGTCAATAATGATAAATGCTGTGCAGATATTTTTGATGCGGTATGTGCTCAGGAATGACCGAGTGACTGCATGGCCTCCAGGTGAATGGGCAATGTGGAAAAGCCTGTCTGAGTTGCTGTCAGCTGAGCTCAGATCTGAATGACAAGAAAGATCTGCAGGAAGAGCATTCTGGTTTGGAGTAACAGCTGGTATATTTTATTAGGCTAGCAATAGTACAAACGGTAGAGAGAAATATGACTGGCTTTGCCTAAAATTACTCTAAAACATAAGAGCATAAAGGAGAGGAAAGTGAGCAGGTTATTTCTGCTAAGGAGCAATAACAGACTGAGAAAATAACAGACTGCTTGAATTTGGACAGATAGGGAGAAGGAAATTATTCAAAGTAGAAGAAGTTTAATTATCTACAGACAAGATGGAAAAGAAAAAATACAGAAAATTTAAGAGGTAATACTTCTGAGGAAATGTTGGCACCATTAACTGAGCAACTACAAATTCAACCTAAGTGTTACAGTACCTGCTAAATCCGATGAGAAAATCTATCCAGTTCCTCTCCTCAGTTGTATCATGCTCTGCTTCCACTCGGGATTTCTTGAGAAGGACCCTATGCAGTTAGAAGAGCAAAGATAAGGGAGGTGGATACCCACGGAAATAAAACCAGCATTGTGAGATACTAACCACAAGCAATATAACTCAGATTCTGTAGTCTCCCAAACTGACCTGTCACTTTGGTCACCACAGATATTCAGAAAACCAGACCCAGATGGCTTTCTGTGCTATTCAACACACAAGACAGCCTTTTCTTTAAAAGGTTGGTTTTCCTTGATAATCGATACTGGCATCTGTACCTAGGCCCTATAAAAAATTGGGTGAAGATCAGTGGGGCCTGGAGAGCTTTTTGAAAAAAGTATTTGACCACTTCTATTCCTTTTTGGTTTTGTCTTTATGTGAACCTGCAACTTGGAAGAAAATATATGCACACAACCAATAGATGCTTTATTCTGTTATTGAGCATCTACTGTATGCAAGGCCCTGGGTCAGAGCTGAGTGGGGAATACACATGTAAATGAGCAAAGACACTGTTCACAAAGTTTACCATCATAAAAGCTATAAAGCTTTTTAAAGTAAAAGCTATACAGTTGCTAAAGCATGTATAGCGGTAATGTTGGCATACCAAGGGGACATTCAGTAAGATACCCAGAACCGTTGCACCTGACAATGTTAAGTTTTTGTTTTTAAAAAAATATATGTAAAAATAACATGTTCATTTCAGGATGTTTGGTAAACAAATAAGTAAAAAGAAAATAATCACCTACAGGTGGCCACTATTAACATTTGAAATATATCCTTCCACTCTTTTTTGCTATTTAAACATATGCATATCTACATGTATATAGGTAAGAAACTCCCTCCGCTTTTATCTAGGAATGTCTTCATTTTCCCCTCCCTCTTCAGGACAGTTTTGCCAGATATAGGATTCTTGGTTGACTATTTTTCCTTTTAGCATTTGAACATACCAGCCCACTGCCTTCTGGTCTCCAAAGTATCTGATGAGAAATCAGCTTCTCTCTTGCTGCTTTCAGATTCTCTTTGTTTTTCGAAAGTTTGATTATAATGTATCTTGGTGTGGGTGTCTTTCAGTTCATCCTTCTTGGAATTCATTTAGCTTCTTCGATGTTTATATCATGTCTTTGTCATCAAATTTGGGGAATTTTTAGCCATTATTGCTTTAAATAGTCTCTCTGCCCCTTTCTTTTCCTTCTGAGACTCCCACAATGTGTATATTGGTCCATTTTATGGTGTCCCACAGGTCTCTTAGGCTCTACTCACCTTTTTCTCATATTTTTTTTCTGTTCTTCAATCTTGATAATTTTGCAGATTCTTTCTTCTTCCTGTTCAAATCTGCCTTTGGATCTCTCTAGTTAATTTTTTTTTATTTCACTTATTGTATTTTTCGGCTTCAGAATTTTTTTGATTTCTTTTTAAATCTGTTTCTTTATTGATATTTCCATTTTGTTCATACATAGTTTCTTTGACTTTCTCCATATCTGCTTTAGTTCTTTGAGCATCCTGAAAACAGTTGTTTTAAAGTCTTTTTCTAGTATATCTGCCATCAGGTCTTTTTCAGGAACAGTTTGTGTTGACTTTTTCCCTTTGATTGGGCCAAACTTTGTTTTTTTGTATGTCTTGTGATTTTTTTATTGTTGTCGTTATTGAAAATTGGACATTTGATTCTAATAATGTTGTAACTTAACACAATAAACCAACTAGGTGTAACAGACATGTACAGAATACTCTACCCAACAACAGCATACACATTCTTCTCAAGTGCTTATATTTTCCAGGATAGACCACATGTTCGGCCACAAATTATGTCTCAATATATTTTAAAAGATAGATATACAAAGTATTTTCTCCAACCAGAATGGGATAAAGTTAAAATGAAATGAGCTATCAAGCCATGAAAAGACATTAAACGTGTATAGCTGAGTAAAAGAAGCCAGTCTGAAAAGGCTAAATAATGTAGGATTCCAACTACACGACATTCGGGAAAGTGCAAAACTAGGGCGTAAAAAGATCCGTGGTTGGAAGGGGTTGGGAGGGAGAGAAGGGTGAACAGGTGGAGCACGGGGGCGTTTTATGGCAGTGAAACTGTTCTGTATGATACTGTAATGATGGACACATGACATCATGCATTTCTCAAAAACCATAGAATGTACAACAGAAAGAGTGAACTCTAATGTAAACCATGGCCTTTGGTTAATAATAATGTATCAATATTGATTTGTCAATTGTAACAAACGTACCACACTAAGACAAGATGTTAATAATAGAGGAAACTGGGGACAGGAGTATGGAAACTGTACTTTCTAGGAAATTTTTCTGTAAACCTAAAATCACTCTAAAAAGTCTATTAAAAATGGTAATATTCATGTTTTAATTTTTTATTTTTGGCAGCTAAGTATCTACTCCATCTGAAATCAATGGTTAAGACAGAATTAGAAAGTCAACTTTTTTCCCCCAAATAGTCACACCTGCTAATTTCTGACAGTCGTTGTAAGGCTCATTTGGTGGAACAGGTCAGCTGAGGTTTAAGAGAATGACTTCTCATTAGTACTGTATCATTCCTAATTATCATTCCCTTGCGATCTAGCACTGGTATCCAAGTGATTTTAATATTTTTCTGGCCTTCTGTTGTTTTTTCTTAGAATCAAGTGTTCCCACATGTCAAGGGGAACTGAGGCATTGGAAGACTGGTCACTACACTTTAATCCATGACAACGGCAAGACTGAATTTGCCCTAGACTTACTTCTTTACTGTGGCTGTGAAGGTAAGAGGGAGGACGGAAAGCAGTGTTTCCTTAAGGAGGGCAGTCTCTCCTGGGCGCCCCTCTCCAACTGAACCAATTCAGAAGTATCTGGCTTGGCCCGGATCCCAGATCACAGGAGCTCAGTGTTGGAAGGGACCTTAGGGGTCATAAATTTCATTCTCCCAACTCAGAGTAGGACTAGGGTGTGGGAGATGGACCGAACCATAATTTCCAAGAACACCTCCCTCCTTGATCTATAGCTTTTATGTAATTAATTCTTAGTTTTCAGTTTATTCAGTGTTGCTTGAACAGTAAGTAAAGTTGGGCTCATAAATCATAGAGTTGGTTACTCCTGAACTCTCAGATCCCCCAGTTTTAAGCAGCCTGGGATCAGTGATTTAGGCAGATGATGCAACTCTTGCATTGAGAGCTTTCTGAATACCATTTGTTTTCCCTTTGTAAGGCTGGGAGCCAGAATACGGCGGCTTTACTTCCTACATTGCCAAAGGTGAAGATGAAGAGGTAAGTTGCTCCTGATAGCAAACCATCTTTCTGGTTCTTGAGGATGCTTCCATTCTTCAAAAACCCAATTTTATGACCTTCTACCAGTGTCCTTAACTGATAAATCCATGTTGCTCTGCCTGGCAGTGGTCTAATTTCTACTAGAAAGTACTCGGCGTGGAATGAAGATGCTAAAGGATAATCACTAAGCATTTATTCTACCCTGAGAAATTCCAAATAAGAGCCGCATGGTACATTTCCATTAATTTTCCAATGTAGCAAGGAATATATACATTAAATGAAACCTTTCTTTCTGGGTATATATTGGAATGGGGCTTGTTAGAAATGTCTTGCCATCCAGAGCAGTAGCTCTTCCTAGTAAAGGATCTTTACTAGCCCCTGTCTCCAGTCTTAAGTACTTATTATGGATACCATCTGTTCAGTGGTGACTCATTGAAGAAAAGAGTTGAGAATAAGCTGTGTTCTAATGTGCCATTGTATTTGCCTGTTTCAGCTGCTAACAGTGAATCCAGAAAACAATTCTTTGGCATTGGTCTACAGAGATAGAGAGACTCTTAAATTTGTCAAGCATATTAACCACCGAAGCCTAGAACAAAAGAAAACCTTCCCAAACAGAACAGGTTTCTGGGACTTTTCATTCGTCTATTATGAATGACAGGGCTGGACAAAGCTGAAAGGAGACCCTTCATCAGTACTGGAAAGTCTGCAAGAGCTACAAGGGGACTTGTCTGACATTGTTCTTAAAACTGAGTATGGTGGTCCTTTACCAGGACTCACAATGATTGTCCTCAATCTAAACCTTGAGCTTAATGATATGCACTTATCTCTTGATTGAAAAAAAGTTTCTTTCTCTTTAACGTTGAGTTTTTCTTTGTCCATATTGACTTCTTCGGTGATCTACAAAAATTTGTTTTATGGTCAGATATACATGACATAAAATTTACTATTTTAACCATTTTTGTGTATGGTTCAGTGGCATTAAGTACATTCACATTGCTGTGCATCCTTCACCACCACCCACCTCCGGAACTTCATCTTTCCAAACTGAAACTCTGTGCCCATTAAACAGTAACTCCCACTCCTCCTTCCCCAGCCTCTGGCCACCACCATTCTACTGTCTGTCTCTGACTTTGACTTCACATATGCCTCACATTAAGAGGAATAATACAATATTTGTATTTTTGTGACTGGCTTATTTCACGTAGCACAAAATCTTCATGATTCATCCATTTTTCCAGTGTTTTATTTTAATACTCGTAAATGATTGCAGATTCTGCCCTTCCTAACACACTGGTTTAGCAGGTCACACAGCCTTATGTCCTGTTCATGCCAGGCCCATTACACTTCCTCCCACTGCCTCTGGCTTTGTTCCACTGTGACTCCCCCAGGACAGTGCAGACTTAGATGAGGTGCAGTGTTCCTCCCTTGGAAAAGGCCTGGCCTGAACCATCACGGCCTCAAGAGATGGCTGGCCAGTAAAGAAGATAGGCAGCTTGTGCCATGTTGTGGTCATTCCCAGGTTCCCCCTGCTTTTCCATCCTGGAGTTGTGGCCCTTTGTGGAACTCAATGGTATAGCCTCACTTACGGCTTTCATTTTCCTAAATACTGCAGGGTCGACTATAAAACTAGCTGCCTTTTTTTTAAGAGACCACATGCTAAAAGGCCACATCAAAATGTCAAGAAGCTGTCCATTTTGTTAATTCCATTTTCCTTGATCCGTTTTGGGGTTTTATAATAATAACTACTGCCACCTAAATGTAGGTGTGGATGGGTGGGTCTAGGTGTCATTGCATCTTCAGTTGAAATATGCTATTCTCATTTTAGTCCAATACTGTATCTCTGTTTCTTGTTTACATTTATTACTAGCCATTGCAGTAGCTTTTATTTTGGGGTTTACTAATTACTAGGAATAGCATTGGGCTCTTCTTTTATCTCCTAAAACTGTATGAACTCTTTTCTAAAGTTTCCATTTAAATGAAGAAAATGATTTTCACTTTCTTTTAGGTTAATAGTTTCATATAATTTTTGATTTTGCACCCCAGTCAGTAGAAAATGTTTCAGCATGTGTGCCCATTATTATGGATGTTTACAAATATTCAGTATTTATAATTTACTAATATTCAGTATTAATAAAACACAAATTTTTAGAGGAACTTAAGACAAGCTTTGAAATTTAAACCATTAGTATAACAAGTAGGTGTAATCCCACTCGAGCGTGTCAGTACACTACGGTTTAAAAATTGTGGTCTCCCAAATTGTGTGCATGTGAAACGGCCCATTACTGTGTGGGTGTGGGAAGATAACAGAACTCATTCTAGGTATTTCTTTTATCTCATCCTATTACGTTCATCCACTTGCTTTCTGACGTTTTCATGAGGGAGAGAGGGGTTGAGGTTCTAGCTGACACCCTGTCAGTGGCATAACCCCAGGAAGGCCCAAGGAAGATGCTGGGCAGGTGAAACCGTCAGGTGTGCGGGAAACAGTTGGAGACTCGTGGCTCTAGGTAACATCTAAGAGGCCACCCAACGTTTCCAATTCTGGAGGGCTGACTCTAAATCTAAGCACACTAGGCAAGTATTAAAATGTGCTTATTAGTTTCTCCTTAATCTCGATGTGTTTATGGGCTTTCAGCACAGAATCTTCTGTACACTACAGAAAAGGACTTCAGTGTCCGAGGGGACAGAGTCCTGGAGAGCCAGACTCCGCTGTCGCTGCAGTAACATCATCTGCGGCAGCACCTCTTAGACGTTCCTTGTGAAGAATTAAAACAGCAGATAAAAATAGAAAGTAATGATCATCTGGAATCCCACTGCCTGTGACAACCACTGTGGTGCTTTGTAAGGAGGTATCGCCTTGCTAGATTGAGCTACATTTCCCAGAATTTCCTTCCCTACGTTTCCAGTTAGAGTGAGCCACAAATTCTCACGCAAAATTTGGAGGGCGGGAATGAAGCAGCAGCCGCTTTACGCCTCACTCACGTTTTCACCTAGCTACAGGCTCCCCTCGCCGGTGTCGGTCAGCAACTGGGCCTGCGACTGTTCTGCCTCTTCCCCTGGATCTTCCCTCAGCTTCTCCGGTGGAGGGTCTGTTTCTGCAGGGTGCCCACACCATCAGGGGCGGAGGTAAAAACTGATACAAATTTTAATATGTGCTCGTGGGCTCCAGCTCATGCCTGTGGGCTTAGCTTGTTCTTATTCTTCCCAACTTTATACCCTTTCTATGCACTCAGAGAGCGCAGCCTTACAGAGACTGCTTTGGCACTTACTATGGATTGTGTACGCTCAAATCCCCTTTATATGTTATCCGTGATGGAATTAAGAAAACTTTCAGAAAGTTATTTTGAGAGCATATTAGCATTTCTGTTAAGAGGAAGAAAAACTAAATTTTTAAGGACAAACCCTATAAATAATCTAACTCCAGTCCCTCGTTTTAAAGATGTGGTAAATGAAGCCTAGGGGAGAAAGGGGCTGTTCAGTTTTGAACCTGGCTTTTCTACTGCTCACTGATCTCTTGGACTCCACCGAACATGGCGGTTTGGTTCGCAGAACACCAAGACACAGCAACTACCAGGTCGGTAGTTTCTCAACAAGAAGTTTTTGGCTGCAGTATCTCTTCAACACCATTATGTACTTCCCACTTATAACACTGAGGCAATACAAACCCTGTTAAAAGGGTCCTTGATATCTGGAGAGTGTGACACCAGAGGCAGGCTCTCCAGCCTTCATGAACCGGACAATCCTGCAAAAGCAGATGATTCCATCTCTGATGCAAAATCAGTCCACATAGACAATTTTGAAAACTACTTAGGAACTGTCCATGTGGCATCATTTTAGGACAAGATTTCTGTACCATATAAATGATAACACAGGAGCTAGAGCATATAGTGTGGGCAGGGGCCAGATGGGAAAGAGGCAAAATGCAAAACACCAGGCTGCAATGGGTGTCATCTTGTACTTCAGTTTCAAAGTAAAATTGGAGATAATTTAGTTCTCTGATCACAGGACTCTGCATTGGCAGATTTGTAACTGCTAATTATAAAATTTGAAACTTTAATAATGTTGAAAATCATTCTTGTAAAGCACTTCTAGAGTTGCGTAATAGTTATAAAGTTCCTAGTTCTTTGATTTCTGAAGCTGCTGACAGGCCGACTAAGGACAATCCATGGAGAGCAGCAGATGCTTCTCTGTGCTGAAGGCTTCACTTAGCGCCACGGGAAGGATCAAGCTGATTAAGATGCAGCCCCTGTTCTCACTTAATAGGAGATTAACATTTAAATAAACACAGAATGTAATGAGAGATGAAGAATAGAATGGGTGAGGAAAGGTCTCCTAAGGAGAAAGCATTCAGCTGAGCCTTGATGTATTTGGATAGGCAGACATGGTGGGAAATAATAAAAACCATACTCTCTAAAATACTGAGTACCTGACAGTGGTGACTTTTTAAAGGGGATGCTCGAAAAATGACTGAAAAGCTTTTCTCCCACATACTGGAATCCTCAAGATCAGCTTTTAAATGAAGCTTGAGTGTTCACTTAAAACTTCAACAAAATTCAGCACAAAATAGAGCTTAAACTGCAGCTTCTAGAAGGCATTCAGGTTCTATAAGGATAGAAAAATAGACAACAAAAAAGAGAACAAACATAACCAGTTTTTTTCATCTCTAAGCTGAATATGGTGACTTCTCAAAGGAGAAAAAAAGGGAATTGAATGTTTCATGAACATTTCCATCTCGTCCAGTCTTACTTGCTGGAGAGCAGTTGGGACTAGCAGCAAGGGCCACGATGACTCGGTTTCCAGCCTCCGTGCCATGGCTTACCAAGCTGCGGGACCCTGTAGGAAATACTGTGCCTCTCTGAACTCAGAGGTACTAATATCAAGAAGATCAAATTAATGTGAAAAAATAACCTATTTGTAACCTAAAAATATCTTGCTGCAGATGACCCCCTCAAGCCTTCCCCTTGAATTATTTTAGGTGTAAAAAGGAAGATTTTTGGCTGAACAACAGAATGACCTTTGATGAAATTATTCTGTTAGGGTCCCTAAAAATGAAAAGTGCCATACAATTTAAAACCAGCACCAACTAGAGATTTTAATCTCAAAAGGTTTGTTAGACTCGTTAAAACTTTAGAAAAGGACTCAACAGTGGGACTGGAGTTTTGCTAAGTGATTAATCCCTTCAGCTTCCTCATCTTTGAGGCAGATAGAAGATTCTCTACTACTTCGGGGATTACTGAAAATAACACAGTATATGTGGATATCTTTTGAGCTTATAGGTTGAAACTGTAAAACAGAGGTAGTACGGGGCATAATCTCACTAAAATTAGGACTCCATAAAGCTCACACTTCAGATATAGAAGAGGTAATCCTAAGTGGCCAAATGGAAGAAACCAGCAAAATTAAGTTACCTCGGAGGAAAAGCTTCTCTCCCTTAACTGCATATGAGTGCTACTGAGATGTGAACACTGGCTACTGTTTTAGTCATTAAACCAGTCCGCAGTCAACCTCAATGCAGAATTCTACCTCGTAGAGAAGGAATTGCTGGCTACTGGCACAAACCTCGAGTTTCTTGTCCTTGCGGGCGCAACACCAGGTAACATGGCCTGGCCACGCTGGCAAACGGAACATGAGTGGAAATGACAGTGTGTCGTGTGCAGACCGTGGCCTTTAAAAACTTCCATATTCTGCTGGATTGGATATAAATGACTGCAAGGCCTTCAGCCAAGCCTTCTCAAATAGGGTTCCAAGCAAGAGAACGATGCCATAAGGTCTTCACTGTACGCAGTGAATGTGAAACTAGTCAGCCAAATCACTTTCCTGAGGCTTATTTCTCCAGAGAACTCAGGCTGAGAAAGGCTGAGGATAACACAGGATAACACAGCTGTAAGATTAAAGGAATCTGGGTCCCTGAATAACTATAGAGAAATTCTTACATAAATGAGAAATAAACGGGTCATTAAGAATTTTGAAGTCTATTCGTTTCAGCAGTTAACATTACTCTCACTGACACATCACACTGAACTGACCTTCCCTTAGTTTAAATTTGTTTACGCACACCTGTCAGTGATTAAAAAGGCACATTAATATCCATATCTTTTTCTCCACGTAATACAAATGGCTTATGCAATTCTGATAGGGTGGTGATTTTAAAATCAGTCAACGAAAAGTACAACATATTTAAATTTTAATGAAAAGATAATCGATTTTAAAATTACAAATTCGATTACAAGACAAAAGACAATACCTATACACCAATGTGACATACATACAGAAAATCTGGACTTAGCTGCCCTACGTTTCAAAGCATCCACCTTCCTCCGCACAAACCTAGGATTGTTCGGCAACAGTACCATTGCTTTTTAAAAATAAAAAATGAGGAGCCTTTTTCAGATGCAATGCTTTGTCTCTCATTTGTACAGCTCACCAAGGCTATGTTCATTCTCAGCCTCTGGGTTCTCCAGGGTGCTACATAAAGCAAATTTATAAGGAAAACCACTCTCTAGGAACTTCGTTACCATCTGTTTCTCCTCTCTTACGAGGACGCCGTCCCCACCTTCATGACTCTGAACAACATGTTGATGTTGTTGCTTCGGATGGCATCTCGACAGGCAGTGACCACCTGGTTCTTTGGTTTTCCGACTGTATGAGGAGAAACATCGAATCAGTACAACCCAAAAGACTATTAAAAGTGAAATTATAAATCCGAGTCCAGTTTTAAAAGAGCATAAAACTAGGGTAGAAAAGAGTTACCAGTAGTGCAAATTCAACTAATTTATCTTACCATTCCCTAAAAAAAGATACCTTTGTGAGGGAATTTCTTACATACCAAACCTAGAGACCATCTCAAACCTGGAAACCGAAAGTCAGTTTTATGGAAAAGGATCAAAACTCATATCCACCTACCAAAGGTTATTTCTAAAAGGAGGTCAAAAGCACTGATCCAAAACAGCAGATTTTAGGTATAACTCTCTGGCTATATTTCTGCTTCCTTTGGTTTACTCTATTGTTTGGGGGTGTTCGGTTTTATTTTTCCTAAATTTTGAGTTGAACATAACTCAATTTTCAGTCTCCTTTTTTTTCTAATAGAAGTATTTAAGGCTTTCCTCTTGGGTATATGCCACTAGGTTTTTCTTTAGAGGATAAAACAAGATCTAAGAAAAGTTGCTGCAAGCTTTCTTTCTCTTTGAAATGTGGAGACTTACTAAAGACAAACAATGGGCTGACTGAAACTCAAGTGACTGGTGCCAACTTGAGTATTAAAGGTATCTTTATAGATATGGGCCCCAATATGAATTCTTGAAGCTACTACCATCTTCAATGGTTCCCACCTCAAAAGTGCTAATTACAGTGCTACGAAAAGACTCACCACGCAGACGACCTGCTCTTTGAATGGCTTGATTTACTGCTTTGAGGTTTCCCAATAACTCTGTGTGATTGTTACAGCGAATTTTATATCCATGTAGCAAGTCTTTATTAAGGTCATAGAGTTCCATATAGCGATTCTTCATTGTTTTCCTGTGTAAACCATTTAATTTCCATTTAACATCACTGTACCTCGATATGGCAGGTTTAAATTAAAAAACTTGCAAACATCTTAGACATATAAAAAGACAAAACACCAAATTTTTCGCTGTATTATCATTAAAACAGGGTAACTGCTAAAGTTTGCTTTAAAAACATTGAGAAGTGTCTATCAAAATATTCTCTTTCTTCCAAATAGATGGAAGACAAGTGGTGCATGGTTTGTTTGAATGTAAGAGCCAGGAATTATAAAGTGCCCACTGCTGGAGGGTAGAGAAAAGTGAGCAAGATGACAGCCTGTGTTCCAAGTTTCTCATTAATATTCATTAGACAAAATGGACCTACTCTTAACATTTTAGACAATTAACAGATTCAGGTTCATATTTTATCAAGGTTTTAAAAACAAAGGCATAAACTTAAAACCACAATGAGATATTACTATACAACAATAAAAACAACCAAAATAAAATAAATTGATAATACCAAATGCTGGCAAGGATGTGGAGCAACTAGAACTCTCGAGCACTGCTGCTGGGAAGCAAAGTGGTACAGCTACTTTGGAAAATGACTGGGCAGTTTCTTACAGAGTTAAATATATACTTAGGATACAACCGAGCAATCCCACTATGAGTTATTTACCCAAAGAAATGAAAACATGTCTGTAAAAGTCCTGTATGCAAATGTTTATAGCAGCTTTATTCACAGTCACCAAAGTCCGAAAAAAATTTAAATGTCAATTAATTGGTGAACGGATAAACAAATATGATATATTCATACACTGTTCAGCAACAGAGAGGAACAAACTACTGATATATGAATCCCAAAGGCATTATGGTAACTGAAAAAAGCCAGACTCAAAGGGCTTATAACGTACGATTCCATTTATATGACATTTTACAAAAGGTAAAAGTATAAGGTGAGAAATCAGATCAGCGATTGCTGGGGACTGGAAGTCAGAAGCACTGCTGCAGAGAGGTACACGGATGAGGAAAACGGTCTATTTTGATTGTGGCAGCAACAACACAATTAGATGTTTCTCAAAATGTTTTGAACTGTAAACCTAAAAGTTAATTTTCTGCATGTGTATTATAAATCATGTATCAACTAATTTGACTTTAGAAAATAAAAATAAATACATGTACACACACACACACACGCACACACATATCTCTCCAAGAGCCTCTAAATAAAATATAAATAATTCAGAATAAAAGGAATTTAGAGGTTGGTGGTCACTTTCCTCCAGGTTAGCACAGTTAAGCGCCTAAAGCCAGCAAAATCTCTTTGACTTTAAAAATAAATAAACCCAGGGAGAGAGGGAAAAGGAGGCCTATAGATAAAATTGTCCAGTAAAAGCAAATATCTTTTATACCTTGCAGAAAATAACTGGAAAAAAACGAATTGGAAAGTAAGAGGCAAAACTATCTCAATTTACAAATGACACAAGTATACATCTGGAATAACTAAACTACAAGATAGTAAAGTAGCAGATTATAAAGTCAACATATAAAAATCAATAGTGTTCATACATACAAACAAAAAAACAGAAGATATAATGTAGAAGAAAAATCCTATTTATAATTGCAAAAAGAAAATACCTAGGCTTAAATTTAACAAGAACTGTCCAGTATCTACATGAAGAAAACCATAAAACACTTTTGAAAGACATAAAACATGGCTTGAACAAATGTTATGACATAGCATGTGCTTAGCTAGTAAGACTTGAATGAACATCATTGTAATGATTTCACTTCTTCCCGAATTAATAAATTTAATATGATCTCGATAAAAATGCCTACCCTTATCATAAAAAATTCATGATAAAGTTCACTGGAAAGAACAGTCACGAGTAGCCAAGAAAATCATGAAAATGAAGAGCGACAGGTTGGAGAAGCGGGTACCTAGCCATACCAGATGACTAAAACACACAAAACACCTACAAAGAAAAGAATGGTACTGTCAAAGGAAGAGACGAGAAAGAACAGAAAATCCAGCAATAGACCCACTGCATGTGGAGATACATCATAAAGGAAGCACCTCAAATCAGTGGAAAAACAGACTTTAAAGTAGTAGTTTGAAACAATGTGATAATCATATTTAAAAAAAGATAAAATTAAATGTATTACACTGAAAACCAGGAAAAATTCTAACTGGAACTGAGATTTAAATGTATAAGAAGAAAACATACAAGTACTAAAAGAAAACATTGGTGAGTAAAGAAACCTTTTCTAACTATAACTTGAAATGTAGAAGCATTAAAAAAAAGACTGATCATTTTGACTACATAAAAACTTAAAGAAGTATTTACATGAAAAAAACAAAAATCATACAAATTTTTTAAAAATCTAAGCAAAGTACTCATACTATATTGTTTTAAGGGCTTGTTGTCTGAAATACTTGTGGCTAAAGTTCTATGATGTCTGGAATTTGCTTCCAAACAATACAGTGCCTAGAAGAGAAAGCAGGTGAATGTAGAGATGAAACAAGACTGGCCATTAGCCGATGAGCATTGAAACTAGGTGGCTGCTCTGTAGGAAATCATTATATTATTTAATCAACTTTTGTATGTGTTTAAAATTTTCAACAATATTATTTTTAAAATCATTGACTATTTGAGCAACACCATTATAATTTTTGCCAATTCAGGACTTTCAGGAATAAAACATAAGCAGCACCCTGGGCAAACTCTTGCCTCTCACACATATACATAACCTATCTGGTTAACTATTTCACTCAATCGCCTTAGTATGTTTTATTGCCAAGATATATTCTGCATCCAAACAAGCAAGAAGCTAGACCTCCGCATATTTGTTTTCACCTTTTTATTGAAAAATGTAAAACACATTCATAAAAATTCACAGAAAAATGTTTGTTAACCAGGTCAAGTAAAAGGACATTGCCAGCACCCCAGAAGTACCAATGAGTTTTTCTGAATATTTTCTTCTAGAGTCTCTCCTCCTCTAGAAGAAAATACTATCTCATACGATAATCTCTTCCTTGCACTTCTTCGCATTTTCATCTATGTATGCTTCCCAAATGATACAGTTTAGTTTTGTCTGTTTCCAAACTATATATAAATGGAAGAATTTTTACATATTTTTTTGAGTCTTCTTTCAATCTCCATTATGCTTGTAAGATTGGTCCATGTTGTTACATGTCGGAGATAAATGCATTCTCATTGCACGTCGTATTCCATTATATGGTTATATCATAATTTATCCGTTAAACTGTTGATGGTAGTTTGGATTGTTTTCACTTTGGGATTTTTATGAACAATGCCTTTATATTCTTGTACGAATATCCTGGTTCATATATGCACAAGTTTCTCTATGTTATAAACCAGGAGAATCTCTGAGTCATAGGATATGCACGTTCTCAACTTTACTGATAATGTCAAGTTATATTCCAAAGTCCTTATACCAATTTACACTCCTACTGGTAGCATCTGAGAGTTGCTATTCCATATTGCTGACAGTTTTAACCCTGCACCTGTCCTAGCCATGGTAAATACTCACATGTCCCTCATCAGACGAGCATCCTCAGCTCGGACCAGCAAACTTCGGATCAGGTTAGAATTCTCAGCCATGTCAGCACTGAGCTTTTGATGCACTGAATGATGCTCATCCACCTGGAGGCCATGAACACGTGAGAATTAAAAAGGCCTCCCAAATTTCTTGAAAACTAGACAGGTCGGGAAGACCCTTTCTACCATATACCGAGGCCCTTTTCTTTCTCCTGCTTACTCGTACCATCTTAACTACACATTGTTTGAACCTTTCCTCAATGAAATAAGTAGTCTATGCTGCCTCTAACACTCAAGGTAACATTCCCTTTGGATCTTTCCATGTCTTAGCATCGGGAGCCCTAGCAACACACATATTAATATTTTAGGGATTTGGGGTGGGAATGCTGTTATAATTTGGGGCCAATCACAATCGTTATTTTTCTTATAAATTTGGGTTGTTGGAAAGCACTAAACCAAAGAGCAAAGTAGATACAACAGAGAAGATGAAGGGTTAGCAAAGGAAATTGCGATGTAATATATAGTTTTAAAGTATTCCCCTAAACCAAACAGCAAGCAGGGTGGTCAAGAGCTAACTACTCCCATTTATAAAAGAAATCCTTTAACTAGTGAACTCTCTGGTACTAGTTCAATTCTGGTTTTAAGAATTTGCAAAAATTCTTTAAATCATGACTATCATATAACATACATACAGCTGTAGAATCATTACTCTCCTCAGAAACATTTCAAACACCATTAGACCTACCAAGTTCTCATGATGGCATCTACTAGGTGCCCTCACCTTAACTAGCACCTTTCGTAATTCCTCAAAGTAGGCGGGGAAATCTGCTTCTACCTGAAGGTCTTCAATAGCAAAAAATGATGCCATTGACTGGATGATATCACCAGCCAAGTCAATATCATCAGTATTTATGGTGATCTATCCAGAGAAAAAAGAGACAAGTTTAGCACCCTCGGATATTAAAGACGAACTTGGCTGAAACACTACCTGCACCTCCCCACAATCAACACATCTACTGAGCATAAATTTATATGTGGTGATGAATACGATAGGCATCAGCCCTCAAGGAAACTACAAACCACACCCGTTATTTCTAGCAATAGGCTAGAAGAACAATCCTTTAGCCTTGTAGACTAAAAAGGAAATCATTCAAACAGTGAAAATGTTTCTCTTCACCTCTGTATTCTTAACCTTCCCAAATTAGATGAGGAAGGGCTGAAGAGGAAGGGGCAGAAACTGCTCTAGGTTATCCCCCAGGGTCTAAGATGGTTAACGCTAACAGACCAAGCTGAAATGTGGTTTTACGACCTTGCCCTTGGTGTTACCCAACTGACTTTGCACTGGTGGTGAACACTATGTGAGAAATCTATACCCATGACCGTACACGTTACCTCTCCACTGAGTTTTATTTTTATATACAGCTGGCCACCATTCCGTAAGGATGTGAAACACACTTGAAATGGAGCATTCTGAATGTTGGTGTCTTCGGGTAACAGAAAGTTCTGATTGAGCCATATAACAACCTTAAAAATGAAGAGGGTGCAATGAACTTCCATTTTTAAAGTATGGTCATTCTTAAGAGTCATCCTTCTTTCTCATGTTGTTATTTGGTAAACAAACAAACAGTTATACTTTACCCCCAAGAAAACACGAACCACGCTCCCTTTTCCCACCTCACATGTTCTTAAGTAACATTCATGATTACGTCCGGCCCCACAGCACGTGAAATTCAACAGCATTTTCAACTCAGACATAATCTCATATGCTATATGGAAACAATTCAGGTAAAATGCTAATCTTGTTTCCACGACAGCCCTTCTGTGGCCATACCCTGGACCGTGCAGTCTGCTTAAAACCATTCCAGTCATTTCTTTAAAAAGTGTTAAATAAAATATGCACACTCCCTCTTCACAGACAGAGATACAGCCACATGATGAGGTGAGAATAGGTTTTACAAAGGTAAGAATGGTGCTTCACGGTGGTTTGTAACACAGGTCTCACATAAGAAGCACCTGGGAGGCCTCTGGAAGGGCCCCCAACAGAGTTTCTGGTTCCACAGGCCCGGCAGGGGCCTGAGAATTTACATGATCAAAAGGCCTCGCTGAGAATTCTGAAGTCCAGCTGCAGGTAGCACCCACTAGTATCAGTCCTTCAGGCTTTACGAGGTGCTATCACATCAATTAGGAATCTTAAGGGGCCCCTGTGAGGTAAAATACCCTCATTTACAGATAAGGAAATCAAGGCTCAGATTGGTAAGAGGCGTTCCCCAAGATCACAAAGGATTTAATGAGTTAAGGTAGTATCTGAACCCAAAAATGTGCCCAGCTCCAAGTCCCGCTCTTTCCATTTTGATGTAGGTTCCTCTTGAAACACTAGGTCAGGGCAACCACACTAAGACCATAACAGAGAAAGAGAGGCATGACAAATTGGTAAGAGTTCACCTGTAACTAAGGCTTGCTGAGGTAAATCCGGTGTGGTTTTTTTCCAAAGTGAGAGGAGACATTTTAACAATATTTTTGTTACAGGTTATAAACCAACTCCAAGCTACATAACTCTTTCATGTCATATTGACAGCTACCAAATAACCCATTCATGTAATTCCTCCTTTCTAAGAAATAACATCCAAAGGATTCTAAAACGCAATAGTATTGAAAGAAAAAAGCCAGATGCTTACTCTCGGGGCCCTTTCGGTGATGACAAAGTTGACATAGCTGAGCGGCTCGCTGGCAGAGTCCGGGCTGGTCAGCGCATACATGGAGAATCGGGGTAGCTGTCTTGTCAGTTCAAATACGTGAAACTGGGTGCTGTGGCCAACCAATGTAACGTAAGAGAACTGTTTCGTGTAGACTGTTATTTCAAAGTGCAAGGCCCCAATTATAAAATCACTACTGGGCCATCAAGTGGATATTCAAGGGTTTCACTGACAAAAAAAAAAAACACCCCAAACTTGGGTTAAAGTCCTACAGTAACAGGGTTTGGGATTTAGAGATGATATAAGACTATACACACACATCTGTGCGCCAAGGGTTTAAACACCCTAAAAGAAATGTGGAGCGGCTTTGATCTCCCACAAATCTACTGTTTTTCTTCACTAGCTGAGGTTATATATAACCCTAAGATACATCTCAACCCTGTAGTCTTCGTGGTCAAAACTAGAAATTGACAAACCATCAATTAAATTTTTTGAACTTTTGTAATTATGAAATCATTAAACTAAAACCAGAAAATAACCATCTTAAACTTACATACCCTATTTTTAAAAAAGATTTCAAATTAGGGAAATACAAAGGCCCTGGGAAACCTCGCCTGGGTGGGTAGAGCCGTCAGATGGCTTCTCTGGCCCCACAGACTCCCTGGCATAATGGAAAAATCTACACATCTCATCGTCCTCTAAGTGCTGTCTGGAAATGAACTGTGACTTGCAAAGGGTCACCTGCTTCTGTAACCCACGAAGGTTTTCAAGTGCAGATCCACAGGGACATCTTTGGGAGGTGTAACTGGGATGCGGATGGAGCTGGAGAGGTTATGAATGCTGGGGTGTACCACGTGGCTTTCCCCGAGAAAAATTCCCTCTGCAAAAATCAATACCGCTCGGATGATGGTGTCTGCAGGGAGGAAAGAAAACAGCAGTTCAAGAACCACTCCAGGACGGCACAGGTACCTACAAAAGCCGGCTGCACATGTCTTACCATTCGAAGTAGAAATGCACAACTCTGCATGGGCGGCCTGAGTCTCGTTGCCCAGATTGACCGAGAGGGCGGTGTGGAGCTTCGTATTGGCTGGAATTATGCCCCGCTGCCCTTCAGCCTCATTCAGTGGACTGCTCGATTCGGCCTGCGAAACATTCCCAAGCAGTGAACTAATATCAATTTTAAATAATACAGCTATTCTGCTTCAACAAACGCACTGTTCATCATCTTATTACATTAATCTGATGCTTTGGAATTCAGAAGACTCTCCTCATCAGTGCTCCCCGTTCTACCTGGCCTTTCTGAAGTGAAAATACCCACGTCCCTTCCACATTTAGGGTGCACTGTACCCCATTGTGCCTTTTATATATTTTATATTGTTCTTTTAAAATAACAAAATAAACTCGCTTAGCATAGCAAATTCAAATGCAGTTATGCATGACAGGACAAAATAAAATCTTCCCCAGTTCATCCTCTGGCCAGTTTGGCACCTACATGTGTACACACACACACGTGCACACACACACACACACACACACAGTTTCTGTAGCTGTCACTTTTTATGTTGTTTTTGAAAAGCTAAAAGATACTCCATACATATTGTTCCTCCTTTTTTCACTTAATGATACCACAGTTATCCTTCCATATCAGTCCAAGTATACACACTGCATTCTTCTGAGCTGTTTAGTATTCCCAGAAAAAGGCTGATGCAACCAGCACTCTGCCAGTGGGGAGGAAGGGGCCTGCACTGTAGCAGAGGCTCACATTCTCGTTGTTCTTGCACATCTGCCAGTCCTCCTGGTCCTTCTCAGCTTTTCAGATTCCGTTTCCCCGTCACGCTAGGACCTACCTTGGCATTTTCCTCATAGTTCCTGAGCTCCAGCAACAGATTCTGTTTTTTCTGACTCAGCTCTCGGATCAAGTCCTGCTCTACACTGGTGTCCATGAGGTTCCCTCTCATCTCAGCCGTGCCTGGCAGGTAGCCCCGGACTAAACACAAGGAAAAAACATTCGCCACACTAAGGAATATCCCAAGAAGAGCCAAGACTACTTTTAAGTCATCAGTTACCTGGTCGTATAGGACCAAAAACCTAAGTTCTCATTTCCTCATCTTAGGTGAACTTACTAGGACAAGAGAACATCAATACAAACACATTATAGTGGAATTTCCTGGTATCCTGCCCCAATCGAATCAAAAATCCGATTTCCCCCGTCCCGATTTACTTTCCCCATCCACTGAGCAGCAGATTAACTGCACGTGGCCGTCCATCCGGTAGTCCCCCTCTACCACACCAGCAACTGCAGAAGAAAAGTTGTCTTTAAAGATGACCTCCCCGGTTCGGTCACTTCGAGCATCAACCTAAAAATAAAATAAGAACTTGAAAAATTGCTTATGTCATGGTTTTTTTAAAAAAACAAAATTTTTAAAGTCATTTAGTTTTGGAATTTTCAAGAGTACGCCATGGAGCCCCGTGGCTTCTGAGGAGGCACCTATGACTACTGGGGCCTGAGGGGACCATAAGAGAGGCCTTACCCGCGTGTGTTTCCTTCTTTCTAAATAAGTTGTTTTATATATCGGCCTTTACATAATATTTCATTGGGAGATATGGGTTAGCTGAGAGGCAGTACATATAGCATATACAACATAGTACAAAAGTCCAAACTGCCCGGGTTCTGATTCCAGCTTTGCCACTTACTATCTATGGGGTCTTGAGCAAGTTTCTTGACCATTCTATGCTTGGCTCTTCATCGGAGGATCGATGACAAGAACATGAGAAAAATAACTGAACCTACACCTCATAGGGTTGGAATGGGGCCTAAAGGCGTTACACATGTAAAGCACTTAGAAGAGGCCCAGGCATATAGAGGTATATAAAAAATGTTAGCTCTATATAACAATTTTATCTTTATTATATATAAATGTACAAAATATAGTTATATCTAAAGTTTGAAAAATGCCACCCTGGCCCGACCTTCCACCACTGATATAACCTTTTACAATAACCCTGTTTGAGAGTCCCCCTTCCACATAAACTATTGAGCTACCTTAGCGAGCCCTCCTATCCCCTGTAAATCTCTTCCCAAGAGAGGCAAATAAATAACTCATCGGAAACAAATACATCTCAAAAACAACAATGAAGAATAATGGCTTAAACTGATGATGTCTTGTCTAAGAAAATATGCATTATCAATAAAAGTCTAGCTGTAGAAAATCTAGTAAAGCAATCATCTCAATGACCAGTGCCACTCATTATTTGTGTCCTTTCATAAACATCCTTCTGGGCAAAACTTTGTAATGAAAAAACAGAGTAATTTAGGGCACAGCCTACTATTAGCTCCTATTCCTTGTCCAGAGGCTATCACATTCACATATCCATGCTATTAATAACAACATCACATAAGCCTGAAAATTATAGATCTTAAAGTCTGTGAAGTAACGAATGGCCTGTATTTTACCAAAGATCTTAACACATCAACATAACCCGCTAACTCAGATGGAACAAAACTTGCTTCTTTCTGGCCACTTAAAGGCCTTCAGCACTGCGTTGCCACAATATTCAGCAAGCAAGAGGGTTCTCTGCTAACTAAAAAAGTAGGGCTACAAATTAACACTCCTGTGTATTCTGCTCTTCCACTTTATCCAACATGGAGGCTTACCCTGGAGAGGGTGGCCCTCTGACTTGACAAACGACCTACTGAAGACAGAATTAATCAGCTTATTGCCTTTATTTAGTATTTTTTCACCTACGTTCACGTTGTGTCTATATATTTTCCTTTCCTAGGCTATTTCTATTAAGTGTAGATAACAGTTTTTCTTCTTTTATAATGAACTGTGTAATTTCCTTTTTTAATGCTCTGGAACAGATTACATAATAGAAATTCCTTAAAATTTTGAAAATGTTTAACTACAAAAACATCTAAGCCCAGAGTCCTATTTGGAGGTAAGTTTTGATAACTTCTCAAGTCTTGTAATTTCTAATTTTTAAATCAATCATAATAATTTATATTCCCCCAAAATATGGTCCATTTTATAGATTTTCAAGTTTCTTAATAAGCAACCATACAGTCTGTCCTTATAATTTGTCTCCATCCCAGAGACAAAAAGGAGCGGAGGAGCAGGAACCAACATAACAACTTTTTAGAATCTGTTCCTCACATACACCCAAGGAAGGGTATAAGGTATGGGCCAAAAATAAAGAAAAAACAAAGAAAAGATAGGAATTAGCTGATTTCCAGGCAATCCAGCACTGACAGACAAGAAAGCTCGGGCAAATGGTTTCCATGGAGATCTGGCAGCTATTTAGGCAGTTTCTAACAAGACAATTCTGACTTGCCAAAAGTCTAGAAAATTCTGATTTAAAGTTAAAAAAGGAAAGAAAGAAAAAAAGATTTTGAAGTTACAGTTGGGAAAACAATATGATAACATGATTATTCTCATTAATTCTAGGTTTTCAGTCAGTTTTCAGATTTATTAGGAAAGAGCTATACAAACGGTTCATTATTAGCTTATTAAAATTCCTATTTTTACTGGTCTATGCCTACGATCGACCACACTGCATGGATTCTCATTCTTTCAAGGAAGAGATTTAGAAAGAATCTTCTGGAAATTATTCCCCAAACAGGGTCAGAAGACTAAAAAGATATTCACTCATTCCATAGTGCTGACAAGTATAACAAGAAGAAAAAAATGTGGAAAGATTATAAAGTTAAATTTGAAAGCACAGCCCAGGAATGCAAGTTTGTACTCTCATGTTACTGTTTTGAATCATACAGCCAATATATCTGGACAAATATTACTTTGAACTAAACCTGAACTCTGCTATTGAAACTTACCTTCCCATTGGACCAACCAGTTATCAGTTCACATACTCCATCAGAATTAAGGTCAAAAGCATGAATGCTCATGGCATGATTTTTGGACTGAAAAGGAATTCCAGTAATTAGTATAGAAGTCTCTCAACAAGTATAAAATCTCTGAATATCAGAGGCTAAATCATACTAACTTTAATTCTCCAGTATCGGGCTGTTTTGTCATAAACTCCAACTGTGCCATTGGAAAGGGCATAACCAAAGCGACTACCATACATGGGGCAAAGCGAGGTGATTATCTGCAAAAAATAACACATAAAAATACAACAACTTTTAATTAAGGCTCAATTTAATTCAAAGTATGGCCTTATAAAATTGCATGCCTTGCTACAAGTGTGTTAAAATTAGATTTAAATGCACTTCCAACCCATTAGTGGGGAATGAAAGCCTCTTCTCTATAATCCATGTCATCCATTTCAGAGGTGCATAATCAGAATTAAATAAAGTCACAGAGTCTGCTGTTTTAGATCAGATTATGTGGCAAGTTTCAGCAAATTATTTAAAAAAATAAATAAATAAAACTGAGAGATTAAGGAGGAATTAAACAGAGTACACAAGATCTAGAGTACAAAACAGATGTTATATACATTAACTCAAAATGTTTTAATGATTATTCTAATTTCCTTACCTTATAATATCCCACAGTCTAAATTTTAAAAAGACTTATAAAATCCACTGGTTTCAAATATCTTTTACATATATATTTTTCTTTCTATGACATAATTTTTTTTTGCTAAAGATGAAAAACATTTTTTAGAAATAAACGTAATCCCTCCAAAAGTGAAAACCCAGGCACACGGATCTGTGTATATATGTAAAAATATACAGAATGTATATATTATACAGAAATATTTATAGGACTGTTTTGGGGTTTAACATCTCAAAGAGATAAAATGTTAGATACTAAATGAAATTACCTTTTAAAGTTAAAACCAAAGCTTAATAACACCAATGATCCTGCAGCTCTACTTTCTAATTCTGACCCTAATACAAGAGCTATTAAGAAATAAATTGTATAAAGTAAGGAATAGTTATGTAATTTCCTCTATGCCTACAGCTTTTCTACAAAACCACCCACATCACTTAACTCTGAATACAAAGTGCTGTGTAGGACTTCAGAATTATTTCACTCAAGGCATTCTTCTGGCAATACTCAGTACTGTTCGAGTGCCAAATGAATTATGATTTTGCTGGTCTGGGAAAGACATTTGAGCTGAGGCCAAAATCAAACCAAGAGGACAGAAAAATGGCCCTGAAATGAACAATTTTATAAACTCCACATTTTCATAAATTTAGCCCCAGATTCCTTAGGTCCTTTAGTTCTTCCTTAGTTCACTAGTTTCTTTGTTTTGTGGACGAGAGGATCAATAGTCACCTCAGATCCCTAGCTCTAGTTCATGTTCTCCTGGCCTTTTCTAGAATTTAGAAAAAAAGTGTTTCAAAGCATGCACTTTCCTCATATCTAGTGTTGACAACAAACGAAAATCCAACAAAACCTGAATGATTCCCACCAAATGGAAAAAGATTCACTGTAAATGTGCACGAAAGGGTAATGGCAATGCAGGACAGCACCTAGGGGCCGGAAATTCTCAAGTTGGATTTTTCACAGGCTAGCAGGGCGAGGTGGCAAATCTCTCTGAGAATCTCATGAAAGCTAAGGACCCTCTCTCCAGAAAAACACATGTTAAGCACATACACATAAAGCCGAACCCGTTGCATCGACACACATCTTCAGACTGCTGCTTTTGGCACTCAACTCTCCCCTTCATTTCTTCTCTATACACAACTATCACTTTACAATTATAATAACTGAATATATCAAAAGTACAGTAGGACTAAAGAAAAAACCTGCGACTCTCACTATAGGATAAAGGTAAATCAGTTAAAATCATTGATAACATTGTATATTAATATGCAATTTTCGCTGCTTGGTCTCCTTTCGCAGTTAGGAGAACAGAAGCCTGACTTTCCAGGTAGCTGTTCTAAGTGAAGGGAAGCAAGGACAAGTCGTCAAGTGTGGTTTTGAGGCCAGTGCCCCCCAGCTTTTCTGATACAGACGCCCAACCTCCGCCTGACTAAACTTTGCAGAATCCCACCATTCTGACCTCTAAACCTCCCTTCTGCTGTTTTTTTCTGCTCATTTACAATGTTCACAAGCCACTGCTCCTTTATCCCCTTCTCCTTCCTTAATTCAGAATATCCTCATTATTTTTTGTTTCCATCTTGTTCAAGCCTGAAAAACCAGCAGCATATATCCTAAGAATGTCGAAACTGCAAAGGAGAAGAGCAATCTTAGGCACTACCTTAAAAAATAAAGTTTAAACTCTTTAAGAAACATATCAGGCTCAATTACATGAAGTAATTCTAATCACAAAGAAACTACCCGAGTTCTCCAACATCTAAATTTTCAGCTGACCTTCAGAGATGTGCCTAAGAAGGACTTAATGTGAATGAAGAGAAAAAGCATAAAAATCTCACTGAGGCACTTCATTCAATCTCATTTACTATACGTGATGATGAAGAGGGGGACAAGACACAAAGGCTCGAATCCTGACCGTGCCACTTGACTAAAAGCCATGACCCTGTGTGAGCAACTTAACAAAGAAACTTGACATCAGTTTCCTCATCTGTAAAATGGGAATAACATTCCTTTCCTAATAGAGTTGTTGTAGGGTTACATGAGTTACTTCACGTAAAGCACTTAGAACAGTGCCTGGCATATATCAGATGCACAATAAATGGCTACCATGATGATGATGACGATGATGATGTATTAACTCATTTTAAAAAATGGCTTTGTGCTCAATAATTTTCCTCTATTTGATCAGTATTTCCAAAATATATCCTTTACAAAGATTTTTAAATGTTTCTTTCTTAGTAAAGCACAGCTCTGTTAAATCCACAGTTTTTACCCTAAAACTGTCTGGATTGTGAAAAAGATGTCGCCGCTCTCTCATCTGACATTACATTTGATTGTGTTGATCTATCCTGCCCTGGGTTACCATAATTCTGAGGTGGCACCACATACCTCCGTTTCTGTCATTTCTGCCACGATCTCATCTTCTTTAAAAACACGAATATCAAAGTCTTCAGATCCAACAAGAAGCTGAAAGGAAAAAAAAAAACCCATCGTGCATATTTAATTCAGCAAGTGAACACAGAAAATTTTCCATAAATAAAACAAAAACTTGCAGAATACTTTGTATGTCACTACTGCTGCCCGAGAGCTCCAACCTCCCGCATAGCTCAGGAGGATCCCTCTAACATGGTCGACGAGTCCCGTTAGCTAAGGCAAAGTGGCTGGGAGAGACTCTGTCTGGCCACGTGGGCCACACATCTTGCCAGAGAATGTGCTTCCAGCGAGCACCTCAAAGTGCTCCCCAGTTTAGCACCTCTCTGCCTGCAGATTGAAGCCCTGGTTCAAATGCCAGAGCCCGGTACCCATGGACAAGAGAGGAGTAAAGTCATTGCTCGACACAGCACGTCATTGGATGCTCAAGAAGCTAACTTCTAGCGTAACCATGAGAACAATTTCAAAGGCTGAGAGCCAATTTCTAAAACTTTTAAATTCCTGAAAAAGTTGGCCAAAATTGAAAATGACTTGCTAATATAGTTTCAAAGCATCAGAAGCAGTTTATAAAGTTATAAATATGACTGTGGTACCATTGACCATTCTGCCCTCTCTCCCCGTCCTGTGTCTTTAAAACATCTTGGCTTTGATCTTTTTATTAGACAAAGGAAGTGATTTATTGTTCAAAAGAGAAGAGAAAGACAAATAGGCCAGTTAGCTCATTATTTAAGCAAAAGAGTACCAAAATCAACCATGAGAAGCTAACACCTCTCTCAACACTAGTATCACTGTCATGGGAACATTTTCAGCTAAACCGGCACAGAAGTATCTCCTCCTCCACATACCTCTTTCTTCCCATCACCATCAAAGTCACACAAAGCCAAGGAATGAACATTATCTCCAGTAACCTGAAAATAAAACTAAATATTATGAATATGCCATATTTTTTCACTTAATCTGAATATCCTAGCTACATGAAAGATTATATAAATCACCAATAGGTGTGGTTCAAATTTTGCATATCCTTTTTTTAATGTACAGAATTACAAATGCAGTTCCATTTTGTTTTTTCTCATTCATTAGTCAATGGTAAAAAAAAAAACAAAAACAAAACTCATAAATAAAGAACATTAAAAGTAAAACTATTTAAGAGAACTAAAGAGAATGTTTTGTTCTTCATACCGTCCAAAAGAGGTCATTTCCTTCATGATCAAAACCCTGCAGAGCACAATTTCCACCAATAATTGCAAGAGGAGATGAAATGTCTCCCAGTGTCCCCAACACAATTGCATTGGCCCCATCTGCTACCTAAGAAAAAAAAAGACGATATAAAATCTCAAATAACAGCGATGTACAGGCACGCTGGAGGTAACTTTATTTGGATAGTCAAATGTCTCTATCATCATTTGTGAGAAGCCACGTGGTCTCCCAAGAGACAGTCCAGGGCTGTCCACTGAGGACAGTCACTGCGGCATATGTGGGCTTATGCAAGGATGAGCGCAGATCCAGGATACGCTCCAGCCCTTGGCCTCACACGCTGCTCTGCTACAATAAACTGCTGCAAACCCAGGGCTCTCTCAGACCACCAGGTTTTAGAGGCCAAACTACCCACAGAATCAAGACTTATGCCTTTAAAAAATCCCAAATTTTGTAATCTATTTTAACCATTTTGGATGGAAATCGTTTTGATACTTATTACCAGTTCTCTTACTTCTCCTCTTTTTCATTGTAAAGTTATTAAAAAGTGCAAAAAATAGTAAAACACCTATAGTCCTACCACTTAGAATTAAAAAATGTCCCAGACTTCTTGAATAAAGTACAAAAACATAATTTAATTTCTTTTTGGAAGATTCAAGGACATCTTCATCAACACTAATTATTTATTGCACAGAAAAAAAACAATCAGTATTATATAATCTTTAAGTAGGAAAACTATTTTAAAAATTGTCTATAAAGACTTCATAAGAAATCAAAACTGCTAAATGACCAATTAATCGAAAAAAAAAGTTAAAAGGTAAACAATAAACTGGGAAAAACAACTGCTATATAGAAGACAAACAGTTAATACTTTTATTAATAAAAGAGTTAATAAAAAACAAATAAGGGTCAATACCCCAAGCCAAAAAAATACCACAGAAAATTCATTATAGAAATAAAAATAGCCAACAAACAAGAAAAATGTTCTTTTTCACAATATATCACTTTTCATTTTTCAGATTAGCAAAGATGAAAAAGAATAGTACTATCCATTATTGTTTAGGGTAGGATAAAACAGGAATTCTCATATTGAGGGGAAGGTGGAAAAAAGTAGTCTTTCTAGAGAGCAATTTAGCAATTATCTATCACAATCTCATTTTAAAAAGGTTTTTAACTCAGTAATTGTTAAGATGAATCCTTGTGTTTATCAATTTCATGTGTCAATCTGACTAGACCACGGTACCCAGATATTTGGTCAAATGTTATTCAAGATGTTTCTGCGAAGGTATTCTTCAGATGAGATTAACACTTAAATCAGTAGACTCTGAGTAAAGCAGATTACCCTCTATAATATGGGGGAGGGGGACTCATCCAATCAGTTGAAAATCTTAATAGGAAAAGGACCGACCCCCGGGAAAGGAAGGATTCTGCCACGAGACTGCTTTAAGACTTGCGTTTCGACATCAGCTATTCCTTCGGTCTCCAGCTTGGTGGCTGACCCTGCAAATTTTGGACTTGCCAGCCTCCACAATCATGTTACCTTATTTTAAAAAATATATCCCTCCCCATGCCTCTCTCTCAGTATATATACACATCCTATTAATTCTGTTTCTCTGGTGAACCCCGACTAACACAGTCCTATTAATTCCCTGACTAATTCTATCTTGTACAAAAACATAGGAAGCGTATCTATGTGACTGAAGATTTCTTAGAACAGAAAAACACTAACCATTAAAGAAAAAAAGTGATCATCTGGACTTCATTAAAATTGAAAACGTTTGCTCATCAAAAGATATCTATGTATTGGAATAAGCCACATACTGGAAGAAAATATGTGTTATGTATAAACCTGACAAAGAACTTGTACCAAGTATATCCAAAGAACATCTACAAATCAATAATACACACAAACTAGCAATAAAAAATAGGCAAAAGACTTAAACATTTCACAAAAGAAGACATATAGACAATAAGCACAAGGTGTTCCATATCACCATTCATGAAGAAATTGCAAAATGAAACCAGTTATCAACCATGACCAAATAAAAAGGCATCAAGTGGATAAAGCATATGTAAATGGCAACATCTCCACATTTAACTGCACTACAACAGTCACATAATAAACCAAAATAAATATCTGATCTCTTTCAAGCATTAAAAAAAGAATAAACAATGAATATTAGTGGGCAATGGGAACTTTACGGTTCTAAAGGGGTATACTTGCCTCTCTGTAGAACAAATCTGAATTATTGTAGACGTCGTAAGCCAAAAGATTAGTCTGTGTTCCCACTAAAAGAGCATCATAGCCAAGTTCAGGGCTCAGTACTCCTGCAGTCAGGCAGCTGACTGCCTGATTAATGTTGAGAAGTGAAACATCAGACTCCAGGGGGCTCTGGAAGACCCTGGATGCACCGAAATGCTGGCTCCGTGTATGAGGATTGTGAATAAAAACCTAAAACAAAAACAGTTAATTACATTCCCTTAGAACCAAAAATGTAAAATTAACACACATTTAAAAAAAAGACGGGTAATTAACAGATATCAAAATTAATAAGAAGTGACTTTAATCACCTACAAAACTCAAAACACCCATAACGTGGTTCTGTGCGTAGCTAGCTTTCAATACTATGCATTGTGGCAATCCACTGGTTCTCAGCCTTGTAAAGAACGAGGTAACTCACAAGATCTAGTTGTTGCTCACCAGGGCAATTCACATGCTACCCGCCTGCCAAATGCCAAGGCACTCTTAGAATAAACCAGCCTTTTCCTGATCAACCCACAGGAAGCTGCTACCAGCTACGATGATTGCTGCATACCACAAAGATCACAGAAAATAGAATAATAAACACTTCCTTTAGTATCTTTCACTCACGTACCTAATAAATTTATTTCCTAACCATTAAAATAGTCTGGTAGTTAGTAAATCTGTTTTACGAACTTAAACTGATTTGTACAAATCAAACTTCTTTTCACAGTCTATACTAGTAAGACAAAATTAAATAATTAGCCCAAAGTTAAACAGTTTCAACTACCATAAATATAATCACCTGAGTGTTTACACAAATCATTCAATTTCCCTAAGCTTCCTCTGTAATAAGGAGGTCTGGACTAAAACATGCGTTCTCAAAGAGGGGTGATATCTCTCCCAAGAGGGGTAACTGGGTTTGGGGTGGGGGAATCTTATATATTAGAATGGCTGCTTGCCTGCCAAAGGGCCACAGTACAAAAACAGATATACAGTATATCTGTGGCATTAAAATTCCATTAGGGAAATGCTCATTTTCTTAAAAAAGCTCCATGGCGGGGGGCAATATGAAAAAAAAGAGAGAAACAAGACTAGAGATTCCTAAGCCCCTTTAAGCTCTAAAGTTCACTAATTTTAAACAAGTATTTCATCCCTTTGGTATAAATCCAAACAGAATTAATTTTAAATTATTACCTAAACGAGGTGACCCATTCAACAAAATAATTTTCAAAAGGATTAGAAACATATAGAAGAGGTGTATAGTTACTGAAGATCGCATTCATATTCTCACGTAATATTTCACATTTGTAAAAATGTTACTGCATTTGATCCTCATAACAA
>NW_006433950.1:6931380-6991778 GCF_000325575.1 Pteropus alecto
TCAGCTAAGTGACAGGACTAAGACACGAAGCCTGGTGTCTGGTTCCAGACCCTAAGCTCTAGCCACCACATCTTACTTCCTTTTATAACAGTTCTGAACAGAAGAATTCTCATGGAGGACATGGCACCACAGTGTAGCGGTTAGCACGTCTACTTTACATGAAGGTCCTGGGTTCACGCCCCAGTGGATCCATGGTCCATGGTCTACAGCCATATCACCCTGAACAAGCACGATCCCATCTGATCTTGGAAGCTAAGAAGGGTTGGGCCTGGTTAGTACTTGGATGGGAGATCACCTAGGAATTCCAGGTGCTGTAGGCATAAGCAATAAAAATTAAAAAATAATTCTCATGGAGTCTTCTAGTAATTAGATAGGCTAAGAACAGGAGGGGAAATAACTTATGGACTTCATATTCATCGTTATTGGAATAGAAAGAGTTTGGGTTTTACTGCCAACAAAAGCAACAAGAGTCCCCAATAGTGCAACTTTTCCCTAGCTCCCCTCCTGCTGTTCTCGGCCAACAGAAATCAGTGCTCAGGAGACTTACCTGTCCCCAAAGGCAAGGAAAAAGCCAAACTCAGTCACACAGCAAAGGGAACACACTCCTACTGCCTTCAGCCAAAAGACTGGCTGAAGCTCACACACGTTTGTTCTAGCTGAAGGGGTGCTGCTGACAGTTTAGATCCAACTGGCCCCCTCCGCTCCATGGTAAAAGGGAAAACGCTAAGGTTCATCTTGCAAGAAACCTCTTTTAAAAGTGTCCATGCTCAGGCTGAGACCAGATCCCAGCTCTACGTTCACACCGGAGTACTACCTTACATGACAAAATTCTGTTTCTGGAAACACAGGCCCCAACAGTCAAGGGGGCTTTAGCCTTACCTGGAATGTTTGTTTGAAAAGGAGAATCTATTAACTATATATTCTCAATCTTTTTAGTCCAAAGATAAAAGAAAATCAGGTCAGAACTTTTCAGATTTGTTTGAAGTTCTGAACATAAAAGGTCCAATTACACAGGACACAGGTGCCTTTCTCTCTCTCTCTCTCTCTCTCTCTCTCTCTCTCTCTCTCTCTCTCTCGGCCATCTTCAGAAACAAACCTAGAATCAAGTGTTCCTGCCTCCTACTTTAGGTCACATTCTGATGGAAAGGCTTCCATAGAAACCTCCGCCTCGTCTTCCTGCCCCCACTCCCACACTCGCTCGCTGCATCTCTGCTGCAGTACCAGCCAGAGCTATATGTACAACATAAGTCAAGTCCGTCACCCACTTTAATCAAAACCAAGGTCTTCACCGCGGTCTTCAGGCACCATATGATCTGGCCCTTAGCTACTTCACCTCTCCCCTCATTCCAGCCCAGCAGCCTGCTTTCGTTCCTGGAACACACCCAGTGTATTTCTACCTCGGAGCTTTTGTTCTTACAGATGCCTCTGCCTGGAAGGCACTTACCCCACATTTCTGCAGGGCTTATTTCCTTCAAATCTCTGATCCACAGTTATCCTATCAGAGGCCTATCTGATCACCATGCCTAAAATAGCATTCTCCCATTGTGTGCATTCCTTTACTTTTTTTCTCCTATGGGGACTCTGTGTGTGTGTGTGTGTGTGTGTGTGTGTGTGTGTGTAAGAGAGAGATTTTATATATATATATACACACACATTTTTGCCCCCTGTTGTCTGGCTCTCCTTCTCAAATGTAAGCTCCAAGGGGGTGAGACTTGACTGTCACATTTACCTTGCATCTACAAGACTAAAAACAGTGTCCAACATACAGTAAACCTTCAATAAATTAGCCCTCGCTGAGCTAATATCAACGGGCCCTTTTCAGTCTGTTTAGTTAGCTGCTGTGTATCCACAGTGGAAACAACATGAATTTGTTTTTGGCATTTGTCACTGCCTTTTAACCATAACAATGAACATTATTGTCAGGCCCTGTACTAAGTGCATTGCTCCATTATACTACTTAATGAAAATGAATCATTATTTTTTGCTTAGGTGTCCCAAGGTGTATCATGAGATAACATCCAACATAGTGGAAGTGTCTTGAAAACTACAAATCAGTGTATAAATGTTAAGCTTATTATATCAACACTGTGTCAGAGAACATGGACTCTTATTTCATTTCCGTGACTTGCTAGTACAGTGAACCTCTCTGAACTGCTATTCCAGGCAGTAAAGTGAGAGTAATAAAAAAATAACAACAGCCAACAGTGACCATTCCTTAAATGCCAGTGCTTTACATGTATTAACTTATTTAGTCCTCATAACAACCTTATGTGGTAGGTACTATTATTAAGTACCTTGCCCAAGGTCATGAAATTAGTAGGTACTGGAGCCAAGTTCCAACACAGTCGTGCTACGCTATAACTGCCCTTGGCATCGTAACAAGGATGCTGAGATAATTAATGTAATAAGGCTTTGTACCTGTTAGGAATTATTAGGCTTGGTGTCACTGTACTCCATGTATTTGGGGCATGCTTCCATCAATACAGTGCCTTGATGTGCCTTGTCTGTCATTCTTCCGGACTATAAGCTTTCTCAAAGTAGGGACTCCAGCTTTATCTCTGAATTTCCAACATCTAGCGCAGAGGAGGTGTTCAATAAAAGTCTGTTGAATGACCATGTCTTTTTCATCTCTATAACCCCCACACCTTGCAGAGCACCTGGCTTGGCACACAGCAAGTATCTAATAGGTACTTGGTGAATAAATCATGAGAAAAGATGTGAACTACACGGATAAAGAAAAATGCAATCTGAATCATTTATTTTAGGAGTATTTGTATTTTTTTTTTCAAGCTGTTTGGCTCAAGACAGTCTAAGATACTGAAAAGAGTTCCAGAGTGACAGGCAGAGGCCCTGGGATCGAATGAGGTCTGCTACTACTTCTAACCCTGACCAAGACCCTTCCCCGTTCTGCAGACTTCTCTTCCCTAAGCTCTCTATAGGGACTCCGACACTGTCCAAGTCTAAGTGCCTGAAGACAAGAAAAGTTAACTGCTCAGAAAAGCCATTCATGCGAGACTCCATTATTCTCCATTATTCTGCGGAGGATTGAGACTATAGGATGACTGCCGACCGGTTGCCGGGCAACCATGGCTGGGGGCGGGGTCGGAGAGAGGAGGGGCGGGATGGCAAGGTAGCAGCCAGCGGAGGATGTGGGGACAGCAGGGACGCGGGCTTCGTGCGGGTGGGTGCGGTTACCTTGCCCGCTTGGGTGGCGGCCGCCAGGCACGGGTGAGTCCCGTCGTAGCGCCCTACGGCCACCATGCGGGGGCTGATTTTGTGGCGCAGTTTCAGGGTGAACACGGGCAGCAGCATGATGGCGGCGGCTCTGGGGAGGACGGCTGGCAGCCCGAGGCCGGCGCGGCGGAACCCGCCACACCCGCCGCGGTGAGGGCACAGAGACCAGACCAATCCCGCTCCTGCTGCCTCGGGCCTGGCGCAAAAGAGCGCGGGACCCGGGTCAACCTCGCTGGCCGCCAGCTACTTCTGCGGCTGCGCAGACCCGCCCAGGGTCGTCTGCGGCTGCGCAGGCTCCGCCCCGTTCCTGCGGCTGCGCGGTGGAGCCTAACTTTGAGCAGACCCTGAAATTGGTTACCGCTCTGTGATGGAGTCGTGTTTTTTGCTGGTGTAATTTATCCGCCTTATTTTCGACTCCAGTAACGTGTCTACCGTGGCCGTGTCTGAACCAGTTCACTCACCAGACTTCTAGCACTGTAGCCAAGCTGCAGATTACACACACTACTTACTACCTCACTTCAAATAGTCATCAATTCAAAAAATAGTCTTGAATGCCTAATCTGCCTCTTACTTTGTTATGTTGATGGAAACCACAGTAGTTATGTGCACTAAGTATACCACTCCTCAAAAAAAAAAAAAACAACACAACTCCGCTTTAGACTCTCACATTTAAATACTACACCGACCCTCCTAAGAGTCTCTATATATTTTCAAATGCAAATATACAAAATTGAAAGGTCTTGAAACTCGTCGGAGAGAAGAGGGATAGAGGATAAAAGGATTTAAATAGAGTGGTAGGGGTCTACGGCTATGTCACCCTGAACATTCTTGATCTCATCTGATCTCGGAAGCTAAGCAGGATCGGGCCTGGTTAGTACTTGGATGGGAGACCACCTAGGAATACCAGGTGCTGTAGGCATTAAAAATAAATAAATAAAATAAATAAATAAAGTGGTAGGGAAGAGACCTCATTGAGAAAGTGACATTCCGGCAAGGACTTGAAGAAAATGAGGGAATAATTCTTGAGGGAGAGTGTTCCAGCAGAAAAATTTCAGGGAGAAATTCCAGTAGAAAAAAGGGATCACTCTGGCTGCTTTCCAGAAATAGACATGTAGGCGTAAGAGATGAGAGGAGTAGGAACTGTTGAGATAAGAACATTCTAATCTATAGAAAAATTTTGTGTAGAAGAATTTATTCGAGCCAAAGTTTTGAGGACATGTCCTCAATGGACTCAATGGACTGAGAAAATGCTCTGGAGAATGACAGTTCTGCAGTTCATTTTATGCATTTAGAATCAAAGGAGAAAACATAAGGAAAGTCACATGAAATTTATTGCCGGTCAATTAAGGAGACGGGAGAAAGCAAAGCAGGGAAATCTCTAGCATTGAATAAAAAGCAAAATGGAGCAATATATACTTCTTTTATAGCATACAGGGTACAGGATAACATGTAACATTTACAATGTCACCTTAAGAGATATCCTAACCTATAGAGAATTTTAATGAGTTTATTTGAGCCAAACTGACAATTGCTGGGAAGCAAAATCTCAACGGATTAAGAAAATGCTCCAGAGAATGGCAGTTTTGCAGCTTATTTTTTATACATTAAAATCAAAGGAGGAGCCGTAAGGAGGGTTACATTGTTGTGACCGAAATAACCAGGCCCAATAACCAGGCCCAACTCGAGTGCTCTAATCCAAGAGACAGTTTATTAGCCGGCGGCTGTCCTTGCCAAGGAGCAGCCCCGAGACGCAGGGGCACAAAGGTTTTAAGCCCTCGATTCCATCCCCCACATCCTTAATTTTTACACAAAAGACTATATCTCCTCCATTCATTAACTGATAACTAAGAGGTGGGTAAGCAAGCAGGGGTACAGAAGCAGAACGCGTCATTGTTAAAATATTTTGTACCTATAGGCAGTGATCCGGCCAGTAAATCCCTCTAGTTAATAAATTTTTAGCAGATAACTAACTAGAAGTGAGACATGGCGGTTAGCACGTACCATGTCTTATCCTTAACCTATTGTTTCTAAAGGTGAGGTCACTACAACATGAAATCCATTGGTGGTAGAATAAGGGGGTGGGAGAAAGCAAAGCAGGGAAATCTCTCAAGTTGGATAAAAAGTACTACAGAGAGAGACACACTTCTTTTACATTGATGCATACATAATAGTTAATCATTAACATTTACAGCACATAGAGATAGAAATAGAGGAAGATAATAATGAATGGGTTCTGAGGTCTTTGTTCTGGTGGGAGGGTTGTGCCTTTAGGGGGTTAGAATGAAAGGATTACCCTGACATTCCAAGGATGTGTTATCTTAGATGCAAAAAGACCATACACAGGCTTACTTAAGATAAAGTTTAACCTCTGTCAAGAAACTACAGGCCCAGGATGTGGCTACCTGCCCCGACCTGCTTTTAGTTAGGAATTTTTATGTTCAGACCATCCTATGTGGTTAATTTCAGTCTCTGAGTTTGCAGGGCCCCCCATGCAAGCTTCCCCTGAGCTTGTCAGGCCTGCTATGTGGCCGCTTTCTCATTCACAGATTCAACAGAGGAGAGCAAGAGAGGAAGTAGGACCTGGAGAGTTTGGCCAAGTGCAGAGAGGGTTGCCAGGAGGACAATTACTATGTCAGATGCTGAAGATAGGTCTTGAAAGATGACTTCTAGAATATTCATTTTTGCATTTTGTAATTACCGCTGTACAAATGAACATCATTTTTCAAGCCTATTGGTGCATTTGTAACTAGTTGTAAACTCTTGGAGATAATGTCAAAAGGTGAAATTTGAGGGCACTGGCAGAATGTAAGACCCGAGCCAATGGCGTGATAGTGTGCTGGCTGGAAAATTACTGCTTGACTATCGCCCATGGGAACATAGGTTATCGCCCATGGGAACATAACATTCTAACAATAAGCTTTCTGCTTCTGTACCCCTGCTTGCACAACTGACCTGTGGGTTGACAGTTAGTAAATAGAAGAAAAATAGACTTTTGTGTTCAGACAGAATGAGGAATGGGGTTTAGGGCTTAAAAACCCTGTATCTCTACATTTCGGGGCTGCTTAATTTGGGGTCTGCATACCCCTGGCAGACCCAGCTGGCTGAATAAAGAGTGTGCTTCCTATAAGTCATTGGTTTCTGGTGGTCCGTGTGTCTATCGGGGGCTGGCAGCTACAACAATAGGCCTTGCCTCTGAGTTCTCCCAACGCCTTTCTGCTCAGCTCCTTCTGTGCCCTGTCTGGACCCCACAGTCCTGTAGCAGGTCCCCAGCTAGTCCTGTAATGGAAATTGCCCTGGGTCTGTCCTTCTGCCCTTGTCCATCAGAACTTTGTTTTGAGAAGCACCCTCTACCTCGGCCACCAGACCATCTCCACCAAGTCATCAGCAAACTGAATTCACTTCACTTTGCTGATAATGCTCATAAAACTCGATAGATTGTCACCATAAAAAAAATAATAATTTAAAAAAATTTTTTGATAGGCCACCTCCACCTCTCCCAGGAATAGCTTGAAAGGAATGACTCTCTAATAGAAGTCATGTCATACTCTTCAGTTTTCTGACATTTACTGAGGGTCTCCGTGTGCTAGGCAGTATTCAAGTAGTTAGGGCGTGAACCCTCACGGAATGCATTAGTTTACTAATACACTACCATGACAAAATACCACAAACTAGGTGGGCTAAACAACAGAAATTTACATGATCACAGTTCTGGAGGGCGGGAGTCCAAGAGAAAGATGCCAACACAGTTGGTTTCTCCCGAAGCCTCTCTCCTTGGCTTGCAGATGGCCACCCTCTCGCTGCCTCTTCATGTGATTATCCTTCTGTGCATGCACCCCTGGTGTGTACCTGTGTCCAAACTTCCTCCTCTTAAAAGGACACCAGTCAGGTGGGATTACGGCCCACCCTAACCACCTCATTTTAACTTAATCACCACTTTAAAGGCCCTATCTCCAAATACAGTCACATTCTAAGGTGCAAGGGGCTAGAAATTCAATAAATGAATTTGGGGCTGGGGGTGAGGAGGATAGGGAGCAACAGACATTAAACGCCAAAGCAAATCACATCATTTTATCTGCAGGTAAGGTTTATATGCTAGGGCTCTGGGAAAGGCCTCTCAGAGGAAGTGACATTTGAACCAAGACCTCTGTGACAAGAAAGTGGCACCATTAGAAGATGTGCAGTAGAGCATTCCAGACCGGAAACAGCAAGGTCAAAGGTGAGCGTGTTTGAAAGAAGATAACATGGCTGGAGCCTGGTGAGTGAGAAAGAGAGTCAGCAGTGCCTGGGGGTTCACTCCCCAGGAGTTTGGGTTTTACCCTCTAGCGGGCAGATGAGTCCATGGCCTACTGGATATCCATGTAAGGCTGCTCTTGACCTCCAGCCAGCCCGCCAAGCCACGCTCACTCCTCTAGGTACTATCTTGGTGGCCTGCAATTTTGCAGTTGCTTTTCCTAAGACGACATTATGTGCTGGCTGGAAAATTACTGCTTGACTATCGCCCATGGGAACATAGGTTATCACCCATGGGAACATAACATTCTAACAATAAGCTTTCTGCTTCTGTACCTCCACTTGCACAACCGACCTGTGAGTTGACAGTTAGTATATAGAAGCAAAATAGACTTTTGTGTTCAGACAGAATGAGGAATGGGGTTTAGGGCTTAAAAACCCTGTATCTCTACATTTCGGGGCTGCTTAATTTGAGGTCTGCGTACCCCCGGCAGACCCAGCTGGCTGAATAAAGAGTGTGTTTCCTATAACTCACTGGTTTCTAGTGGTCCATGTGTCTTTCGGGGGCTGGCGGCTACGACAATTACAATTAGCAGCAGCAGCAGCAGCAGCAGCAGCAGCACTAACATTTATGGAGCATTTTCTAGGTGCCATTCTAAGTACTTCTATGGATCCTCTCACTTAATCCCACAATAACCCTACGAGGCAGGTACTATCGTCATCCCATTTTACAGGTGACTAGACTTTATTAGTGTCACCTCCCCCTTTCATAACTCTTCATTGGCTCCCCATTTTCAACCAAAAAAAGTTCAGACTCTTTGACGGCTTACAAAGATCAAATTCTGACCAGCGTTGTCTTCATCTTTTGCTGCCTCTTGTCTCTAACTCAATCCCTTCTCAGATCCTGCTCACATTAGCCCTCTGCCTGGAATGTCCTTCCCCACACTTTATAACTAAGTCCCTCCCATCTCCAAAGACAGGCTGGACATCACCACTCCGGGGAGTCGTGTCTGACAGTCTCTCCCACTGCAACTCCTACACTTCGGAGGTAGCTGCCCTTCCCCTGTGCTTTCATAGGTCCCCTGGCAATCACATCATTTGCCATGTTGGGGGTATGTGAGTCTTCGGATCACAACCCCAATTAGAATCAGCAAGGATCCCCAGAAGAAGAGAGCACCCCCTTTCTCCCTGCCATGTGCCAATCAGGGCTGGGGACATGGCAGCTCCCTGCCAGGAAAGATTGGCACAGAATTGACCCTCTCCCTTCCAACTGTTCCAGAATCTTCTTTACTTTTCATGACCCACCAGGAATCACTCCCTGGCTCTTCAGAGGGGACACCTGCCATCTTCATATCAGTGAGAGCTAAGGCTCCTGACAACCCAGGGCTTGTGGGGGAGGAGCTGGTGGGCTCTCGGTTGGCAGCACTACATAGTGGGTAAGCCCACGGGCCTCGACAGCATGCAGACCTGGCTTCAAATCCCTCTGCTGTCGGTCGCTGGCTGAGACTTGGGCCCATCATTTGATCCTAACACATTTACTGAGCTCCTTCTCTGTGCCAGGTGCTTGACACACAAGCTAACTCATTTAATCCTCACAGCCACCCTCAGAGGGAGATTTTGTCATCATCCCCATTTCACAAGAGAGGAAACTGAGTCACAAAGGTCATATAGCATAAGCCCAAGGCCACACAGCTGATAAGGGGCAGAACCAGGATAGCAAACCCAGGATAGCTTGAGCTGCTAACCACTGCATGACACGAACTGTCTCCTGCAGTGGACTTCTTGAGCACCCACAGTGTCCTCTTCTAGAAAAGAGAAATAGTAATAGTACCACTTCTGAGGAGTGTTGTTGTGGGAATTAGACAAACTTACAGCAATGTCCGGCGCTTCATTAGGGCTCCCATAATAGTTATTATTACGAGGTTATTATCCTTACAACTAGGTGAAAGGCTGCCTGTGGCTTGTTGGGGTCGTAATTGTAATAAATCTGGTGTCTTCTGTCTGTCTGTCTGTCTGTCTGTCTGTCTGTCTTTCTGTCTCTCTTAGCAGGTAGCATTGTTCCAGGTTCCCTCAGTCCTGGGGTAGGTGTGGTGGGAACTAGATAAGACCAAGAATTTAGATAGTGGCTTAGGTCATGCCTGCCACTTGCCACTCCCTCTCCTCGTCCTCATTTTGCGAATTCAAAGCACCCCCACTAGAGGGTGTGCGGGTGTAAAGAATGGAGGTTCAAGCACATTAGGATTCTGGATTAAAGGCCTGGAGGGAGGCGGAGTGAGAGCCCCCGCTTCGTCCGGACAGAAGTCGCAGGGTTGACTTCCGGGGAGCGGGCCGGGGCAGGGCGGCCAGCTGGAGCAGGTCTTTTGCACAATCTCACCATTGGGAGAAACCGAGTGAAAGTACATAAGATCTCTCTGTGTGTTGTTTCTTATAACTGCATGTAAATCTGCGATGATCTCAGAATAAGAAGTTGATATTTTAAAAAGGTCAAAGGAAAGAACTTGGAGAATCAGGGAGCAGTGTGAAAGGCGCTTTGAAGAAAATGCAGGGAGAACACGTGACTAGGAAATCGCCAGGCTGGGGGAGGGAGACTTGATGAGACCATTCCAGGTACTTACGGCTGGCACCCAGCTTTATCAGTGTCTAAAACTGGCACTTCAAAATTTAGGTATCAAGGTGCTTCCTCAAGATGAACTTTCGGAAATCATAGCCATAGAATCGCAACAAAGATGGCTGACGTTGGAGACACACTCACCGGGGTCCCACCCTGCCCTGTGCTGGTTTCAGAAAGGTCTAGAGCTGTGGCCTTCCCGATGGTAATGACATGTCACATGTGGCTATTGAAAACTTGAAATGTAGCTCGTTCCAATGGAGATAAATCGTAAGTGTAAAATATACACTGGATTTTGAAGAATTAAAATGATAAAAATAATTTTAAATATCGGGTTGATATTTTAATATTGTTCATGTTTTTTAATGATAAATTACAGTATTTTTGACATTGAGTTAAATAAAATAAGAAGATTAAAAAGAAAACATGACAAAAGACTTGGTGGAAACTTTGAAAGTGAAAAAAATTTCAATACTGACTATAGAAACCAAAGAAACTCACACAGTATTTTGCTCTCTATTGGATCATTTTCATCAATATACAAATATGTTATCATTTCTGCCACCTTGAAAAAATATTTCTCTGAATAAATGATTGAATAGATAAATAAATGGAAGACAAAAGACAAATCTTCCTTACAGAATTACAAATAACATATGTAATACTCTCCTCCAGAAGGCAGAGCTGAACTGCCTGCCCTTTTGGGGGTAGACTGGATTCTGTGACTTGCTTTCAGAGTACAGTATGGAAACTAGTACCTTTTATATAAAATGTGATAATACTATTATATAGTTATATTACATGTAATATAATTATATTATAGTAATATATAATACTAATATAATTCCTGTAGTAATACAGGAAAAAGTAGTAACTTTATAGGGAAGAAACTGGGCAGACACCATTTAACCAAGGGATCAGTGGTACGTCATGTACCGAAACCCATAAACCCTGTCCAGTCATGAAAAAACATCAGTTAATCCCAAAATAAGGGACATTTTACGCAATACCTGGCAAGTACTCCTCAAAAATGCCAGGATCATGAAAAACAAGGAAAAAGTGAGAAACTCACAGAGTGAAAGAGGTTAAGGAGATGGGATTAGTAAATGCAATCCTGGACTGGCTCGTGGAAGAGAAAAAAGACATTCATGAGAAAATGGGTGATATCTGGTTAGAGCTCATAGTTTGGTCAGTCATGTTGTACCAATGTTAATTTCTTGGTTTTCGACAAAGGTACCATGATTATGTAAGATGATAACATTGGGAGATGCTGGATGAAGAGTCTGCAGGAACTCTGGCCTGGGGCTGGGCATTGGGGAGGTGATGGGAGGAAGGAGTGACTATAAAAAGGCATGAGGGACTCTTTGGGGGGTGATAGGAATGTCGTAGACTTTGTGGTGGTGGTTACATAGATGTGTATACATTTGTCAAAACTCATCAAATGGTACATTTAAAATAAGTAATTTTATTGTATGTAAAAGTATGCCTCTAGAAGTAGATTTTTAAAAATTTAATCAAAATCAATTATGTTGCTCTCATACTGAAAGTCCCCCAGTGGCTTCCAATGACACATTAAATTAGAGCCAAGCTCCTAACTTGGCCTACAGAGCTCTGGTGTCTGGAATCATCCCAGTGCAGGCTCACCTCAGGACCTTGGCACTTATGGTCCCTCTGCCTGAAATGCTCTGCCCCCGATCTTGTCAAGCGTGGCCCCTTCGTATCAGTCAGATCTCAGCTCAATACTCCCTTCCTCAGACACGCTTGCCCTGTGCCCCAGCTCTCTCGCACATTACCCTACTTTATTTTCTTCGTAGCATTGATCTCTCTCTGAGATTATCTTATTTACTCATTTCTTTACTTGGTTTTCTTTTGTCTGTCTCTCCACACTAGAATGCAAGTGTCTTGGTCACTTCTGATAGGGCACCTGATAACTAGCAACTCCCCCTATGCCCACCCTGAGAGAAAGAGAGAAGTTAGGCAGGTGGAAGCTCAAGTATTGCTTTATCCCTGATAAGAATTAATAATGGAGAATGTAACTTCCATTTGTGGGAGAATGAACTTCCTTATCCTGAATGCCAGAATCAGGAAGGTTTGTCGATCACTAGAGAACCACAGGCCAAATCCTGGGGCGAGCACTCCTCCCAGCTCTCGAGGAAGGGAGCTGCACACCCCAGAAATCCGAGGGAAGCTGCAGGAACGAGAGACATCAGGACTGTTAAACAATATTCTTGCTCCCTCCAAAAGAAATGTTCCAGCCTAACATCATCCAGGCACCTTCGACAGTTGGTTATTGGCACATAGTGGGCGCTCTTTAAATATTTGGTCAATAAATCGACATTCACATCTTCAATAACTCATTCGGCAAGGCCTGCTACACCACATTACAGTTCTCTTTACATGAAATATACTCAGCCTCCAGATCTTTTAAAGTCTGGCTCCTGTGTGTCAATCAGATCTCAGCTCCATGCTCCCCTCCTCACAGAGACCAGTCCTGAGCCCCCAGTCTCTCTCATTACCTTGCTTTATCAATCCCACCCTGTAGGATCAGCCTACATCACTTCTCCTCACTGAAATATTCAAAATAGGCCATATAGTTTTATACTAATAAGCATTGAGAAATGGTGCCTCTTTCTTATTGTTTTGCACCGTGACACCCAGAAAACGACGCTTGAGATTTTGGGCATGATTCAAGATTCCAGGTGAGCCAGAGACTCCCAAAGTTACATTTAAAGGCTCTTTTTTCTTTCTTTCTGCCCCCCTCCCCTCCCCACTCCTCGTTTAAAGACTCTTTCAAAAAATAAAGAAAAAATTTGGTCTGGCAAGATTTAAATATAACAACTTGCCAAACAACTCAAAGAAACACATTTTCATTAATTTTTTGTTGATACTGTTTTTCTAATATTCTCCGGCTTTAAGCATAATCTTCTGATTTTGAAATACTTATTATAATTTATATAAATTGTGAGTTTTTTATATCTACAAATACACTCTTCTTAATCTTTTTGTTGTTAGGATTAATGAAAAACTCTTCCCGCTTTGATCTCGACCCGCCAAACCCACAGTGGTGTTGTTGGGAAGGTGTAACCGGAGGTATGCTGACAATGACAAGCTCTGCCAGGGCCAGGAAGACCCAAGAGTCTGCAAATGCTTTTGAAATTATAAGAAGCCATGACGGGATGCAGTCAGCCGAGCATCCAAGGAACAGAGGAACTGGCTCCCAGGCTCCGGATCAAAGCCGGTAACTGGAGTCTGTTCCAGTTTCCAAGGAGTGTGCTCTTTATAGTCCCCTGGAGCCATACGTGGGTGTGGACAGCATCAGACGCTGGCTGAAGCTTGACTCAGCTTTAGGAACTACCTATTTGGGCGGGAAGCCGACCTCTGGGACACCTGCTCTGGAAGGCTGGAGTTTTTCTGCCTTCGTGTGAACTCCTGTGGCTGAAAGCAGTGTGCAGGTTTGCGGATCTGAACATCACGTCTTCAAGGGCCGAGCAAGCTAAGGGAAATTCCTGGTTCCATTTCTACGGTCATGGCATTTCCCAGCAGGAAGGGGCCAGAGAGAGCCCTCACCGGGGCTTCTGACCGAGGCGAAAATCCCATCCAGCCCCAGTGTGAATACTTCCTGTGACTTGGGTCCACGACTCACAGAAAGGCTATGTGACATTTAAACATGATTCTCAGAAATCTCTCTTATATTGAGCCAAGTATCAGTCTCTCTGTAAAAACGAGCAGATTGACTTTACCTCTCTTCCCATGTCAGCTTCTTAGGTATTTGAAGATGTATTATCTTCCTTCCACGGTTTCTGTATTCTGAACGCCCGCAGGTGGCCTTTCAAGGCTTCCCCGGCGAGAATGGAATTCCTAATTCTCTTACCTACCTGGGCTCGTCTTATATCACAACTCCTTCCTTAAGGGGCCTGCTCCAAGAGGAACAGGACTTTAAAGAAGAAGTGACATTTTGTGAGCCACCCTCCCCGGAAGTCCTTTCCCCCCACCTACCTCCAGCTCCCCAGGTACAAGCCAGAGGTCAGATGGCGACAGTAAAACTCAGAGAACAGGCACATGCAGCAACCAAGGAATTCACCAGCGGAAGATGCCAGGGAACCAAGATCGGGGCTATATTTTGAAAGAGACCCAAAAGCAAACTGGCCGGGATGCTAAGGTTTGACGGGTCTTTGTGGGACACGGAGACAGGCTCAACCAGGATTGCGAGAAACTAAAGGAAGGGACTATTTACAGAGCTGTGGGCGGGACTTGAGAAACCAGCACGGGACGAGGAAGCTGTGACCACTTGTTATGGGCCGAATCGCATCCCCCCAAAAAAAGATATGTTGAAGTCCTAACCCCCCAGTACCTCAGAATGTGACCTTATATAGAGATAGGGTCTTTGCAGAGATAATCAAGTTAAAGGAGGTCAATAGGGGGTCATAATCCTATATGACTGGTGTCCTTATGAACGGGGGAAATTCGGACACAGACACAGAGAGAAAATGCCTTGTGAAGATGAAGGCAGGGATCAATCAGGGTGATGCTTCTACACACCAAGGACTCCAAAAATGGCCAGCAGGCCACCGGAAGCTAAGGGAGAGCATGGGACACATTCCCTCTCACAGTCTTCAGGAGGAGCCAACGCTGTTGACACCTTGATCTCGGACTTCTAGCCTCCAGAACTGTGGCACAATAAATTTCTGTTGTTTAAGCCATATAGTTTGTGGTACTTTGTCATGGCAGCGCTAACAAACTGATACATGAGCCTAGGGGCATAAGGGAAGGGAGCTATGTCTCAGGAATCCAGTGATGGGGCACCTGGCTGGAGCTGTATTCATAGAGGTGGCAGTACCAGGGGTGGGGGTAGGGGGTGAACCGGACAGTAAAGACCTCATGCCACCCTCCACTCTCCTGCATCACCTAAGCCAATGGAAGCCAGCAGGCAAGGGAGGTGGGAGGTGCAAACCTAGAATCTACCTGGAGAGAGGTGTTGTCCACACTTCTCTGATGACCTGTCTATGTGGGCTCCTCGGCTGACAGAGCAGGAAGGGAATTTAGAAGCATCTAATCTAACCCTTTCACTTGACCCCCAAAGAAATGGACCCCCAAAGAAGGGTGTGACAACGCAGCCAATTAAATGCAGACCAAAATTCAACTCTGGATTCCCAGTCATGCACTCCATCCTGTTTGAATAAGTAACACTTTCCTATCAACCACATTAAAAGGTATAAAAGCATATGCACAAAGATGTGGAGAAATTGGAGCCTTTGTGCACTGTCGGTGGGAATGTAAAATGGTACGGCCACCGTGGAAACAATATGATGGATCCTAAAAAATGAGCGTAGAACTACCATAAGATCAAGCAATCCCACTTCTGGGCGTATACCCAAAGGAAATAACATCACTATCTTGTAGATATCTGCACCCCCATGTTCATTGGGTACTTGTACACCAACGTTCATAGCAGAATTATTCACAATAACCAAACAGTGCCACAACCCAACTGTCAACACATGAATATATATATATATGTATATGTGTGTGTATATATATTATATATATATACATATTCATATATTCAAGAGCAAGTCCCCTCCCCCCTGTCCTTGCCACCAAGATCCCCCTGCCCCCGATAGGCCTCTGAGACGTTTCCCGCGTCTCCTTCTGAAGATGGTCTGTGATTACACAGGTAAGTCTTCTCTCCCTATACATACCCCTCTCCCTAGCTTCTGTTTACTCCATAAACGGTAGCATACTAGACTCATAGTTTCATGTTTTGCTTTTTGTGCTTCACGCTATGCTTTGGAGCGCGTCCTCATTTTTCTTCTAAGGCCACAAGGTGTTGTTCCTGCACAAAGCCTTTTACACAGAACGTATTCGACCGACAGTTGGGGTTGACCACATTTGTATTTTAATAAGGTGTAATGCCTTAATTCCAGAGAACGAATTAAGAATAGTAGAATTTCAGAAACCTGCCAGGTGTGTGTATGCAAGAGGAGGGGATGGGGTTACTGGCTTTTCAGTTGGCCTTTACAACATTTATAGAGGCCACACAAGGAAAAGGTCATTTGCTAGACGCTGGTATAATAATAGCCAACAGCTATAAAGCTCTTGCCATGTGGCAGCTCCTGCTGTTCTAAGCACATTAACTTGTTGAATTCTCGCAACAACCTTGTAATGGAGATGCCATTATTAATTATTCCCATTTTACAGGTCAGGACTCCCAGGCATAGAAAGGTCAGTAAGGTGCCTAAGATCACTCAGCTGATGAATGACAGAACTGGGGCTGCACCTACAGAGTGGGGCTCTAGGCCCCTGCTCTTGATGAGTATGCCGCTGTGCTGCCTCTCCGGCAGGCAGACCTTTACTGAATTCCATGCCAGGCCCTGGGCTTCCTACCTGGAGGGAAATAACGATGCCTTAGACATAAGATCCACCCTCAAGAGGTTAAGGACCGCAGCAGGGGCACAGTTCACGGTCATGCGAGGCAGAGAACTGATCGTCAGCACTGAGAAACATACTGAATGTTCTGGAGAGGGACAGAGGAGGGCTGGTGAGGAATGCAGAAATGCCCCATGGAGGAGGTGACAGCTGAGTGTGAAGGGAACCAGTATTTATGGAGTAGCTGTCCCACACCAGCTGCTTCACATGTTGAGTTCTCTTGACAACCCTATTATCAACACTATATCATAGATTAAAAATTTTTTTTCGAATACTTGAAACTAATAAAATAAAATTTAAAAAAAAATTCAGGGTCTCAGAGATGCATTTAAGTGATGAAACCAGAGTCCTCTCCCAGGCTGGTCTGTACCTCAGAGCCCACCAGGTGTGCCCTGAGCTCATCCCAGCAGCCCTCCCGGGGAATGTCTGGGATCTCCAGTCAGCTTGGTGTGAACGGCAGCCACTTAACAAGCCAAAAGCACTTTGAAGATGACCTTGCCCTTAAAAAGGGCTGGTTCCCACAGTTGCGATGAGGCAGAGAGGATTGTGGGAATGGCAACGTCAGAACAGGGGATTCCTGGGCGGAGGGCCCTTGAGCGAGGAGGCTGAGATTCCACACTATTCCAAAAATGTGCTTCTCTGGCCCCACAGGACACCGCCATCTGGGAGCAGAATCGCCCAGTCTTCAGTCTTCCGTGACCCACTCTCCCCGCAATGCGGCCATAACTCTGTTCTGCCTGTGCTATGACTTACTCAGTCTTTCCATTACATGGACTCACATGGAAACCATTCATCCCAAGCACAGAAACGTTGTGAAATTTTAAGTTTCACGTGCTAGCTCCATTTCTTTCTAATACACATTGAAGTCCATTCGAACACCTGAAAAACAAAAACGAACACAAAAACGTTCGTGCACACCATTTAAAAGCCTCGCCCTTTGGGGACCCCAAAGCTAGAGCACCTCTCTCCTCACTGAGCACAGCATTCTCTAATCCCACTCGACCTCCTGCTCCAAGATCTTGGGCAGTTCCCTCTTCTTTCTCTGGCCTATACTGTTCAAAAAAATAAAATAATAAAGGTTCCAAAAGAAAAAGAAAGGCAGAGAAACTGTGATAGACGAAAGGAGAATAAAAAACATGACGACTAAATGTAATTGTGTGGCCCAGGATTAGATCCCGGAGCAGAAAAATAATTGCTGCAAAAAACATTAGTGAGACAGAAATTTAAATGAGGTCCGTAGGCTGGTTTTTACTGTATTGGATCAACATTACATTTCCTGATTTTGTAGGTCGCATTATGGCTTTGTAAATTAATATCCTCGTTTTCAGGAGATACGTAGTGAAGTACGACTTTTTCACACGTGGTCGAGAGACAAAAATATAAATGTTTATGTACAGTATACACACATATATCTGCTTATATAAATATATATAGAGAGAGGAAAGATAAGAGAAAGACAAAGCAGACAAAATGCACAACTGAGTGGAGGCTATATGCGAGTTCTTTGTACTGTTCTTACAACTTTTAAGTTTGAAATTAATTCAAAAATGAGGGAACGATACAAGCCAAGATCACATTCGTGCTCATTTCTGGGTGGTGGGATTGCTATGGAGGGCGTTTTCTTTTTTTCTATCTATATTTCTTTTTCTTGTTTTTCTTTTCTTTGCTCCCTCCCTCCCTCCTGTTCCTTTTCTTTTGAAAAAGAGATACAGGCATGCGGTAAAAATAATTGAAATGCTAAAGAAATACATGCAGGGTAAATCTGCCTCTCAGCTGAACCGACCCTCGGCTCCCTCATGCCCCTCTGAGAGGTAACACTGTTGCATGCCTCTCGCGTCTCCTTGCAGGTGTAGTCTGCTCATATACGAGCACGTGTGACCCGATAGCCTCTCCCGACTGTCCCCCACGAACGATGGCATCCTGTGCCTTCCTGAACACACCATTCTGTACCTTGCTTTTCCTCACCTAACACTGTATCTTCACAATTCTTCCTTTGGATTTTTAAGGGCTGCGTGGGATTCCACTGCACTGATGTGTCATAACTCAACGAATCGGTCCCCATTGTCGTGAACGGTCAGTCCCTTTCCAATCTTTTACAAGCAAAATTGCAGCGAATTACACCCACGTCTTCGTGCACAGCGTGTAAACAAATGTACAGGATAGTTTCCCATAAGTGGCATTGCTTCGTGAAAACATGTGTTTTACATGCTGGAGGCTGTTGCGGGTGTCCTGTCGCCTGCCCGTCACCACCCGTGTCCGAGCACGCCTGTTTCCCCACAAACCACCCCACTCAGCACACTTCACATTCCCGGATCTCTGCCAATCAGATAGGTTCTTAAAGAATGATATCTGCTTGTAGTTTTAATTTGCATTTCTATGACGGTAAGTATAGATGAATATCTTATCATTTGCTCCCAAAGCGAATTGTGTTATTTTTTCTCTCTCTGTCACCTTTCCCTGCACTTAGATGAATGATCTAAATTTTCTGTCCCACACCGTGGGGAAACCCATGTATTATTCCCAAGCCCGTCCCTCTTTAGCCCCCTGTAGGGGATGAAAGAAGAGACCCTTATCCCCTGGTTCCTCTGGACCACAGCCATGCCCAAGGACTCCCGGCTCCTTTCAAGATGCCTAGCTGTAAACCAAGGGCTGTGATTTCCCACAGGTGTTGGGACTGCGACTCAGCCTCGGCCCAGCACAGCCGCTGGCTCTCCAACCACGGTAGGTCTGTCCCGGGACTTCGAAGTGTGCTCGCCTGCCCACCCCCAACGAACAGAACTTCTGAGTCCTTTTGAGTTTCTTTTTTCTCCCCGCATCTTAAAAAACTGGTGGGAACAGAACACTTCATTCAAAGCAGGCCCTGAAAGGGCCCTTTTGTGCTGCGTCCTTGCCAGGAACCAACCAGCTTTAGGGTTCTCTGAAGGAGAAAGGCTTGGACCAAAGTTGGCAGCCTACGGACCCCGGAGGCCAGGCCTTCGTTAATTAGCAACTGGCGTCCTTGCCTCGTTAGGATGCAAACACACGCAGAGCCCAGCTTCTGCTCCTCTGAGAGCTTCCTTGACCTAACACTGTGCACATGTTCACTTAAGAGATCTGTTTTTTTCCCCTCCAGCACCCAAAAAGAGAGCTCCACAGATAGGGATTTCTTCTCCCTGGGGACATGACTGAGGTGTGTCATTGCTAGGGTGTTAGTCATTATCCTGACCACACCCGCATTGGGGACAGAGCTCAGAGTTTGCAACCAGATAGACCTGGGTTCAAATCCTCCCACTGCCCCTTCCTGGCTGGCTGACCTTGGCAGGTGACCTCTCTGAACTCATATTCTCATCCCCGATATGGATTTACAATATGGATTTACTCTGCAGATGAAGTGTGATGTGCTAGTGGCTTAGGGTGCAGAAAAGGGGCAAAAAGGGGATTTCGAGATTTGAAGAGCGGAGCTAGAAGGGATTTGTTGGCCAGGCTTTTCCTCTAGATGAGACTGTTGCTGAACTGAACTATTTCTCAAAATTCAGCTTCTTCTGTCCGGGGCACAGATAAAGCCAAACAACTGAGACTCCGGGGCTAGGAGACAGAGAAAGGTTTTATCGATTTGGCCAAAGCGAGAGAACAGGAGAGCAAGATCTCTCAAATCTGTCTTCCCCCAAAGCAAAAGCGAGGAATTTTTACGCAGCTAGGGAGTGGGGGACGGGAGGTTCAGGGAACCGATGAAGTCTGTATTTCTTCAGTCTCAGAAAATGCCCTGTGCAGCCAAACCTTTGGGCACCAGCAGGTGGTCGCAAGTTTCTTCAAGATTCATTCCTTCTGCAGAACGAACATCAATTCTCCTCGTGAGCCTGAAGTTATTTCTTCCTGCTTGACAAAGAAACAGGACATCAGCAGCTCATGATTACATTGCGAGAACAAGCGGTTAGCAAGCAAACCAAGGCCTGATCGTGTCACGCTTAAGTAGCTACGTTTTTCTATTCTCTCGAGCAAGTGTGCTCTGAAATGTTTCCCCTGGAAATGGCTTCACAGGCGGCCCTCCAGAACACGGCTGGCATACTCTCTTAATCTTTGCCTATAATCTAGGTGACAACCAGTATAATCAAAACACTTAGTTAAAGCCTATGCCTCTACCTCTAGACTCTATGATCTAATACCTAAGCATGTTTATTGTTAAGTACCAGTTTTAAGACCAAGGGAGTAACCACTGAAGTCTCAAAAAAATACAGTCAAACTCTTAACATTTCCTTTTAGGTCGAAACTCAGTAACTTCTTATTACTCTATTACCCTCAAGGTAAAAAAAAAAATTCTTGCCCTGGTTCCTAAGGACCAGGTGAGCTGGCTCCTGCCCCCTCTCTCAGCCTTGGGTTCTAGGGCCCTGGAAGTGTGGGCATTGGTCAAGGTCTGTGAACACTTAGGGCTCCCTGACCCCTGCTCTGTGTTAAGGGTGGAAAATTTTCAAGTGAGCCAACTAGCTAAGTCAGCTACAGGAAAGGAATATCTTTAGATACCAGAAGTTGTCCTACTTGCTTGTGTGTGGTTTAGGAAGCGTATTGTGTAAGATATGAAGATGGCCAATGTCTGCTTCTGTAATCCATTTACTTGTTAATTAAGGGTGTTGTTCCGGGCAAAGATATGCTCACAGCCAACTTCCACTTCTGTAATCTGCTGGCTTGTTCAGGAGACCACCAGGATATGATCTTAAGCTTTATCAGCTGCCTGCTCTGAAAGCTCGGGGCTGATCTCCTCTAGCCCTGCGTGGTAGAGAGTCAGTCACCGGCCGGCTAATAAAGGCTCATAATTAATCTCAATTGGCTCCGTAGGTCTCAGAATCGTTCGCACCATAACACTCTGGCCTCTGATCCTGGAAGATCCCTCCACCTGGACCACTCCCCTAGTCTTTTCTCCACTCTGCTCAGCATTCCGGGGTCAGCTGCAGCATCACTTGCTCAGGATGGGGGGTGTTCTTGAATCCCTGGACGGGTCATTTGCCCCGAGGACGCCGGGCTGTTTCTATCTTGTAACACGCATTGCGTGTGTCATTTCTGACTCTGTTTTCTTTACTGAGCGGCAAGTTCCACACGAACGCGTTTGAGAGCGAGCAGGTGCTGTGTGTGCTCACTGCGGCTGCATCTGATAGGGGCTCACCGAATATCTGGCCAAGGAGGGAAAGGGGGACAGAAGGAAGGGGAGGAAAAGACAGGCTGGCGGGGAGACCTAGAGGTCCGGGGCTCCCTGGACTCCCACGGCATTCCCGTCTGGGGAAGGCCCCCTGGAGACGGGGAGGGCAGGGAGGGAGACCTATACAGTGATGGCGCTATAGGGAGCAAGCCCTTGGAAATCTTCCGGACTCTGCTGGGCACTTCACTCCTGGAAGCCTCACTAAGTTGTTTTCTAACCCTAATGACTCCACACGCTGTAGCCCCAGGCATCCCTCAAACCCTAAACTTGGCCTCCGTGCTCCCACTGCAAGTAAGGAAACTGAGCCAGCCCCATGGTTAAGAGCTTGCCTGAGGCCCAAGAGGAAGTCAGCCTAAAAAAAGGCTGCTCACTCCCCAGGAAACCACCAGATGGAGCAAGAGCTGGAAGCTGAGAGTCCTTTGGCCTCAGTTAACCTGAGTGAGGGGTTGGCCCCAGCTCTTCGATTCCTTAATTCTCTGCTGTGGATTTACCCAACCCAGGGACTGCAAAGAGGCAGCACCCAGGGAGACACATTTGGGCCTCAAGCATGGGTTGTGGAGAACTCCATGTTGTTGTTGTTTTTTTAATAGGAGATATTGTACAAAAATCTAGATTTGAGGATTCTCTTGAAAAATCGAAATTTCTGGTCATACCGGAGGGACAGATTCCATCAGCACATGTGTAAGGCCAGCTGGAGCTGAGCAGTGGCTGCCTCTTTTACATGTGTTTGCCAATTTGCCACAATCTCCATCGGGCATGTGTTTGCCAATTCGCCACAGTCTCCACTGCTCCCTTTTATCTCTGACCTGGCTCACTTCATTCATTCACGAAACCCGCTGAACCCTGTAGGCATTTGAATCACATCTCTTGAAGTATCTCTTCCTCCTTAGTTACCACCTCTCGCTGCATTGGCTGCTCTGGGTCCTCAAGAAAGCCAAGCTCCTTCCAGCCACAGGGCCCTTGCATATGCTATTCTCTCTGCCTAGATCACTTTCCTTCTACAGGTCTCAGCTGAAGGGTTATTTCCTCTGTCTGAATTGGGTTCCCCTTAACATATCTGTAGTTATGTCTCATGTCACATAGCACAACCTGTAATTATTCATGGGTGTGCTTATTAGTCTTCTGTCTCCTCTACTAAAATATAAACTCTAGAAGGGTCAGGATTTGCTTGGTGTTATTAACTGCCATATCTACAGCATGCAGCCCGGAACCTAATCTTAGGAACTTGGTAAATATTTGTGGCATAAATGGTATCTACAGCATGCAGCCCGGAACCTAACCTAACACATCTTAGGAACTTGGTAAATATTTGTGGCATAAATGCCTGAATGCGTACATGAGCGAGACTCTGCCAGGCCACAGGTGTCCATTCAATGACCACTGGCCTGTCAGCCCTGTCTTTCTACGGGGTTGGTAAAAGGATGCCGTTTTCCCCACCTCTTTGTGGGATGCGCTCAGGGTTACGTGTTTCCTTTTTCCAGAAGCCTTGGGATGAAAGGTGAGTGAGAACACTTAGGGGCATTTGCATTCAAAGCCGGGTACATTTGTCAGGCAAGTACAGATGACTAAAGCAATCAAAGGGATGATGAGATGACAGAGCCACACAATGAGGCTTCTTCCAGATGGAGAAAAGGAGGCTCAGCTTGCCTTAAATCTATAAAGTCCCAAAGTGGATGCAGAGGGAGGGATGATGGACACCCAACCTCAATTATTATGATTAGAAGAAGTCTCCCTTGAAGTTTAAAAGAGTTTAAGGCAAAGAAGGTCCACACGCTCCCAACCTACTTTGCTCAGAAGACCTTACGATGTTTTCTACCACAAGAGGTAGGATGGGCCAAGAATAAACACAAGTCTAAGAGGGCTTCAGATTGCTAGGTGACAGATCTGAGGCTAGGTTGGAGGCCCATGTACAACCGGGGGGTCAGTGTTTGGTGGATGTTGAATGAATAAGCAAGGGCACATGGGCATAGAGAATGTCATCCCTCGCCCCCAAGGGCCCACCAGATCCTGGCCAAAGCAAGAGTGCTGGGCTAAACAGATCAAATGATCATTTATTTGATGTTTCTGGTATTTGCAAGCTGTACCTGACTCATGTTGAAAAGGTTCATCTTCCAGGCTTGGGGGGTCAGCCACTGGAAGAGGGCCAGCCACACGAAAAGGTACAGAGAGAGAATGGTGACGCCAAAGTGAGGTAAACATTCAGGTTTGGAATTTTGTCCTGGATGAATGGAAGGTGTCCTAAAGAGGGCGAAGGGATGAGGTGGCATGACCAAGTATCACCAGGATCTAAGACTGTTCACAAAGTCTCAAATCCCAAGAGGAGTAGCTTCTCAGCATTGGCCGCCACCCAATTTCTCCTGGCCTCCTGTAGCAACTATCCCCTCCCGACCCCAGCAAAACAAGAGAGATTAGCCAGAGGACAAATGTGGGACTTGTGGGTGAAAGCTAGGGGAGGTGGAGAAGGATCCTAATGAAAAGAGGCAGCTCATCACAAAAAAGACTTTACTGAAGCTAAATGTTCTCCCAAAAAGGGATAAGTTATCCTCAAAGATAACAAGCTCCCTGTCACTGGAGGAGTGTAAGTGAGACCCTGGTGTTATGGCGCGAACGATTCTGAGACCCACGGAGCCAATTGAGATGAATTATGAGCCTTTATTAGCCGGCCTGTGACTGACTCTCTACTACACAGGGTTAGAGGAGATCAGCCCCGAGCTTCTATAGGAGGCAGCTTATAAAGCCTCCCACTACATCCTTGAATAAGCAGATTACAAGAAGCAGAAGTTAGCCGTTAACGTTCTGTACAAAGATAAATGCATCCGGGGAACTCTCAGATCAAACAGGGCCTAGCAGACAGTTTTATTATTTTCACCTTGGAATGTTGCACTTCTCCTGGGGCTGGTGCCTGGAGATGTCACCTCCCTGTGACTGAGTTACTGCTTGCACCTGGAGATACTGCCTCCCTGAAACTGGAGAATTTCCACTTTTACACTGGAAGCCACTTTCATGGCTCTTGCAGACGGAATTCCAGCATCGAGAACTGCCGAGGGAAGGAGGTTCTTCCCTCGGTGGCTGAGGATGACCTTCACAGGGACGGTACTCAGGCCTCCTGGTATTGTTTGCAAAGTATTTTCAGGATGAGCATCTTTTTTTTCCCTAGGGATAGTGTCAATAACTTTCTTCAGCTTCTCAAAAGGGTTTATGACTCTAAAACCACCGAGAGGAACCGCTGATGTCACCATTTCCCACACCTGGCTGCACATCAGGATTATGTGAGGAGTTAAAAAAATGAGACACTCCTCAGATCGCACTCCAGGCCCACTGAATCAGAGTTCCTAAAAACTGTTTTTGAAAAGCTCTCACTGGGTGATTCTGATGCCCTCAACCAGACATCAGTCTGAAGTCTCTAGAAAATGGTAACCAAAGGCCTCGGTGAATTTTAAGAGACTCTGCGCTCCTGAAGCTTTAGGATCCCAAGACAGATGTCACGAAACAGGGCCCTGTGGCTGCTCTGGCCTATGGATGTGTTTGTTCATGAGGAGAGTATTTAAAAATAATAAACAACTCTTACTAGTGTTCAAAAATTGGAATATTTCACACAGACACACAGACACACACACACACAGAATCCAGATTTTTAATTTCTCCTATAAAATCAGAAGAGCTGACAAAATTTGACCCTCATTCCCAAATCTCACTACTTAATTGGAGCTTAGTCAGTTTACCAGTCCCCACCACGCCCTATTACCTATAATCAGCTTCCTTCACTCTTACGCGTTAGCTGCTCAGTCCCTTAGGTCATTTATATCTGAGACCCTGGTGGAAAGTTTTCCTGGAAGTCCAGCAGCTTGCGGGATTATTGTCTCTAAGGTGATTCCCAAATTAAGACGATGCCATCTCCTCCGAGCTGGGAACTGAGGGCCTCAGGTCCACACTTACTCCAGACATCTGTCCACACTTATCTTGTTGACATCTAGGAGTTGTCCTGTGACTCCAGCTCTGGGGCCAAGGACTTCAAAGCCAAGCAAGCTCCAAGTGGAGTTGGCAACAATCCTCTTCTTCGGTCCGACTTGTTTTCTTCTGCCAGGCAGAACCTTCCCGCCTCTGCTTGCTTCCTATTAAAATTAACAAGCGTTGCAGCCTGGCATCAAAGGCAGGGTTATGCCTTTAACATTCCAGGCAGGCCCGGGCTGTGATCACAGCCCCTCCCGCATCTTCCTCTCTTTCAACTGAACTGGGGAAAATGGTTCAGCTGAGAGGGACAGAACCAGAACTTTGGCCTTTCTCGTCTGTTTGATATTTGCACCAAGGAAAATTCCAGGGCCAGCAGAACAGCTTCACAGCAATTTTCTTCAAAGCGCCCCGCAAAATCTGGCCAATTATTCTTAAGAGGCACTCTTAGAAGAGTATGTTATTATCCCTATTTTATTGGCAGGAAAACCGAGGTCAAATGACTTGCCTGAGGCGAGAGAGAGAGGGAGAGGAAGAGAGGGAGAGAGAGAGAGAGAGAGAGAAACAAGACCAATACGGTGGCAGCACAAATCTATGTCCATCTGAGGCTCAGTCAGACTTGCATTTGGCCCAAGAATTCTAGCACCCAGGACTTCATGCGCAGCTGGGCTGTCCTGGTTCTCACGCTGGGCTTCCCAGACCTGGGAAAAGCATCATGTCGGTAACCCCACAGACGCTGAGGGGGCAACAAGCTCTGTCATCCATCCTTTTACAATGCAGGGAATGACAGCGGTGGATAATTATTTCCCTTCTATACAACCCTCAAACTGTTGTCTTTGCTTTCTCTCCCTAACATTAAGTGGAGATGATCTGATTATTTGCAGAGAACTATGCATTTATACCAGAGAAATCGACAAATTAAAACACTAGTGTGCTATGGTTCAGAGTTATTAATGAAATCCCTGACAGATGGAGAAGCGCTTTGTGGTTTGAGCCCTGGTCCCTCTACCTGAGGGAGCTGTTCAAACAGAAGTCCTCATACCCCCAGGATTTCAGACCTGGAAGAAACGAAGCTTGGAAACCTGGCGAGCCCATCCCTGGGAGAGCACCTGTGGGAGTTGCAGGGCCCGAGCTGCCGAGTTCACGCTCATATCTTTGGAAGACAAGCACGGCCAAAAACTGCCTGCAGACAATTAACAATTCGTGAAGTTTTTAGAAAAAGTGGCTTCGATTCCAATACTTTAGATTCAAACTGCTTTGGGGGGACATTGGCTAAGGGGGTCGCCCCTCCAGAAAACTTAGAAATAGACATTTCCAAACAACCATCTTTAACCAGCATCCAGAACAGAGCTAGGAGAGGCCTGTCATCTACCTATGGACACCTCCTTGTTGTTTGGGGGAAACTGAGGCCCAGGGCAAGGGAGTGGACCCGTGAGCAAGTGATGCCAGTGACGGATTTTAGAGGACTCAGTTGCCCTGAGAGAAAAGGAGGAGGAGCGAGGAAGAGGAAGGAAGACAGGAGAAGGGGCGGAGAGTGGGGCGGGGGAGGGTGAGAGAGAGGAGGGGTGCATACACGGCACCCTCGCTCGTTTCACCATCCGCGTGCGCGTTCTGTGATGCTTGCGACTGGTTTCTTCCCTGGGTGTCTCAGCATCCCAATTATACCATAAAACCTTCTCCTTTGTACCCCTGGGTGAGGCATGTGGCACCATGCGGGGCACAGTTGTTGAGTCCGAGCAGGTGGTTCCGCGAGCGGCCACACCCTACAGTTATCTAGGAGGTTTCGAAGGGCCTGGGAGGTTTTCCTCCTGGACTCCTCACCTCACCCAGCTGATCCGCCCTGGGGGTGGGATGACCAGCAGGGCACTTCCCCTCTCAGGTGCGGGCTCCCGATCTGTAATTGGGGTTGGGGCTGAGAGAAGGTTTGGACCCCATTATTGTCCTTAGAGCTCTGGAATTCTCAAATTATGTTAATTCCAGGAGTTCTGCTTCTGTCCTTCAAGTCTTCCAGAGAAGCATTACAGAGCAAAGCCAGAACTCTTGCCTGTGAATCCATTTCAGTTAGAAGGAAAGGTTTCTAAATAAAGGGGATAAAGTACAGGATCTTAAGACATATTTCGCTGACTTGATCATTCCCCAGTGGGCTACGTGCTGGCTTGGGGAGGACTTAAAGTCTGGGGATGCAGCTCCGGGCTGTCCCCTCCCCTCTCCATGCCCTTCGAGTGTTCCTCCTGGGACTATACCACAGGTTCATCTTCTTCATCTTCCAAGTTCACTTTGAGCCTCTTGAACAGGGAGTTTATTAAGAACTAGAATGTGGGAAGACAGAGACATGCCATTTGTCCCACTGGTCCCAAAGTGGGATTGATTAATGCTATGTCCCACCAGGCAATTGTGGACTGCAGCATGTTGGGAAGAATACTGACCACGGGGGGAGACCAGGATGCCCCCAAATCTCATGACGGTACGCTCAGCCTCAGTGGTAAGTAGGGAAACACAAATCCGCCACCAAAGACATGCCCCTTTGTATCTGTCAGACCTACAAAAACGGAGCCTGACAAGACCAGTGGTTACAAGGCTGTGGACCACTGGGCACCGGAAGCCCATGTGGGAGCAATTTGGGGATGCCTAGCAAAGTAGGAGAAGCATGCTCTTCTCAAGCAAGCCAGCAATCTCACTCCCAGGTGCACTCCCTAGAGAAAGTGGGGCACGTGTCACAGAAGGAAAGGTACATGTGGATATTCGGGGCAGCATTTGCTCGTAATCGCGAAAAAGTGGAAACATCCAAATACCCATCAACAGGATAAACTGTGAAATAGTTCTACAGTAGAACACAATAAAGAATTAAAATGGTAAATTTCAAAATGCTGAGCAATAGCCTCCCCTGCCCCCAAAAAAACGAATTGTAAAAGGCTACAGAGAGACTGATGCCATTTTATATACGGTTTATAAACCTGTAAAACAAGACTACGTAATTTTTATAGACACATACACACATAGTAAAAGTAGAAAAACATGCGTGGGCATGGTAAACACTTCACGAAATTGGTTCCTAGGTTTGGCGGCGTGTAAGAATGTGAAGTTTACACAGGTGGTTTCTACTCTGGATTGTTTTTTAAAAAGTGAAATAAATGTTAATATTTAACAACGCTGGAAAGTTCCATATCTAATTTTCTATTCTTGCTTGTTTTTGAAATCATTCAGAATTTAAAAAATAATAATAATTTAAAGAAAAGAAGAGAAAACAAGGCAGAGCATTGGGTCAGAGTTCCGACTGGGATTCTGGGCGCAGATCTGCACGTTCCCACTCACCACCGCTCCCCCACGCCCCCGCAAGTCCACGACCTTTGAAGGCAGAGCTTGTATTCGGTGGTTTTCCTACTGGTTCTCGCTACATCGCCTCCCCTCCCACGTCCCAGATAAAAATCATTATGTGAGGGATAGGGAGTGGGATGCATAAGATAAAACAGATTTCAAAAAGAGGAGCTGCCCCATTTAAATAAGGGTATCTGCAGCACTCCCTGCAGACACCTCCATGAACCCCTGAGGGTTCTGAGCATGCGCAGTGTGAAAAGCCCCGGGAAGCCAGGGGTTACCCAGACTGGGAGGCAACTGAAGGGCCGAGGCTAGAGTGAGGCAAGGAAGACAGCTAGGGCACAAGATTTAGGGAGGCAGTCACTTTCGGGGTCTTCAAATGCCGCCTGCACTTGTGCGCCCTCACAAAAACCTGCTTGCTGTCTCATTTTCTGATATCTCTGGACACGCTTATCATCCCTACTGGAAAGCGAGCTCCTGAGGCCCAGACCCAGGTCTGGATCACTTAGCCCGTTCGGAGGGCTGACCTGAAGCTAGCACAGAGCCAGCTCTAAAAATGTTTGCTGAATGATTGATTGAAGGAAGGGTGGAGGGAAGGAAGGAAAGAAGGAAAGGAGGGAAGGAGGGAAGAAGGGAGGGAAGGAGGGAAGAAGGGAGGGAAGGAGGAAGAATGAAAGGAAGAAAAGAAGGAGAGAAAAAAAAGAGGAGAAGAAGGAAAAGAAGAATGGAGGAAGCAGGAAAAAGGATGAACGTGCACCTTCTTCCCCCTCTCCAAAACCCTAATCTGGGCTGCCAGCCAACCTGGACCAGCCACTCACCGCTGGGGGCAATGAGTGTGGGTAATTGTTGGCTTTGGCCTTACTCATTCTTCCTCCGGGCAGTGTGCAAAGCAGAGGGTTTCACTTGCCCAGTGGGTACTGAATTACCGCTGGGGAGCTGGAGTGTCATGTAATTAACCAGCAGCCTCAAGCCCTGGAGAGTCTGTGAAGCCAGCTGACTGCACAGGTGACTGGGCGGAGAGAAGTGGCTCCTAACTAGCCTTGGCCTGATTTTCACAGTCCACAGCTCTGGGACCCACCTCTTGGGAGGCCGTTTGCACATCGGCTATGGGGTTCTTTACCAGGGCTCCATGAGCGGAATTGGAGGTCAGAAAAAGCAGAATTCTGTGTGTGTGTATATTTTGGTTGGGGGACTATCCGGAGAAGGAGCAGCCCCAGCCTCGCTGGCGTGTTCAGCTTTCTCAGTCTCTCTGTCTCTGTCTCTGTCTCTCTCACATACACACAGATACACATTGTTACCTTAGCAGATGGAATAAATCTCTAGAAAAAAAACATTTAAAAGACGTGAAGAACCTTACAGTTTATCAAAATCCACAGAGTCTCTTCTCGTTGATAAGATCTTTAAAAGTCCCTCAGCACAGCCATCAGAACTCAGATCAAAAAAAAGGGAGCATCTCTGTAGCCCAGCGGGGGAGGAGTAAATAGTACATGGGGGTATGGGGTGCAGCCCTTGCTCCTCTCAATCAGTGTGCCACCTCAACGCCCAACCTGCCAGGGTGTGGAACCCTGGCCGGGTGTTCACCCCTCTGTGACACGCTTTCCAGGCCAGGCCGTGGACAGATTTGTGACAATAAGATATATATTTTTTATGTTCTTCATGGCTTCCCACTTCTTTGAGCTTTCTACCCGAGTATCTCCTGTCTTGCGCTTTCCACTCTTGATCATCTCCCTTATAAAGATGACAAACGAATGTTTGGAGAGGTGATGTGCCTTGCCAAAGTACTGAGGCTGAACTCCAGGCATATCTGACTCCATAACAAGCTGTCTATAAACCTACCACTTCACTATAAATATGAAATCTTGATAATACCTACCATTCCTTAAGCACTTGTGTGTTAAATATCTGAGCGGACTCAGTTATCCCCATGGTTGCGATTAACAAATAAGGGAGCTTTCTGAAGTGGTACAGCAAGCAGATGGAGCAGCCAGAATTGGAACCACATGCGAAGGACTTTAGCTCATGATCTTCACTATGCTCTCTCTTGCTAGAGTGTGAAAGGCTGATGAAATACTCACTGTCAATGTGAGCACAGCTAGATCATGGCTCATGCTTTGGATATTAATGGATGATGGGAGATAGGGACATGCAAATTATACCTGTCAAATACTATTACATTTCTTCACACTTATCGGATGGACAAACATTTCAAAGTCTGAATACAGAAAGTATTGGAAGAGGAGGTAGGGAAATGGGGACTCAGAAATTGCTAGAGAAATGTAAATTTGTACAGGATCTTTGGAGAGCAATTGCTCCCCTACGACCTATCCTTTTTCTAGGGATGAGTGAGTCTTGCACACTCATGTAAATGACGTGAACGGGGATATTCCTTGCAGCATTTTTATAATACAGAAAATGTGGTATATGGGTCAAGGGCAAGGGCAGACACAAGGAGGCCACTCAGGAATTAGTGCTGAATCTTTGTGGGAGATGGTCGTGGCCCAAACCAGTGGCAGAGGTGGAGGCAGACAAGATTGTGGGGGGGGGGTCTGGAGGGAGGTGAGGTGGAAGCGGGCGCTCGGTCGGGGATATGTCATGTTTGAGATGCTGTATGACACCCACGTGGAAAGCAAAGTAGCAGCCGGAACTATGGGTCTGGAGTCCAAAAGAGACGACTGGCTAGAGATGTAAATTGGGAGTCCCCAACGCATAGACAGTGTTTAAAGCCGTGAGCCTGTTAATTTTTTATTTCTTATAAATGAAAGAGTTGAAGCACATATGACAGTGTTGACATCTATTCATTTCGGGGGGTAGATAATACTCTTCTGGTGCTTGTAATACTCTTCTTTGTACTTTTTAGTATGTTTGAACTTTTTAATAATAAAATTAGTTAATAAACAGTCTAGGAGGCCACAAAGCTCCAAACTGCTGAACAGTTCTGTCATGGGTACCTTAGACCTACCATGTGGGTGCCAGCAGTGAATTGAGGAGCCAGGTTCAAATCCACCTGCCACCAACCTAAGCTTAGTGACCAGGGATTGACCCTGTCTCTCTGGGCCCCTATTTCCCCATTGGACAACAAGAAGCTAGCCCATGACGTCTCAGGGTTCCCCCAGTGCCGATTGTCCAGGATTCAAGTTGGCACCCCTTAAGGCCCCCATCTGATCTGATTTGTCCACCCACGTCTCGTGCCTACTCCTACAGATGAAGTCAGAAATACCCTTTAAGAGGGCTCTGTAGCTGGAAGGTCAGCTTTGCCTCCAAACAGATGAAAACTATAGCAAGGGACTCGGAAAGGACAGGGCCCTATGGCCCTCAGAGCCTGGGACCCCAAAAGAATTAGGCTGAACTCAAAAGCAGAGAACCCAGAGACTAGAATTCTTTATACCACTCACTGCTGATGAATGCATCCTGCTCAGGCCCCCAGGACTGGCTGAAGAATAGTCTATGAGCCTGAAACGTACAAATGGTGGGTGCCTGAACTGATATGCCAAATCGTAATGGGCACGGGTAATGGTAATAATATTAATAGTAATAATAACAATAATAATAATAATAATAATAAATAATGTACCGGATTCTGAAATAAGGGCTTAATATAATGCATTCTCTCATTTAATCCTTGCAACAACAGAGCCACAGGATTATCATGTCCATTAGCTTGACTTTGCAGATGAGTAAACTGAGTCCCAGAGAAGCCCAACAACTTGCCCCAAATCATGCAGCAAAGAATTAGAACCCAGGCAGCGTGACTCCAGATCTCAAGTTCTTGACTATCGTTGGTGAGCGACGAGGTCCTCTAAATCTCTTCAAGGAGAGCCACAGAACACAGTATAGATGTAACTCTGTTAATCAAGCCACTTATTCATCACCAAGCCATGAATATTTATTGAGCACCCACTATGTGGCCGCACTCAGTGTGCCTGGCTCTGGAGATGCTGAGATTAATAAGCACAGCCTCTGTTCTTGAGAACTCCGTAGTCTAGAGAGAGAGATCAGTTTAGAAACCAGCATAATAAAACCACTGGCTCCAGGCTGCTCCTGGGGAGCCACATATGTCCAGATGGTCCCAAGGGAAAGGATGATGGGGCAGGATGACGACCCCAAGAGCAAAGTATGGACCAGGGCATGGAGTCATGGCATGGGCCCTTTCTCTGCCATCATAACGTGGCCGAACCTCCATTCCTAGGCCATGAGTCCTAGAAACTTCTTTCTGGCAGAAACTTCTGGGCAGAGGAACAGCATGTGTTTAGCTTTTATGGGAAGGGGAGAAGATGAAAACCCTGTCATTGTGTGTTTTGTAAGAGGTGGAGCATTAGCTGCTTCTTTGGAACAACCTGTTTCATTGTTCTGAGAAAACCACTTATGCATAAAGTAGAGGCTCTGTCTGGAGAAAGAGCTATTTAGGACTCAGTGGCTCAAAAGAGCTACCGCTGCTGTGTGATGCTAGAGATGTTGCAGGCAGGACCGCTTCTTTGCAGGAGAGTTCTTAACTCAGGACCCTGGAGGCCAAGGGCCACCAATGGGATCCAGGACATCCACGAAATCCTTACACTTGTGGAAAAGTGTTGTCTATCTGTGCATTTTTTTCTGGGTAGAGAGTTCGGAGCTTTCATCAGATTTTCAAAGGGCTCCTTGAATCCCTCGAGAAGGCTAAGGATCTTGCCTCTGAAGAAATATTTATTTTCTGCGTGTGGATTTAAGCTGTGCCCACCAGCCATTGGATGTTCTTAGGGTGGCGTGCGTGTTCTTGTTTTCCTGCTGCCATGCAGAGATCAGGAGCTGACATCTAGAAGGTGGACAAAGTGTGAAAGGGGCCTGCAGATGTGGGGAAGGACTATGTAAGAGGAACTGGACAGGCCGGGCACAGCTCAGCGTGGGCTTCACTGTCTCATGCTGTGCATGGTCGGTTCAACACGCACAGCCCAGAAACTGGGAAATATCTTCATGCTGGAGAATTGGTTTTGTTATTATTTATTCAGTTGGGGCATCAAGCAACATCACAGCATTAGTCGTTCAAGGAAGAACCAATTCCTGGACAGGTATTGAGGAAGGTTCTTCACAGGTAGTGAGGAGAGAGAAGAGGTGGCTTAGATAAGGGTAAAGGAAAAGCCTGATCACTATCTAGGCTCACTCGGTTGAGCCAGACCTTGAGGCATTATTACCTGTGAGAGGGCGTACCCAAGCCATAGGAGGAAGCCGATCCTGCCATGACTTGGGCTGGCACTTGGCTGGGAATGCAGGCCCGGGAAGAGGGCTTCAGCCTCTGGACTCTGAGAGCAGCCCTGCCCAGTCATGGGTTTCCTGGGCTGAGCTGTCCTCCTGACAGTCTGAACCATAAGCTCTGGTTTTACTTACATTTGGCTCCCCAGTGCCCAGCGCAGTGCTGGCCTGTGAAAGTTGTTGAATGAACAGATGTGCCTGGATCCCCTACTAAGCTGTGAATTCCTTTCCGGCAGGGACTATTTTTGGATCCCTGCAATATTGCGCCTACCAACCCTCAGTGCCCTGCAGATAACTCCCCACTAGAAGTTCTCATCTCAAAGCTATGGTTCCATGGGTCAGCCTGAGGCACCAGTGGTCCTTATGGATGAGTGATGGAGACCTCACTAACCTACAAGCTGGGCGGAATTATTCCACTGCTTATGACCAGGCCCCATTTTTTAGTTTTTATTTTTTGCCTTTCTGAATGGCGACAGCATTTTCCAGCAGAAGTCCTCAGTACCCACGTGCAGGAGCTGCATGCATTTGTCCGTTCACTCATCATTCGTACACTCACTCACTTGTTCACTCACATGCACGCTCACTCTCATTCATGTCTTCAGTCATTCAGCTATGCATCTCATTGACCGATTGACTCATTCATTCATTCACTCAACACCCACTAAATGTTGTGCAGAACATTGTGTCTAGAGAATCTTTAGACACAGGTCTTGCTCCTGAGAGCTCCCAGATTGGGGTGAAGGGCATGAGAGCCATGAACACAAGTAATCACGCAGAGCAGAATAGAAATGTCATGAGAAATATGCAAACACATCACTGAGGGGCCACGAAGAGAGAGATTTCTTCTGGTCGAGAGAGGGAAAGATGCGAGTCAGCTTCCTAGAGGAAGTATAATCAGCAGCAGCTCCAGAATTTCTAGGTGGAGAGTGGGTGAGGATCTCAGCTGGTGGGAGAAACTTGAAGCTGCATCATCTGGAGCGCCCTGAAAAGTAGTCAGCTGCTTATATCAAAGAATGGGGGAGATTGGGGGATGGTTATATCTCCCCCAAGTTCTCTCTTGCTTCTACCACCCAGAAATGGCATTTGAGTTCATGCCTCGGTGAGTGGGGAGGATTTATTTGGATCCAGGACGACAGGGAGAGTATGAACACCAGACAGGAGCAAAGGCCTGCAGGCAGGAAAGTTCAAGGCAAGTACGGGGGGACCCTGCAGACCTTAGGTTCTGGTGGAGCAGGTCGAAGGGAGTAGCGGGCAATGAGCTTGGAAAGGTCAATTAAACTCCAAATGCAAGGTTAAGATGTTTGCGCTTCATTTAACAGATATGGGGGCCACTGAAGATTTTGAATGGGGGAGAAACAGCCAATGCTGTTTTTAGTGATATATCTCTGGGGCAGAGCAGAGAATGAAGGGGAGAGTTGATATGATAGGAAGCTAGTTCCAGGCCCCTCCTAATGTTTAGGAGGGCAGAGCAAGAATGGGGTGCATCTACTGCCTGGCTAAAATATTTAAAAATTATAAATCAAACGAACAAGGAAATAAAATATATCTTCCTACCTCGACAACCTGGAGAGCCAGATTCGAATGCATGATTCTCAGATCCTCATGTTAAAACACGGAAATACCAGAAGATCTGCCCAGTTGCCCCAAACCCCGATCTGTGGCCAACCCCCCTACCCTCCCACCCCTAGCTCCCCCCCTCACTGCGAGAGGCCTCACACACACCCACAGGTACCCAGCCCACACATTCAAACTCTGTTAGCATCCCAGCAAACAGCCACCCCAGCCGCCCCTCAGGTCTAGAGGGACACAAGTTGACAGTACATCTGTCCTTGGGAGCCTGGGGACGAGGAATAAGCAAACCCTCTAAAGCAAGTGGGCTTGGGATGACAGAAAATTCCCGAATCCTGGGTGCTCCATCAGTGGTCTAGAAGGAGAGGTTTCAGGCTCTAGGTGGGCACGTGCCCCTGAATTTTGGCCTTCTCAGCCACAGGGCCTGGGAGTCACGTCCAGAAGAGGCCCTGAGTGGGGCCTTCTAAAGCCCAGGACCTAGGTTTGAGCCCGCTTCTGCCCATGGTAAAGGCTTTTACAGTCAGGAGATGCAGACTGAGGCCCTGAGCCAGGGTGGGAGCAGCCCGTGTGATGGAGGGAACAGAAATGCAGACAATAGAATGCACAGGACGGGGAGACTAGCTTGATGTCGCTGCCAACCTGAGCACTGCAAGTGGCAATGAACCTGAGCCTGGCTACCTGACGCCTCGGCATGTGGGCAGGGTGGGGGCGGGGTGGGTGCAGCCACCTGTGTCCCTTCTAATGAAAAGCCACCTAAACAACTTCTGCTCTCACTCTCCTCTGCCCTCCTTCTGCCTGCACACCCCAAACCCCAGCCCACAGTGTCTGTCTGGGCCGTGTGCAAGGCGTCTGGCCCCAGGGAGAGGTGGGGTCAGCCTACACCTATACCTACACAGGTATAAAAGTGCAGCCTCTGGTGGCTGCTCACTCAGCCTCCCTTCTCCAGTCGTGACAGCACTGGACTCTCTCAGACACCTGGACCATGGACCCCAGGGAATGCTCCTGCATGTCTGGTGAGTTAGGGTGGCCACCTTGGGCTTTGGGACCTTGCCCCAGCTTCCTACAGGAAAACTGTAGGACTCTAACTAATGCTTCGCTTCCTGCAGTTAGGAGTTGCCAACGGTGTTTGTCTCAGACTGGAAATTTGGGGGGCAGCCCGCTCTCTCTGTCGGCTCCCAGCCTGAATAACGAGAATCGATATATCGCCTGGCTCCAGAATGACTGCAGAGGGGCCTAGCGGCAGGCCCCTAAGGGCAGCCACCAGGGCAGGGGAAGACATCCGGCCCAGAACCTGGCAACCCGGTTTTGGTCCATTGTTGCCATCACTTCTGACACTTCTTATTTCCAGGCCTCAGTTTCCCTCATCTCAAAGCTAAGTTACTCATTCCCTGCTGCCCACCGCCCAGGCTGCCGTGGAAATGCTGGAATCCTAAAGCACTTACAGACGTCAGGGGAGCCATTAGAAAGGCGTGTGGGCTCCTCTGTCGCTGAAACCACTTAATTCCACAGAAGCATGTTGGCCGGGAGGAGAAGGGATGCCATGCAGAGCCATCCCGGGTTTTATGGCCTTGAGACATGGTATGAAGAAATCCCACGAGCCTCCCTGGTCCTTAACAGGACATGTCTGTACCAAAAACTTGTCAGAGACAGAAGCTTCCAGTATCTTAATTCAAAAGGATAGGCGGGCTGATTTTTTTTTTTTTAAGCATAGACGGTTTTTATGATATGGAAACAAGTAGTGGCTGTGGCTCTCACTTAGGGCTTTGTTTATGTTCTTTGCTCATCCTCCTAGCGATTCAGGGCTTCTACCTTGCTTGATACCTTGAAAAGGTGAGGAAGGTACCAAAGGCTTTGACGGTCGCTGGGGGACCTTGGGCTCAGTGGAGTTGGCCTCGTCTAGTGGTTTTCAAACCTGATTGTGCATCACAATCATCTGAACTGCTTTTGAAAAATACTGATGCCCTTTCCACACCCAGACCTATGATCAGAGCATCTCAAAGCCTGGTGAATTCTCGGGAATCCACATTTTATCGGGGATCCTGGGGGCGCTGAGGTAGCCATCCCAGTTTCTGTGTGCGGACTGTGGCTGGGAACCACTGGATAGTCCTCGCCACTTGGGGTGATGCTGGGCAGCATCTTCACCCTCTTGTCCAGCCACCACCCAGAGACAGTTCAGAACCCCTGCCACTGTGACGGTCTGCAGCACACCTTGTGGTCCCCGCTCCATCTTGGTCCTCATGTTTGTGACTCTGTCCTCCCTTCTAGGAGGAATCTGCATCTGTGGAGACGACTGCAAATGCACAACTTGCAACTGTAAAACATGTCGAAAGAGTGAGTATGGAGACCAGGGACACCGCTGGGCAGGAGCTGGGAAGGTCTGTTCCCTCCATTCTCAACCCTCCAGCCATGGTGGGACGGAGGGGGATCTGGATGCCTTTTTCTCATCTGGGAGGGATCTAAAATGAAAGCTGGGCTCCCCAGGGCTGCTGCCCACCTGAGGATAAGGGCATCCACGGTGTTTTAGGGGTCTGGAGTGGGGGTAGGACTGAGGAATGGTTCCAGCCTGCCCGGTGGTGAAGGAGAGAGAGCACTGGCCTACGGTCACGAGTCTGGATTTTGGTTTCTGATCTGCCACTGTCCATCCGCCTCCGGCAAACCCCTTCCCCTCTGTGAGCCTCTGGTGAACTCAGCATGACCTCTGAGATCCTTTCTGCCTCTAACAGCCCACAACTTCCTGTCCCAGGTTTTTTGTGACTGTAGATGTAAGTCTGTGGCTGGTTCTTTTTTTTTTTCCTACTTCCTCTAAGTGGCGGGAGCGAAAGTGGTAAGAAGGCAGCGTTGACGCAAAGCTGATCTGTTCATCTTCTGACTCTCTCAGGCTGCTGCTCCTGCTGCCCCCCGGGCTGTGCCAAGTGCGCCCGGGGCTGCATCTGCAAAGGGGGCTCAAACAAGTGCAGCTGCTGCCACTGAAACGCATCCACTGTGCTGAGGAGGGTGAGCCTGGGAAGCGTCTGTACAGAGCATTAGTTGAGAAGTTGGAGTGATTGTGGTTTTTTATATAGATGTTAGTGACGTTCATGTAAAGTGCTTGGAGCAATAAAGTTTTGACTCGTGGTTGTCTGGTGGTCAGAGCACTGTTTTACCCTAACCCAGAAGGACCAAGAAGGGCTGACTCCGTTGCAGATATGGTCATTGCCAGCCCATATCCCTTCCACCCTGTTCATCACAGGGTCCTGCGACTCTGCCTGAGGACCTTCTCCTGCTGCCTGAGCTTTCTTGAGGCAAGCACAGGGTAGGCTGGGAGGACAGAGAGTCAAGGCCACGGAGAAAGCCCTTAAGCAATGACAGATACAAGTTGGTGGGTAAATAATCCCAGAATCTTTACCCTAACAGTGGGACAAATCTGAGACATGTTCCACACTGACCCTCAGAAGTCCCCAGCAATGTTGAGCCCCAACAGCCCACCGCCATAACTTGCCCATCAGTATCCCCCTTATTGGCTTCCCTCCTTCTCTGCTTCGTTTCTCCATTCTCCTACCAGTGCTTCCTGGGGACCCCATCCATAGAAACTACTGGTACAGTGTCTGCTTCAGGGGTAACCCAATCTCTGCCAGGCTCTCTTGGCAAAGCGTTGGTCCAGAATACTTCCTTGTCTTAACGATGCTTTTTAAAGGGATGTTAGCATTGAATCAGCCATGAGCAGCTAGGAGTTCTGTGCGAATCTAAAGAAAATCCTCAGGGCCAAGACACTGCAGGCATTAGCTACCCTGGTTTGGTTGTTTAGGCCAACCTTTAGGATGGGGTTTGGGGCAGACACGGACCGGGAGAAATGGGTGCTGCTCGTTGGAGTTTTCGCATTTCACAGAAGTGAATGTAAAGAGAAACCAAGGTCTTCGTCATTTCCTCTGGATAGCTGACACCACACCAGCACGAGTCCAAAGAAGTCTCATGGGAAGGGCTGCGACCTACTGTGCTGAGCATTTTACACACAGGCTCTCATTTAATCCCTGCAATAGACCTGCAGAAGGGTGGGTTGTCTGGAGGAATTCTTGATTTTAAAAGATTAGTTATTTGTCAGTAGATGCACTTACCTAATGTACAAATAGAACAGTGAAAACAGATGGAGAAAATTAGGTGGTCTTAGTGGCCTCCTTCAGCATTGCTTCAGCCCTGGGCTGACCACTTCCAGCTTCCTTGGAACAGGGGGAAAATAAACCCCTATTTTTGGTAAGCCACTGTGCAGCTGAAAGCAATCTAACTGATATATTGTGTAACTGTGATGATGTCTTCCATGCTCTGTCTGTAGATTATGACATTTGAAATTAAAAAAAAACCAACAGTTTTTACAATATTACGATTATATAAATACTATTTACTAGAGAACTAAGTTTGAATGGATCCACCAAAAAAAGGATATGTAACTTCCGTATCACTAAAATTGGGATATTTGAAAGAGAGAAACTTGAAGAAGGGTAAGGATACTCTTCAGAGACCGCTCAGAATCAGAACATATTTTAGTTTGCTTCATAGTTGGACTATCATTTTCTTTCAGGGCTTTTGTTTTTTCCTGATATTTCTAATTGCCTTTCCCCCTTGCCGTTTGTTAAATGATCTAATATTCATGTCTTCTTTCCTGATCATTTGTACAACTGTCATTCTGGAAATCTCTTTCCATTGCTCTCCTGGGTTAGATCCATTGCTTCCTGGATCCCCCATCATCCTCTATCCTGACTTCCTTTCCATCTTGCTGGAGTATATTCTCGAGCAATTTTTTACAATAGGGATGAATTAAGGGGAAATTTTGGAGTTCCTAAGTGTCAGAAAACACGTTTATTTTTCTCTTATGCCTGATAGACAGTTTGGCTGGATATTAAATTTCAAGTTCAATATCATTTTCTCATAATACTTTTGAAGGCATCGCTGCATTGTGTTATAATATTCAGTGTTGCTGCTACAAACACTAACATGACCGTCTCTTTATTTCTCATTGGAAGCTTTTGAGAAATTTCTCATTCTTTTTGCCATCATTTTATAGATCTTTCAAAAATTCATCAAACTTCTCTGAATTTTTTTTATCATAATACCCCGTTTTTATTTTTCGAATGGAGTAATTGCCTGAATCTAATGAGTTAAAGGTTTTTATTTGTATTTTCGTTGTTAAGTTTTCTCTTTCTTGAACTATTTCTACTTCTTTGTAGGAATAGTTTAAGTAGGCTCTGTGGATGGAAGTAGGGCTTGTTGACTTGTGTTTAGTATGCCCAGGCGAGGAACTGGCCCATGAAGGGCCCTCCTCTGACCCTCCCCTGGGAGCCCTGGACCCTCCTTGACTGGTTATTCCATTGCTTTGGAGAATATCTTGCGATCTTGCAGTCTCGGCCTAGGAGGAAATGATGGAGCTGTACGAGTGACAGTGGAGGGGGCAAAATCGATGATCACGTGGCAGCTCTACAACCAAGTCTTCCATTAGTCACCATCCTGATTTCTGCGGCTCCTTCCGATCCTCCCCCGCAGACTCCTCTCTACTTCTTGATTTGAGCTGTGGTTTTCTCTGCTCTCATTTACCCATAAATGAGATTTGACCCATTCTAGTATTCCAGAAAAATGTCGAACTCTGATCCATCGATGTGCTGTTCAAGTCATCCCCTCTCACGTTGTTATATAAAATTTCTCAGGGCTGAGAGACCGAAGAAAGAGGCTGACAACTCCATCACTACATTAAGAGTTTATTAAGGGAACTTACACACGTGGCTCATGGTGCGGGGAGCATGAGGGGGTAGATATCCTTTGCACTGCACGGCAGGTGCTGAAGGATTATATAGGACAGGAGAGAGTGGATGGGAGTACCAGGGCGGGATTCACCCCAGATGAGGAAGGAAAGCCTTACATCCTGCCCGGGGAAGGGCCTGTTGCAGGAACCAGCACACCTGGGACATAGCGGGGAGAGCAGTGGGACAGTCTCTGGGGGATTTACGGAAGCAATCTCTGTTCTGCCCCAGATCTGACTGGGTCTAACACAAGTGTCTGGCAGTAGTCACATCATAAAGCAGTCTGTTCTCCACACACACACACCAATTCTCAGCTCTTTTATTAGTTTTTCTTTTTCTCTCCTTGTCTTTTATTTTATTTTATTTTTTTAAGTTATTTTGATAGATTTTCAGGAAAAAAGAGAGATAAATGCATGTGCTTATCCTACCATCTTGAGTCAAAGTCTGGGCTAGGTTTTTTGTTGGTACTATTTTTAATCCTCACAACAACTCTGCAGGATAGGGATTACTATCTCCCTTCTGTAGGCAAGGAAACTGAGTCTCAGAGAAGACCTGCACTAGGCAGGACTAGCTGGGAGAGAAGCTTGAAGACCACAAGGGAAGATAAGTTGGGGAAAAACCTGAAGCGAAGAGCGAGCAGACTGGTTACACACACAACCGGTCACATACAGATGTGAATGGGGTAAAACTTAAGCGGTGCAAAGAAACACCACGAAAACAGATTTTAGGTCAAGAAGAAGAAGAGCGTTCTCTTGGCAGGGCTGCACAGAGCAGGAAAATGCTGTGTCGGGAGGCTGACACATCATGGATTGTGTTCCTGTGTTGCCTAAGGGACAATGGAGCCCTCTGAGAGACTGTTGCAGACCTGCACCTGCTCAGGACGTACTCCAACTTGGATGGAGACCAGAGGGCTTCGTGGGGGAAGAAATGGAGCTCAGATCTGGACAGGGAAGGAAGTTCCTCGTGTGGACTGCAGGGTGCGCTCTAGGCCCAGAGACGACTGCGATAGACGACCGCAGCCTGAGCCCTCAGGAATTGCACTTAGGGTTGTTGGGGTTGCTCCCGCCTCAGTCTGGCTGAGTTTGGGGCCCAGACATCCCAGAAAGAGTCTAAAACCGTAAGACACGGTGCTGGGAGGATAAATCAGGACAAGCTTTCCAAGGGTTCATTAGGCTATAGGTGTAAAAGGCCTTAACAACGGGTAAACCACCCAGATTCACAGGGCATAAGGCTTTTAAAATAATTTCGCAATGTACATCGAAGAACCAGAAAAAAGTTCTTCCCATTTGACACAGTGGTTTCACTTCTAATCTAAGGAATTCACCACAAATTCGGGGGCGGGGCAGCCTCATTCATTCACAGGAAGGTTCGCTGCGGTACCATTACTGGAAATAACATCAAGTCTAAATCTATGAAACTGAGTAAGCTGTGGTCCATGCTTATAATAGGATATGACACAGCCATTAAAAAATGCAGAAACACGGGAAATGATTACAGTAAAATCTTAAACAAACATGAAGGTGAAATACACTAAAATGTTAACAGTGGTTGTGTTCAAATCATAATTTACTGAAATAACATTTATTGAAATAAATATTGTCTGAAAGAGAAAATTGCATACTTTGAGCCAAAAATTCTACTTTCAAGAATGTTGTATTCTAAGGAAAAAATCGTGACTGCTAAACACACAAAAGCTACTAAGATGTATATCACAACATGGATTATAATAGTGAAGATTTGGGAACAATAAAATGTCTCGAAGCAAGGAACTTTTTAAATAAATTGCAGAATGAATCTACTAAAATAAAATTGTACAAATGAAACTAATTTCAGGGACAGATGTTTATAATCTACTGATAAATACTGAGGGAAATCATTTATAAATCGGTGTGTACTTAAGGCTTCTATTTTTATATTTAAAAGGATGATATATGTACTTTAAACTTTTTCTACAATAAACAAAGAATGAAGAAGAGGCGGAAGGGAGCGAGGGCCCGGTGTTTTTGAATCTCGGGCACCCATGACCTGAATCGCCTGATTTACCTTTGAAGATAAGGAGAGAATGGAATACTTGAAATTGAAACTGTCTTGGAAAATTTGTGCCATGTGACTACAATAGACATTGGCTAAATGGCAGCTTCCTCCTCCTCCATGCCCAGCCTCACTGTCCACCTTCCCTAGCAAGTGCTCTCACTTGCTTTCTCATATTCCAGCCCTCAAACACCTTCGTGAAGGAGATAGGGCCAGCCCTGTCTACCCACATTTGACAGAGGATGAACCAGAGGTCCGAAGATTCACGCTGGTGATAAGGCAGAGGTTGGAAAGCAGGTTTTCTGATTCTCCTGGTTCTCTTCCCCTACGTGTGTGAGTTGGTAAAAATCATCATGGATAAAGCAGAGTTTCTCACCCTCAGCACCGTGTTAGAAAAAGAAGGTTCTATGGAGAGTAAGCCCACAGGATACTGATGATCTGATCATAAATTCCTAACTGGGCAGAGCATGGAGGGTGGTCCTGCCCCAAGTCTGTAACTTCTTTAGCAAAAGGTTAATCTTTGCCTTAAGCAAGTTCTGCCCATCGTTTCTGTGCATCCAGGTTAACATACCTTTGAAATACCTCCCTTTCAGACCCCTCCTCCAGAGCATGACCACTCTCAAGAGAGCACCTGATCTTACAATTTTGTAATCTGATCTGCACTTTGCTTCCTCCCACCTGCCTGTAATCTTCCTTAAATTCCCTCCTTAATCTCAAATGCATAAACCAAACAGCAAACTTATTTTCTGAAGCATTTATCTCAATCTGTTGAGATCTTGCTTCCGGGAGTATTTATTTTAGCTCAAACAAATTTTTGTAAAAATTCTCTACAGGTTTGGACCTTTCTTACATCATAGCACTTTTGACATTTGGGGCAGATAATCCTTTGCTTTGGGAAGCTATCCTGTGCATTGCAGGATGTTTGACAGCATCTTTGACTTGTACCCGTTAGGTGCCAGAGGCATCAACCCCCACCCCCACCCCCAAGTTGTGACAACAAAAATGTTTCCAGACATTGCCAAATCTCCCCCAAGGGACAAAATCGCCCAGAGTTGAGAACCACGGAAGAAGTAAGGTGAGATGTGACAGAGAACTTTGATCTAAGTCACGCTGCCCCGAGGTCATTCCTAGAAGGAGATGCTGCCCCTCCTGGCCCTGGGGGTGAGGGTGAGGGGCTAATGAGGAAAAGAGAGGAAGGGGGGACTGGCTTCTGTAAAAAGGCAGAAGTTCTTCTACTCTACACATTCTCCTAGCAACATTTATCTTACTATGTGCTGATTTTTTATTAAACGGCTCTGTCTCCTGTGCAAATCACTGAGCTTCAGTTTCCTCATCCACGAAATGGGTTAACACTGCCTCCCACAAGGATTTTGGGAAGGAGTCAATGAGATAACATGCGGAATGTTTAGCTCTAGATGGTGCTCAGTATGGTGCCTCGAGCATAGTAAGCATCTCACATGCCCGTAGACCTTATCCATACTAGCCAGCAGCAGTATTCACCCATGCGGAAAAAAAAAACTGGGGCACGAACTGGGGAAGAGAGTTCCTTGAGTTTGCAAAACTAGAGGAAGAGCTGGAACTAGAAATCATGGGCTCCTAGACCAGCGTCCCTTCTCCAATTCAGCTGCCTTTGTGGACAGAATTGTTCATTCGACATTTATTCTACAAGTAAATCCAGATCTCTTCAAGAAATGACTTTATTTGCAGATAAGCATATTTGCAAACTTAGTCCACAGCTGTACCCAAGCTTCTAAACTCCTGGCCAATTGTTCAGTCCCGGGATGGTAAATTGGGAAACCGTTTGAGGGCATTGTAGCAATCTTAATTGTATCCTGTTGTAGCCACCAGTCCCCCAAAGACACACGGACCATCAGAAATCAGAGTTATAGGAAACACACTCTTTATTCAGCCAGCTGGATCTGCCAGAGGTACGCAGACCCCAAATTAAGCAGCCCCGAGATGTAGAGATACAGGGTTTTTAAGCCCTAAATCCCATTCCTCATTCTGTCTTAAACACAAAGGTCTATTTTTCTCCTATTCACTACCTGTCAACCCACAGGTCGAGTTGTGCTGGCTGGAAAATTACTGCTTGGCTATTGCCCGTAGGAACATAGGTTATCACCCACTGGAACATAACATTCTAACAATAAGCTTTCTGCTTCTGTACCCCCGCTTGCACAACCGATCTGTGGGTTGACAGGTAGTGACTAGGAGAAAAATAGACCTTTGTGTTCAGACAGAATGAGGAATGGGATTTAGGGCTTAAAAACCCTGTACCTCTACATTTCGGGGCTGCTTAATTTGGGGTCTGCGTAACCCTGGCAGACCCAGCTGGCTGAATAAAGAGTGTGCTTCCTATAACTCACTGATTTCTGGTGGTCCGTGTGTCTTTCGGGGGCTGGCGGCTACAACAGGGTGTGCAAGCAGGGGTATAGAAGCAGAAAGCTTATTGTTAGAATGTTATGTTCCCATGGACGATAACCAAGCAGTAATTTTCCAGCCAGCACAATACTAGACCAGTTTCCACCAGAGTGAGATTGGCTGGACCCCTTACTTTTTTCTGAGACCATCTTGGAATTTCCTGTCCAGCCATTGGTGTGACCCTGAGTGATCTCTGCCCCTCAGCCTACCTGGTCCCACCTTCTGGCCTTAATCCAAATGAAAAGAAATGCACTGGGGTTGGATGCAGGGCCCAGGGTGAGGGCTGATGGCCATGACTCAGCTGGTCCAAGCTGTCACTTGCAGTCCTGTCAGTCTGAGGCAGCTGCAGTTCAGGAGGAGCACAGCTGAGCCCGACAATGGAGCCGGGGGTCAGGTAGGAGCTGTACGCTTTCTGCACAGTCCTTGCCTGACTTCCCCAGTCTCAGACTCACTTGTAAATGGTAAGAGCCAAAATGGTCAGGGCCCTGCTCTGACAGCTTTCCAAGTGCCATGCCATTTAAGTTCCTAGCAAACCTATAAGGTAGGAACTACTATTATTCCCGTTTAGGATTAATAAACAGGAAACTTCAACCCGAGGCACAGAAATATTAAGCAAGTTGCTAACGACTTGCCACATTAACTAGTATGTGGCAGTATCAGTCTGTGAACCCAGTCAACTTGACTTGGGAGCTATTCATTCGGTCATTCAATAAATGGGTCCTGAATGTCTCCCGTGTACAGGACACTGTGCTAGGTGCTTCAGATGTATCAGTGAACAGAAGGAATGATCCCTTATAGGATCGTGGTGCTTAAACTCTAACAGGAAAGACAGCATATAAGCTTTACAAATAAGTAAATTATTTAGTTTGTCAGAAAGTGTTAAACGTTATGGAAAAAAGAGAGCTAGAACAAGGTATGGGGATCAGGGGTCCTGGGAATTTGAGGTGGGTCGCAGTTGTAGATAGGTGATCACGGTGTGCTTCACAGAGACAGATTTGAGCAAAGACTTAGAAGCAAAGAAAGAAGGGAGCGAGCTGTGTGGATATCTGGGAGGAGAATCACAGGCAGAGGGAACATAGACAAAATAATTTTAGGTTGTGAGAATTAACGAGAGGTCAGAGTGGAATAAAGGTGGGGACAAGGGGGACCCTCTGGAGCAATACGCCTATGTGGAATGCTCTTCAGAGATCATGGAAGCTAACAACTGAAGGATGAGGGGCCCCCGCCACCCGCAGAATGCGGGGAGGTATTGCAGAAAGATGTTGTGGTTTTCGGACCCCTCAAAATCGTGGTCGCCCTTGGGTGTGGAAGGAGTATTAGTCAGGGTTCTCCAGAAAAATAAAACCGCTAAATATAGAGATCTTGATATGAGATGTATATTACAGGCATAATAAGCACATCTATTATATATTTTTTATAGGAACTGGCTCACACGATTATGGAGTCTGAGAAGTCCCATAATCTACCATCCACAAGCTGGAAAACCAGGAAAGCAGGTGGTGTCATTCGGTCGGAGTTTTGAAACCTAAGAAGCAGAAGCGCCAGCGTCTCCAAGCAGGAGAAGATGAATGTCTCAGCTCAGGCAGAGAGTAAATCTCCCTCCCTCCTTTTGTTCTATTCAGGCCCTCAAACAGATTGGATGAGGCCCACCCACACTGGGAAGGGCAATCTTTACTCAGCCCAGCAACCCAAATGCTAATCTCCCCTGGAAATATCTTCACAGACCCACTCAGAAATCACGTTTTACTGACTATCCGGGCATCCCTTAGCCCAGAGAAGTTGACACATAACATTACCCACCGCGGTGGGCATGGGAGGAGATTGCTCTCCCAGCTCTGAAGCCTCAATCTCAAAGCTGTTTTCAGCTGAGCACAGGGCGACCGGCGAGCACCAGCGCGGGCAGAGTCCTCCCCTGCGCACAGGGTGGCTGCGCGCAGGGCGGGGAGTCAGGGAGCACGGCGGGGGAGGGGAGGGACCGCTGCCGCAATGCGCGCCTCCGCCTGGGTCTGTGCGCCCAGATGGAGAGAGGGGGCGCCTTGCGCCCAGCGGGCTGTGCATGCGCTCCCCGCCTGGGGCTATAAAAGCCTCGCCACCTGCTGCAGCCAGGGCGTCCAGTTGCCGGGAGAAGCCAGTTCGCCAAGTCAACTCCTCCAGCCGCATCTCCACTGACATGGACCCTGAGACCTGCACCTGCCCTACTGGTGAGCCCCTGCCCCCATCCTGCGGCACAGCGCGCCTCCTTACTTGCAAAGAACCCCATGCCCGACATCTTTGCTCAAGGACATTTGGGGGAAGGGATCCCTATTTCCCATTTTGAACCTCGTGAAGGGTGGGCATGGCTATACCCCAAAGAACAGAGACTGGCACCCCACCTCCTCCTTTCAGGCCTGGCCCCACCCAGAGTTTCACCACAAGATCTCTTCCTGTGGCATCTCCCTCTCTAGGTGGTTCCTGTACCTGCGCTGGCTCCTGCAAGTGCGAGGGATGCAAATGCACCTCCTGCAAGAAGAGTGAGTGTGGGGACCCGCTCTGCCCCTGCCCCTCTGCCCGCCCCGCCCCCTCAGTCTGTCCACCGCAATATGGAGAGACCCCGAGGCCCCCTGTTAAGGCGCTTCTGACTCTGGGACTGAACCACTTGCTGTGGCCTTAACACACGATCGCCCTGGCCCACCCCCAGTGATGATCCAGGAGGCCTGCAGCAAGATGTTTTGTAAATTCCCAGATGATTCAAATGGGCAGCTGGGATGACAACTGTTTCCCTGGTCCAACCCCTCCCCCCAAAACCTCCAGTGCCGGGGAAAGCCGTTAGAGAGGCTGGGAGTTGGATCTGGAGTCCGAGTCCCTTGGCCCCTCAGGCCTTTGTGGGTCCCCTCAGTCTGACCTGCCTCAGGTCTCTGCAGAAGCAGTGTAATATATACGGGGAGAAGGAGGTGGGAGGAAGGCTCCCTATCTCCATGGTGTATGAGATGAGGCATGGATGCCCCCCATGGATCCCCAGGACCCCTCATACCTGTACCATCTCCGTTCCTTCAAGTTTATTCTTCAAGGTTCTTTTCAAGGTCATTTACCTTGTGATACTTTCTCCTTAAGGCCCAGCACTCCCCTAGCCTGGGCATGACCCTACCTTCCTGGGGACTCCCCTGCACTCATCTGAGGGGCTGTGGCTAGTTACTGGGTACCCCTCTCCTGTGGCAGCCCAGCATGCAGCTGACACACCATAGACGCTGAGTCAAACCAGGTGTGAGACTAGGAAGGGAACAATGAGCAGCCCCCAGCACCCCTCCTGTTTCCTCCTTCCCTTTTGATGGGGACAGGTAGCGGGGGAGGTCATCGGACTGGGCGCACCTGATTTTATCTGCAGGTTGCTGCTCCTGCTGCCCCGCAGAGTGTGAGAAATGCTCCAAGGATTGTGCGTGCAAAGGTGGAGAGGGGGCCGAGGCAGAGGCGGAGAAGTGCAACTGCTCCCACTGAGATGAGGACGTGCCCTAGGTGTGAACCGTGTGTAAATAGTACCAGGCGGCCCAGTGCCACCTCTCCCTATGGGGAGACTCAGCTGTGTATCCCCTTCCTCTGCTAGCTGCTGGCAAGTGACAATAAAAAAATCCTATGACTAGCATAAGCCAAGGACTGGTCTCTTCTTAAATGGAAGGATAGGAGGGTCGGGGGTGCCCAATCTGAGGGAACTGCCCAGTTAAAAAGTAAAATCCTGAGATTTGGCTACTGGTCTACTTGAGGCTGGGATGGAGGCTGGAGTATGTCCTTCCCGCCTTCAGATGGCCCTCGATCCTTCAGCTAAGTCAAGCTCAACTCTGGGGAAAGAGAGGAGACCAGACCCAGACATGTTTGACTCTCCCTCCTCTCAACCTCACTTCATCTGTACAATGGGGTTGGGGGAAAGTAAAACCAGCCCCCAACCCCAAAGGCCTGTAGTTCCTGGAATTTTCTGGTTGCTCCTACAAAGTCGCCTGTTTTCAGAATCATTAGCAGAGTTCAGGAGGCCCCAGGAAACACTGTCTTGGCAGACTGCCAGCTGTGTTTCCACAGTTACCACCCCTGAGTAGCCTGTCTCCCCAAAACAGACGGGTCGGCTCCTTTTCAAATCTTCTCATTTGGCGATTTGTCTCTAGCTCCTTCTTTCTTCAAGGGGAAGCAGGGTAATAAGAGCTTTTATCTGGGTGGTTGTGGTCCAGTCCTTGATGAAAGAGAACACCCAGATCTATCTGGCTGGCCGAGAAGGGAGAAATAGAATCCTGGGAGAGAAAAGTTTCCCATAGGAAGACACTGTGCTGTAAATACATCAGTATTTTCCTCCAAGTTAGTTTTTCTGGACAATCTATTTAAAAGCCCACAAAGAATTTTTTTTTTTTTTTAAGCCCAATAGGCTGAGTTTGAAAAACCAGTGCAAGAAAGCCAAGGCCATTTTGTAAAGGAACAACAAAAAGGACTTGCTGGCACTGCTTGTTCTAAAGCTCTAAGAAGTGGGGTCGGTTCAGAAATACATCAGTTGTACAGAGAGTCCAAAAGCGGATCCCTGTGTAGCTGGGAGTAGGACATGATCAAATCAGCGGCAAAAGGATTCACTAGTCAGTGAAAAGCGATGGCACAATTGGCTACCCCTTTGCATATCGTGTAAAAATTAATTTTCAATTGACTTAAACACCCAAGAGCAAAATCAAAACCATAAAAGAATTCGGAAGAGGAAAATAGAGTGTTTGTTGCTTTGGGGTAGAGACAATTCTTTTAAAAGACACATGAAAGAAAAGGTTGGTAAATTTGAATTACCTTGTGCTAAGTCCTCCTAAGGACGTTATTTTATTTGATCCTTAAAACTCTAGAAGAATGGGATTTTATAAATGGGGCAATAGGGGCTTAGGGTAATTTACACGAAGCCTGTTAAAAAAAAATAAACTGAGGCATATTAAATTTTTAAGAGTTTCTTTAAGCAAAAACAAATGGGAATTGGGCAGCATCCAATGTCGCAGAAGGGCTCTCCAAGGAGCTGCACAAAATGAAAGACTTATAGGCAGGAGAGAGCAGGAACAAGGACGTTATAACAGGCAAAACCAAACCAAAACAAAACGGGTTGATTATTGCAGTTACTTTCCCTTAGCGGGTAACAGGGATCAATCAGGCAGATTACCTACCTACTAGGGATCAGGAGATTCCTGAATGACTGGTTTAAGATTCCATTTTGGGGAGAACCAAAACTGTAATAAAGTCTCTGTTTGAAGATATTGGGCTTAACATAAGTGACTCCATTTGGGGCCTACTGTCTTGTTTTTAACAGATCATATAGCTAGACTGTGGCAGAGCCAGGATTTGAACCCAGGCTGTCTGACTGAAGTCTAGGCCTTCAACATAACCATACTTGTTTTCTCGATTCTGGCTTCCCTTGTGTAAAAGCATCAAAACAAAGCTAAATCACCTCACATCCATTAGAATGGTGTCTTCGTCCGGTGGCGCTGCTAACAAAATACCACAGGCTGGGGAGCTTACAAATAACAGAAATTATTTCTTACTGTGCTAAAGGCTAGAAGTCTGAGATTAGGATGCCAGCATGGTTAGGTGAAGGCCCTCTTCTGGGTCAAAGACTTCTCATTGTATCCTCCCATGGTGGCAGAGACTAGGGCATTCTGTGGGGTCTCTTTTATTAGAGCACTAATCCCATTTGTTAGAGCTCCCCCCTCAAGACCTAAGCATTTCCCAAGGGCCCCAGGAGACAGAAACATTCAGACCATAACAAATGACTGCTATCAAAACAAAACAAAACAAAACAAAAACCAGAAGATAACAAGTGTGTTTTTGCTCATTTTTAAATTGGGTTGTTTGTTTTATTATTGGGTTTTAAGAGTTCTTTATATATTCTAGATACCGGTCCTTTATCAGATCTATGCTTTGTAAATAGTTTCTCCAAGTCTGTTCTTTGCCTTCTCATTTTCTTTATATACGATAATATAACGATTTTTATCTAAGTTTAATTTTATAATTACATCATCTGGATGTTCTTCCTGTTTTCTTCTAGATGTTTCCTTCTAGATGTTCTTTAATTTAAATCTGTGGTCCATTTTGAGTTCATCTTATGGAGGATATGAGATAAATATCTAATTTATTTCTTCTTTTCTTCCTTTTCTTTTCTTTTTTTGGCACTTTTGTCAAAAATCGATTGACCATACATGTGCTGATTTCATTCTAAACTTTCACTCTGTTCCACTGATCTATATGCCTATCCTTGAATCAATACCACACAGTCTTGATTACTGTGACTTTATTATAAGTTTTTACATTGATTAGTGTACGTACTACAACTTTGTTCTTTTTCTGATGGGATTCTTTATTGTTTTCCATCACTCAGCCTTGTAATGAGTGGTCTTTTCCATCTTCCCATGGGGTTTGGAGCGGGCCCAGGAGACATACATCTTCACTGAGTCCGCCATCTCAATTTGGCCCTCCAAACTGCTGCATCACAAAAATATTTATGGATGCTGGACTCTGAGGATAGATGAAAAGAAATGGTCACTGTCCTTCAAAAAGTACATGGACTTGTGGGGAAGATAAAACCATTGCAAGAACATTTAGATGCTTTAGAGCTGGAAGAAACTGACAGACCACGGCACCCCAGCTCTCTTCATTTTAGAGATGGGGAGACTGAGGCCCAGGGAGGGAGGGGAGACACAAACAAAAGTTCTGGTGGCTTTAAGAAGGAAGAAGCCCCATCGTTTGGGGATCAGAGAAGACTCCCCGGAGTAGGAGGCATTTAAGCCTTTTCTCATTTGCCCCCAGAATGCTCACTGGAGGTGGTTACGGCTGCAGCATTTACCCAGAGATAACTCGTGGATTATAGTCCTAACCTGACCCCCAAAGTTTGCTGTGAAATATCTCGCTTTTTTATTATTTTCTCAACACCCTAGTATATTGATAGTCTTTGGAAACAAATGACAGTATAGTCCTAACCTGACTCCCAAAGTTTGCTGTGAAATATCTCGCTTTTTTTATTATTTTCGCAACACCCTAGTATATCGATAGTCTTGGGAAACAAATGACATCATTCTATTTATAGCATTCTGTTTTTTTTCCCACTCTTTAGTCCCCCCCCCCATGGCATTCTGTTTTTAGTAGTGGTATGTACATTTATAAAATTAATTCTCGATTGCTAAAAATGTCAAATCCTAGAAAACGTAGCATTCTTAACCCGATGTTAAATTAACTCTGGCGGGGAGGGGAGAGGGGGGAGGTACATGAGGTAAGAGGGGTCAAACAAGTGGTGACAGAAAGAAATCTAACTATGAGAAGTAGTGAGCACACAGTGTAAATATATGTATGCCTTACTGTTAAAGTGTACAGCTGAAACTTGTTGGATTGCGTTAACCAATGTCACCATAAAAAATAAATTAATTAATAAAAAAAATAAGGTAACGCTGGCATAGAGCTGCACTTTTTTCCATTGCTATTTATTTATTTATTTATCAGTTATATTTATTTATTTTTTTAATTGAAGAAGTGATTTAAATTCCTTCCGTGCACACGCACACACCTCCCCCCTACACTTTTTTTTTTTCTAAGGGGGACCAGGGTTCAAATGGGCTTTGGGGGATGGTAGGAGGAAGTAAAAACCTGGCATGTGGAGTGTCAAGTGTATTTGGAGAAGGGTGTGAATGTCCTGATCCTACTGCAGAAGTGCTTAGGGACAGAAAAGGGAAGTTGAGGCGGGATGGGTGAGGAGAGGGTGATGCCAGAGGCATTTAGCTCTGTCACCGCACCCCCTGCACAATCAAAACGATTCAAGGGAGACAGCTGAGAACTGGAAGCAAATGTTACTGCCAACGTGGATGGCCCAAACCCAGAGCTAGACAATACTTTCAGGGCAAAAACAAGCCCTACCGTCTCTTCACAGAGCTGGATTGTTTCCCCTGAGTGGACAGGTGACCATCTGATTAATTAGAAACCAGGAATTTTGCATTTCATGTGTGCGCATAGGTAAATATCAACAACAAAATCCACTCACTGCCAAAGAGCAGGGTCACCAGACACAGTGAGATTTCCAGGACCTTGGCTCCAAAGTCAGAGAACATTTGCATGTGATCCTCGAAGTCTAGCACAATCTGATCATTTGAGAGACCAGTAAACTGAAGCTCAGAGGGGCCCTGGCACATGACTACTCCCCAAGGTCAGTCAACAAATGAGTGGCCGAGTGGACCATTAGAATTTGGTCCCTCTGACGCTGCTTGGTGTTTTTGAGTACACAGGTCCCGGGGATGGGTGAAGAAAAGTTTTTATTTTCATTTTGCAATTGGCCCTAATGCAAGGTAGGGGCTGGGAAGGGAGGAGCCATAGAGAGGAATACCCCCCTAATATTTTATTTCACAAATATTTATTAAGCACCTACTGCAAACTTGGCCCCGTGCGGGAGGGGGCCAGTGGTGGAGACACATTTCAGGGGCAATGACTGATTCTGGAGTTTTCAGTGACATTTTCAGTGGGATGGGGAAGGATGCAGATATCGATCCAAGAATCACACACACTCCTACATACTACAGACATGGAATGTGCCAGGAAGGAAAATAAGAGAATGTTTTCCAGCATGTTCCACGGGCATCTTGACAGCATGGGGATCAGGACACGCTCCCTAAAGGAAGTAACGATTGAGCTGAGGATGAAGACATTGCCACAGGACCATACAGTGAATACTGCAAGGACAGCCCGTTCTCTGTCCGCCTCCTCACTAAACTCCCGCTTCAGCAGCCAGGATTCCCTAAGCTGCCGGGAACCTTCCAGTAACCCATTCCCTGAGTCTGATGACACTCTGGGCATTCTGAGACTGATGATCTAAGACCTGTTGTTACACAGGGGCCAGTCAAGTACAGACAGGAAAGCAGGGTGTGCCTCCGCAGAGACGAATCTGGTTGGCTTCTCCCGTCAGCATCCTCTAGGGAAGAAAATGCTTGTGGGGTTTTCCCTTCCACATGCTCCGTGCTCCGTGCTCCGTGCTCCGGGGTGATGCCAACTTTCCATCTGGCCGCTTCCTCTGCTCCTTCCGCTCCCCTGCCTGACAAAGACCTCACCCTCTTCACCTCTCTGGCCCACCTCCTCCTGGCCCAGACTGGGTCTCCTCTCTGCTCCCCCTGCCCCAGTGAGATCACTTTTCCCTGCGCTCCTTTGGCACTGCTCCCAGGACCTGAGTTTCCTGAGCACAAGGCTTGTGGTTTCTTGACCTTATTCTCCCCACTGGCCAATGTCTACCTTAGAAAGTCTTCTGAATCTGCTGGGCCCCCTGATTTGAATCACAAGGTTCTGCCACTCCCTAGCTCTGTGACCTTGGGTAAGTTACTTAACCTCTCTGGGCCTGCATTCTCTCCTCTTTAAAATGGGAATAACGGAAGGTCCTTACCTCACAGGGTTAATACACGATTAAATGAGAACTCACACAATAACTCACTCACTATGCTCGCTATCGCATACTAAACTCCGGGATATACAATGGATAGGTATGTCATCAATAACCATCCCCTGGGTTTCATATGGTGCTACACAATTATCAAGCCTTGACAGGTACAAAGAGCTTTTTGTAATCTGTCTTCACTTCCAACGGATTATCTGTCTGAGCAGGATCCCCAAGGCCCGCTTTAACCAGCTCTCTAACCCCTGGAGTTCAAGTACTGGACACGCAGGGCGGAAGCCGTGCACCCAGCGGGAGGGCGGGCACGGGGTGCTCGGCGCAAGGCCTGGGATGTCCCGAACGCCGTGTCCGCGCTCTGCACCCGGCCCCTTCCGAGCTGGGATCGTCCGGGTTGCACGTAGGACAGCTTCTGGGAACTGGCGCTCCGCGACCCGTGTGCACAGCCCGGTGCGCTCGGCCAAGTGCGCACGGCCCTGTGCCCCAGTGACTCAGCGTGGGGCGTGTGCAAGCTGGCGCCCGGCCCGGGCGGGCTTTTGCACTCGACCCGGCTCTTTCCCGTTATAAAGCAGCCCGCTGCGTGCTCGGCTCTACCACGCTTTCTCCAAGTCCTAACCGTCGGTCTGGTAGCTGTCTCCGGACTCCAGCCACCGCTTCAACTCGCCATGGATCCCAACTGCTCCTGCGGCACCGGTAAGGGGACCTGGGCCGGGGCTGGGACGCCCGGTGTTGATTGCAGTGCTAGAGAAGCAATTTGGGGCCTCTCCTGACCTTCCTAATCACTGAGTTTCAGGGCTCCGATGGCTCCTTTCGGCCCCTTTCTGAAGCGTTCGGTTTACCTTTCTCTATTGGCTCCCTTTTACTGATAAGATCAGAGTTCGCCACGTGTCCAAGTTCCCAGAGCTGGTGGTAGATCTGAACTGTTCGTGGATCTGGGACTGGAACTCAAGATCCTAGCATCTTTCCACGTTCAGGTCTCCAGGGACCATTCTCACCTCTTTCTCCCTGCAGGTGGCTCCTGCACCTGCGCCGGCTCCTGCAAATGCAAAGACTGCAGATGCACCTCCTGCAAGAAGAGTGAGTGGAATCTTCTCATCTCCCTAAATGCCTCCCACCAGGGCCCCCACCCTCCTTTCCACCCTGACGGGAATTTAAACAGGGCGGTCGTTGACACCCCTTACGGAAGGCGGCACCTCTACAATGGCCCCTGTCAGGAAGGACAGGAGTCCTTATTCATCCTTTGTCCCAAGCACTCACCTCTGCTGCTTCCTTCCCTTCCCCAGGCTGCTGCTCCTGCTGCCCCGTGGGCTGTGTCAAGTGCGCTCAGGGCTGCATCTGCAAAGGAGCATCGGACAAGTGCAGCTGCTGTGCGTGACATCAAGAAGAGCCTGCTCCCAGATGTAAATAGAGCAACGTGTACAAACCTGCATTTTTTGGTGCATCCCTCACCCCTTTGCTACATACATGTCCTCCCTTTTCTATAAATGACATGAATGATAATAAAAGTTGTTGACTTTATTTTGACTCTGTTTTCCTTGGCTTGCCCACCAGGGCTGGAGTGGAGGATTGGATGGGAAGTGCAGAGAGCTGGGTTCTGGACAAAAGTGTTTGTTACTCTATAATAAACAGCCTTAGCCAAGCCAGGAGACCTCACTGAGAGGCTCGAATGGGCTTGGGTAGGCACAGAATCCCTTCCGTTCTCGAGTCAACGTCAATGGTACAGAAACTTCTCAATCAGGAATTCTCATTCTCTGGTTTCCCTGCTCAACTTTAGGATTTAAGGCTTGAAAGTAACTTAAGGCTAGAAAACAAGTTCCCACCTGCTTGGTTCCTACATGGTCTTAAAAATTCTCGTGAAGAATCGGTCTTTTTTTTTTTTTCCCCTATCCATCCCAGACCTAAATCTTGGTAAATAATAATTGCTGTGAAATGACATAAAAGAACAATATGAAGCCCACATTTTTAGATTCAACACAATTTTAATAAACATATAAACAAAGACTTTAAAACACTGCACATTGTTCATCAGAAGTGTGCACTGAGCACTGGAAACTACACAAATGCCTCCAATGCGCGGGCCACACACACTTGGGGTAGCCCTGCCCCCGCCACCCTCATGGGGAAGCACCATCACTCTTGGCTTGCCCCGTGTCACTGACAGGACACCTGCTACCCCAGAGAGCTTCCTGTTTTAACTTGGCTTTGAATCTTTGACAGTTCCTTCCTAGGTCGGGCTGAAATCTGGCCCTGCATCAAAATCCAGCCCTTGTGCCTAGGGATTTGGAGGGAATTGCCTGGCCTTTTTCTCAGCTAGAAGCAGTATGCCTGAGAAAGCTGAAATCTGGCCCTCCATCAAAATCCAGCCCTTGGCTACTTTAACCTAGCCAAGCGCCTAGGGATTTGGAGGGAATTGCCCGGCCTTTTTCTCAGCTAGAAGCAGTATGCCTGAGAATCGGTTCCAGATGATTTCCTGTCAGCCTGCGATGGTTCTGTGGTTGAGAGGGTGTTTTTGAGGAGCAAGGCCCTGAGTGACTTGTAATTAATGGCAATGGTTAGGCCCCCTGGCTATTTGTGGAGGGAGTTGCTGTTTGATGATGTAAAATCAAAGAGAAAGACAAGTCACAGGGACCTGGAATCAGGATGGTGCTTGGCCACAGGTGTCCTGTGAGAAGAGGGGGATCACAAAAGCCAGCCTGTGCCAAGTGCATGGGTTTTGGTGTTATGCATCCTGGTTCCCAGCCTGTTTTGCCACAAGTGGTGTGGACTGGGCAAGTCATTGAAACTTTCTGAACCTCCATTTCCCAATTTGTAGAAAGGAGATTATAGCTCTATATGAGGAATAAAAGCTAGGGTCCTGGCTCCTGGCTGGGGCTTAATAAACAGTGGACATTATGATCGCTGTGTTCACACTGACATTCGTGGTGAGAGAATCCCTTTTAGAGCCCAGTGAGTTCCTGGGAGAAAGGCTCGTGGGTTTGGAAGCATTACTCTGTGTTGGAGGTTAAAGGTGGGATTGAAAATTTGCTGACCTCCTGCCAGAGGGATTTTGCATAAACTCCTACAATAAGCCCCATGGGACAAGACTCTGTCATGGCATTTGGATAGACAAAAGCCTTTCCCACACATTGTGTCATTTGTTCCAAACAGAAGCCAGTAAGAGAGTAAAAATGCAAGATTTGAAGAGATTGTGCCATTTTCCAGAGAAGTTAAGCAACCTGCCCAAGGTCATAAACTCAAGAGTCATATGTCCGAATCTAACTACAGCTGGCCTCATCTTCTGGCCACAGCTGGCTGCTCATGCTGTCCCTGGGTGCTAAATGTTGCCTATTACTATTCTGAGCTAGAAGGACCTTTCAAGGAAGAACCGATTGTGCCCCTGGATTGAGACATGGGAACTGAAGTCCAGAGAGGTGACACAGCTTTGCAGACTGCCAGCTTTGTGCTCATGCCCCTGCTGCCTTTGGACCACGTTTCAGCATCCTCATCTTTCGTGCGAAGTCAGGATGTAGGGTGCTGGGTGAAGGCATGGTGCTGCAGTCGGCATGAGTGAGCGCACATCCCACCTGGGTCACTAGGAGCAACGTGACATACCCTCCCTGTGGCTCAGTCTCCTCCACGGTAAAGGGGCAGAATAAAACCATATGATCACAGGAGTAAATGAGTTCATACATGTACCGCACCAACTATGGGTCCTGCCACAAAGTAAGTGGTCTGTAACACTAGCTCTTTGCTTATGATTGTTCTACATAGCTTAGGGCAAATTTATTTACCTCCAAACAAATAAGCCAGGGTTGTTGTGCCAGGCTATGTGTCCCGTGGTTTCCTCATCAACCCCATGAGGATGTAGACTAGAGAGAGTCCTTCACTCTTCCCACAAAATTGTGATCGGCACTAAAAGATGTCAAGTCACGAAGAGATTGCCTTGTGCCTTTGCAGATACCTATGGAAAACTGTCATGTCTTCTACCACCTACACCATATTTTTTATTTATCATTGTTCCTTGAAATGTTTCATACTTTCTCAAACACATTTATATGGAAAGCAACCTCTTCATCACTACGGATAGTGAGAACCTGTGTTCTTCCAGATGGAGAAGGGGGCCACATATATATTTATTTCTCTTGATGGATCACTCTCATTGCTGCGCACGGCTGAGCTCGCGACTTGCTCTTGTTTCAATGGCTTCAGGCAGTTGAGAAGTGTTATCAACAGACCTAGCCCACAGGCTGGCTTATCAGGGAGCTTCCCTTTTTCCCTTGGGGCCTGACTGTCTTCAATTTAGTACACAAATGCCTAGTTCTGTGACCTTGAGCAAGTTGCTTTAGACTTCTTCTGTTGAAGCGGTCCTGTTAGTAAAAAGGGCTCATAGATCAAAATATTTCCCTTTGGGGGTTCTGGGAAGGGTACACAGACCCAAAGTGATTCAATCATGGCCTGGCACTTATTAAATGCTATGTCACGGTGAGAAGAATGAATGGGGAAATAACCGTTTTCTTGCCGTGTTAGTTAAAACCTAGTCTTTCCATCAGCTAAAGTGGTCCCTCCTTTGGGGACAGCCAGACTGTGGGAACTGCCTGGAGTGGGGTGTATAGCAGGCTGTGGGGAGCACTAGCGCTTTCTGTGAAGGACGGGGACAAACACGTCCGTGGATCTTTTCAGGTAGAGATTGGAAAGAAGGCAGGACGCACAAGCCTGGGTTGGCCAAGCTGCAGTGTGCAGCAGGCATGGGGCTGAGGGCCTGATGCCGGAGGTGGGGGAGGGGGGGTGCAGGGAGAAGAAATGCAAGTGGGAGCCCCCCGGCCCCACTGCGGGCGGTTCCGCTGCACACACCTCCCTTCTGCCCCTCCCCTGCTCGCGCCAAGACAAGAACGGGACTTTTTGCACACGGGCTCCTGGAATAGGCAAACGGGAGGATACGGGGGAGGATACGGGAGGACAAAGGCGCGGTGGGGTGGTGGGGGTGGGGGGTATGAAGGCAGCGAGGTCACAGCAACGAGGGCGTGGAGAACAGAGGAAATTTTCCCTGGGGAAAATTGGTAAGGGTCTGGTCGGAGGCTGGGACACCCCGGCCTG
>NW_006433950.1:6991836-7017713 GCF_000325575.1 Pteropus alecto
CGCGCGGTGCGCACCGAGGTCAAAGGCGATGCGGGAACGATGCGCCCGGCCCGCCAGGTGCGCTCAGCGCTGCCACCCACCCTGAGTGCGCCACAGATTTCGCGGGCGGGGTGCAAGGGTCAGGGCAGGGCCTCTGCGCCCGGGCCGCCTCCTCCGGGTATAAAGTGAGCGCGCGGGCTCCTAGGCGCCACCACGCGTTGAACTAGCACAAGCGCCTCTTCGCCTCTTGCTTCGGACATCCCGCCTCACTTCTGCCAGAAATGGACCCCAACTGCTCCTGCCCCACTGGTAAGGACCCTCAGCTCTGGGCCTCAGGATGTCCCTATCCTAGGCACCAACACACAGTGTCCCTGGGGTTAGAGAAGAGAATATTTTGAGCTGCAGCTGAAGTGGACTCCTGTAGATAGCAGGTCCTGTGCTTTCTCCCTGGCCAAGCACCTTCATCCCCAGTCTGAGCGTTTCCAGCCTCTCAATAGCTCCTGAATCAGAGGCCAGGGGCCGTCCTGCTCCACCTCATCCGGGTGGTTGAGGCGCTGCTGGATCTGGCCTGTGTGCTCTGCCCAGGTCCTAATTTGCCTGTGCTGGGAGGGAGGCAGGGGACTTTGCCTCTTCTGGGCTCAGGATATAAGATCCTGGCCTCCAGACTCAGCCTTCCTGAGCTGAGTATGGAGCCTGGGACCCTCCCTGTGGGATAAATACAAGGGAACGCAATGCCCTCTCCCGCAGAAGGGCAGGGAAGGTAGGGTTAGGCTTGTTCTCCGTGGGACAGGAGTTCCCAGGGCTGGGCCCTCTCCAGAGGAAGAGGTTGGCGGAGCGTACTTGGGGACTGCTGTCTCCCACATCACACTCAGATCTCACTGCCTGTCTTTCTCCTCCTTGCAGGTGGCTCCTGCAGCTGCACCGGCTCCTGTAAATGCAAAGACTGCAGATGCACCTCCTGCAAGAAGAGTGAGTGCGGGGCCTTCTCTGGGAATCCGGGGGCTGGGCTAAGGCGAGGGAGGGAGCCCAGAGCTGGTTGCCAGTGGATGTCTCTGGGGCTTTGTCTTCCTTTGTCCCTGGGATCCTGTCACTGCCACTGCAGGCTTCCTGCCCTGTCCTGGGCTCCGATGGGGGCAGGCTAGCCTTCTGGTGAAAACCAAACCCCAAAGGTCCTACTCAGTGTCTCAAGACAGCATGCTTTTCCGTACTCTCGGTCCTCTGGGATGAGGCAGGTGTCCGGTAAAGTCATCTGTGACTTCTCATTTTCCCCACTCTCCACAGGCTGCTGCTCCTGCTGCCCCGTGGGCTGTGCCCGGTGCGCCCAGGGCTGTGTCTGCAAGGGAGCATCGGACAAGTGCAGCTGCTGTGCGTGACGTCAGGGAGAGCCTGCTCCCTGATGTAAATAGAGCACCGTGTACAAACCTGCATTTTTTTAAATTCCGCACTGACCCGTTTGCCACATTCTCTTTTCCACTAAATATGTGAAGGATAATAAAAAGCTGTTGCCTTTATTCTGACCCTGGTTTCTTTGCTGTGCGTCGTCGGGAATAAGGATTTCTGTGTCCAGGAGGGCTGGGTTGGAGATTGGACTGGAAGCACAGAGGGCTGGGTTCTGCATGGAAATGTTAGTACAAACAGAGTGTCTTAAGGCAAGGAGGTGACCTCACTGAGCTTCATCTTCTATCACATGGAAGAGCCTTAGGACACATGCTCTAAAGGCTTACTTCTAAAACATTGGTGCTGAGGACCATATCTCAATGTTTCTAACATTCACAGATATCAACTTTGGTAAAATAAATTAAGAAAAATTTGAAAGGACAGTATGCAGAACCCATTTTGAGGTTCAACACACGTAATTTAAATACATGAAGAACCAACGAGAAAACTAGATGTTTAAAATTTTAAAAAGCTGCACATTGTTCATGGGAGGTGTCCACTGAACACCGGGAACAATCACAAACTCCCCAGTGTGTGGGGTGCACAACCTTGCAGAGCAGTGTCCCCCTACATCCCCACAGGGAGCCATCACTCCTGGCTTACCTGGTGTCACTGACAGGGTACCTGCTCCGCCTGGGAACTCCTAGCTGTGGCTTACCTCTGAACCTTGGTAAGTCTTTTGCTGGGTCAGGCAGGTGTCTGCCCCTTCAAAATCTAGCCCGTGGCCGCTTGAAATCGGCAGAGTGTCCAGCACTTTGGAGGGGATTGCCTGGCTTTTCTCAGGAAGAAGGAATGTACCCGGGAATTGGTTCCATTGAAGGACATCATGTCTGCCTGTGCGGGTGATGACGGTTCTGCAGCTGGGAGGGCATGGTGGGGTTTATTAGGCAGGAGAAAGGCCGGGAGTGACTTGTAATTAATGGCAACGGTTAGGCCCCTTGGCTATTTGTGGAGGGAGTTGCTATTTGATGTAAAATCAAAGAGAAAGACAAGTCACATGGACCTGGAGTCAGGACCACACTTGCCCACAGGTGCCCTGTGTGAAGAGGGATTTCAGAAGCTAGCCAGTGCTCGAGGGTATCGGTCCTGGCATCAGGTATCTTGGTTCACAGCCACTTCCTGGCCCTGAGACCTGGACAGGACTTTTGATAATCTCTGAGCCTCCATTTCTTCATTAATATGAAAGAGATTACATCTCAATGTGAGGAACAAATGACACAGGCCCAGCTCCTGGCTAGAGCTTAATAAATTGTGGCCATATGATCACAATGTCAACACTGGTTCCTTTCAGCTCCTAACGAGCTCCTGGAGAAAGGCTCATTGATTTTGAAGCATTAATCTGGGTTGAAAGCTGGAGATGGCCTGAGAACCTTGCTGACTCAGTGCCATGGGGAGTGTGGACGATCTACAATAAATCTGCTGGGACAAGATGCTCCCACAGAATTTGGACAGGCACGAAAGCCTTTCCCACCCTTCATGTCATTTGATGTGCGCAGGAACCGGTGAGAGACTGAAGGCCCAGGAGCTGGAGTGATTGTGCTGCTTTCCAGAGAGGTTAAGCAACCTACCCAAAGTCACACAGCTGGTAGAGGTCTGAATGTATGCTACCGCTGTCTCACCCCCTACGCATCACAGGTGGCTAATCATGATATCACCACATGCTACATCCTGCCTCTCAATATTCAGAGCTGGAAGGGTCCTTCGAGATAGTCCTGTTGCGCTCCCGCCTTGAGAGATGGCAAAACGAAGCCCAGAGAGGTCACGGGGCTGTGCGCAGGGACATGACTGCCACTCAGCGCTCTTCCCACTGCTGCCTCTGTGCCAGGTGTTCAGTGTCCTCCTCTTTCATGAGATGTCATGGTGCCGGGCGGCAGGCGAGGGTATGCTGCTGCAGGCAGCCAGCGTGAGTGCCAATCGCTCTGGTGTCACTGATAGCTGGGTGTCATTACTTGTCTGTGGCTCAGACTCCTCTACTGTGAAAAAAGAGAAATAATAGCACCCGGCTCTTAGATTTGAATGATTTAATACACGCCAGGAACTTAGAACGATGATGCCAGGAGCCCTGTGAGTAATCTATAATATCAGGTATGAATTTTTATTTTTCATTCATAGCATAGGAGACATTTTTCTACTTGCAGACAAATAAGCCAGGCCTGGTGTGCCTAGCTCTGTGTCCTGTGTTGTCCTCATCAACCTCATCATTAACTGAACATTTTTTAAACCCTATTTTCTTAAATCTATTTATGTGAAAAGTAAACTCTTTACTGAAAATGAGAATCGGTTTATTTCCAGACATATAAGGTAGCCACAAATCATATACATGCATATACACGCACACATACGCATATACCTTTTGCATGTGTCATTCTGTCATTCCCAGAATTGAACGTGGCACAGTAGAGGTGGTGAAGACATACCTCTGGGCCAAAAGGAAGGGTCATCACTGACGTTCTCCTTCCTCTGGGAGGTGACCGGAATCAGATCCAGGGCACCTCTTCCCAGCACGGGGACCATGGCCATGGGTTAGTTACATAAACTCCTTGTGTGCGTACTTCTAGTATTTCCCTTCAGAGTTGTTGTTCGGGCTTCAAAAGTGGAAGTCATTAGCCAAGGCTTGGCACAGGCTAAATGTTTTGTAATTGTCAGGAATACTGAAATGGAGATAACCCTTCTTCCTTGTTATTTATTCCAGGTTGCCTTAACACCTAAAATGACGCCCTCCTTCAGGGACATCCGGTGCTTTGGGAACCTCCAACCTGGAGTGGGGCCACCGGGTTTGGCTGAGGAAAGCCCTGGAAAGTTGAGCACCAGGACAAGTGCCCACTCATTCCTTCCCTGGTGAACGGAGCGGGGAAGGGGCCCGTACTCTGCCCCTTGCAGCTTATTGGAGAAATGGGAGGGACAGCGATGCTCGGCGGCCGTGTGTAAAGGACACATTCACCTCCGCTCTGCGCACACAACTCCCGGGCACCACCAGTCAAGCCAGGGACGTGAGCACAAGGCTGGGCTTGCACACGGGCTCCTGGAAAGGGCGAAGCGGAGGACAAGGACGCGGGAAGGGGCGGGGTGGGGCGAGGATGGGAAGCCGGACACGTGTGTGTTTGTGTGTGTGGAGGGGGGCGGGGGGAAGACGGCGAGGACTCCCGAACACCGGGAACAGGGGTGGCTGCCCCTTGGGAAAATTGGGAAGGGTCCAACCGGGAGGCTGGGACACCCTGTGCCGCACGGCACACAAGCCCCTCTCCGCGTGTTCTGGCGCCAAAGCGGCGGCCCGGCGCCAAGCGCACGGAGCTCCGCGCTGATAGGGGGATGATGCGCCCGGCCCCACCAGGTGCGCTCAGCCCGGCCAAGGGCGCTGCGAGCGGCACGGATGCGGTCCCGCGGGGTGCAAGGGCCGGGGCGGGGCCTCTGCGCCCGGGCCGCCTCCTCCGGCTATAAAGCGGGCACGCGGGCTCCTAGGTGCCACCACGCGTTTCGCCAGCACCAGTTCCTCTTCGCCTCTGGCTTTAGGCCTCCTGCCTCATCTCTACTCGAAATGGACCCCAACTGCTCCTGCCCCACTGGTAAGGACCCTCGGCTCGGGCCTCAGAATTCCCCTTTCCCAGGCACAGGACAGAGTGGTCTTGGGATGGAGGAGGACGCTTTCTGAGCTTGAGCTCAAGCGGACTCCTCTGTCCAGAGCTTTCTTCCTAGCCAGCTCCTGAGAGCATTTCCAGCCTCCCTTTGCCTCTGTTTTAGAGCTGAGGATACTGAGGCTTCAGGCTGCCCTTCTCGAGGTCACTCAGTGAGTCAGAGGGCTGCTGGACTCTGTCCAGGCCTCGGAGCTGCCAGGACTTGATGGGAGGTGGGGACATTGCCGGTTTGGGGTTCAGGCCATAAGATCCTGGCTGCAGCCCCAGTCTGCCTGGGTTGTGTCTGGAGCTTGGGGATCCCCCTTCCCCTTTGCAGGGTAAAATCAGGAGGGGATCTACCTTCCGGAACTGAAAGAGAAGGCAGGGCTAGTCCTCATCTGCCCTGAGTGGGTCGAGGGCTCCCAGTGTTGAGTCTGACAGGAGGTACAGGGAGTGATTGTTGATTGACTATTCTCTCCTGCGTCACACTCACATCTCACGGCCTGTCTTTCTCCCTGCAGGTGGCTCCTGCAGCTGTGCCGGCTCCTGCAAATGCAAAGACTGCAGATGCACCTCCTGCAAGAAGAGTGAGTGTGGGGTTTCCCCTGGGAATCTGGGAGCTGCTGGGCTGAGTTAGAGGACAGAGGTCCACAGAAAGGAGGCCAGGGACCCAGTGTCCCTACCACCTTTCCCTCCTCCCCTGCGTCAGAGTCAGAGTTGAGAGAGCCATGGAGATGGTTGAGCCTAACCTCTCATTCCAGAACCAGGGACACTGAGGTCCAGAGAGGTCACCAAATAGTGTCAAGGTTGGAGCCAGAACTAGAACCTGTCTCTTGATGCAGACTTCTGAACCCTCTAGTGTCCTGAGCACTTCATGCACCTGAACTTGGTGACCATGTGTGGTTTCCCTGACCTGCTGGTGAAACCCTCTCCTATAGAGGCAGCTCAGAGCTTCCCTGCACCCCTCCCCGGCCCCCGCCCCGCGCTGCTGTGGCAGGTGTTTGCCCCTCTCTGATCTTGAGGCCTTTCTTCACTTCATTGCATCGTTGGGGGGGCAGGTGGGGAAGCGTAACTTCCATTGTCCCCGGAGGCCCTGTCACTGCCTCTCCAGGCTTTCTGCCCTGTCTGGACTCAGGGCAGGGTGGCCTTTCCCTAGTGGGTGGGACCTATTCTAAAGTTCTGTAATAATTGTCTCAGGACTGCACGTGCCATTCCAAACTCAAGTCTTCCTTGTTTGGGGTTGTGCGTGGGGGGCAGTTTTTGCCAGGCCTGCTGTTGAGAAGGGTAGTTCCTGTAATGTCCACTCTGACTTCTTGCTGTCCTTTGTCCTCAGGCTGCTGCTCCTGCTGCCCCGTGGGCTGTGCTCGGTGTGCCCAGGGCTGCATCTGCAAAGGAGCATCGGACAAGTGCAGCTGCTGTGCGTGACATCAAGAAGAGCCTGCTCCCAGATGTAAATAGAGCACCGTGTTCAAACCTGCATTTTTAAATTTTTTCATAAACCCTGAACCGATTTCTGTATTCCTTTTTGTATGAAATATTTGAATGACAATAAACATCTAGACTCTTCCAGCTCCACGTTCCTCATGGTGTTTTGGGGATATGGAACTCGGTTCTTGTTGGGCCGTAGGGGAGCCCCTGTTTGGGGAAATAGAAGGGGGAGTTGGCACAGGAAGTGGGGGCGAGGTGAAATGTTTTCCGCGATCTGGCTTGGCCTCGGCTCTTCTGGGTGAGCTGTGGCAGAGTATTTCCTCTACCACCTTCTAGAGCAAACTGGTCCCTGCCTTTTTTGCATATCCGTGTCACTGCGTGTCACATTCATTTGGTAGCCACTGTGGCACACATACTCTATACACAGGCACTGGGTTCTCAGTGGTGAGGTGGCCTGGAGCTCACGGACAGATAATTAGCGGATGGAAGAAACAAAATGGCCGTGGCTGAGAATGCTCTTGGAGTGAGCCTGTCTGAGGAGACCTTGGCACTGACGCCTGAGCAGCAGTCCTGTCAGGGGACAGTTGGAGTAAAGGCCCCGAGGCGGGAAAGAGCTTAGCGTGTTCAGGAAATAGAAGGCGAGCACGTCCGGGCTAGTGTGAGGGGAGTCGTCCACGCTGAATCATCTGGAGGTGATGAGAGGGCCAGGCCGCCTCCCTACTTCCCTTCCCAGCCCCCAATTTGATTTCTTAGGTCTAAGATGGGCCAGCGGACTTGTATTTTAACAAGTACCCAAGGTTGCAACCCACTGTCACACATAATCATTTAGTGAAACGCAATGAGCTTCTGCCGAGAAGTATTTCCACCCCAGCTGGTGTTTGAAGCCAATACCCCTAACAAGTGGCTGTCCACTCTGGTGGCCCAGGGAACCTGGAGGGACCCATTTCCTGTCTGTGGAGGGAGAAATGGGCAGACCTTGCCATATGGGATGTGGCAAGTGGCCTCGCAGAGAACAAACCAGGTGGAGAGGCCGATCCAAGCCTCCTTGGGGGCTCACGCTGTGAAAACACCATCCCACTGTGGGTGGGCTGGTGTCCCAGCAGCCTTGGTGAGAGAGCCTGGCATGGACCTCGTGGGGTCTGCGATGTGGCACTGCTCCGTTTGGTCTGGGAGTCCTGGTGGCAAGGTCATGAATGTGTCTTTCACAAACAAATGTGGTTCCCTTAGGGAACTACAGCTGCCAGACCTCTCTGGGGAAGGGGACTTGGCGATGTGCCTGGCAAGCACAGTCATCCCACTGCGGCTTTGTATTTTGCAAGTCGAGTGTGAAGTGGCAGCCTCGTTCTGTCCCTGAGCCCCATCTTCCCAAGGGGTGGCTGGGGCGTGCCCGTTATGATGTCTGTTGGAGAGATTAATTTATAATAGTGTGTTTCTAATTTGATGTGGCTGCATCAGAATGCCTTATATAATTTCAGAAGTTAATACCTTGTTTAATTGGGAAGCAGTCAAATGCATCATCTCTGGAGCCAGTCTGCTCGGCTGGAACCACTTAAGTAAGTTGTGTGTCTTGTCTGTGCCTGATATTTCTCATCTGGAAAGTGGGTACAATAATAGCGCCTACCCCATAGGTTAAATGTGTCTAGCACAGTCTCCGACACATAATAAGTGCTTAGCAAGTGCTACTTCCATCCAGGCACAGTGCCTCGCAATCAGTAGGTGATTCATAAATGCCCTCTGCTTGATTTGAGCACATACTGGATCTCTACTGTATGTAAATCATTGTGCTGGGCACAAAGAGAGAAGATAACATATCGATAAGATACAATCCCTTTGCTGAGTGGGCTGGAAACATGACAGGCTAGCTCTTCTGGGGGGCGGGGGGAAAGCTGGGGTAACAGCCTTGCTCAAAGTAGACCCTAAGTGCGGATGACACTGAATCAGTCAGATCCTCTCTCCTGAGAAGTGTACATTCAAGGCGCAGGTGGCAGGAACAAAGAGCACCTGGACCTCGTGCTATACCTAGAACTATATCATGGGGACAGCAAAGAATCCACCGTAAGTGGTAGTCACGACAACGGTTAGCCCCGGCTATAGATCTGTTTCTGTGAGAACAACAGTAGCTCTGGGTCTTCTCGGGACCCGAAGAAGCTGGATATATGCCGAACCCAGCTCCTGCTTGGGCCCTTCCCTCCTCCACGGTGGCCTCCCTCCCTCCCTCTACAGACCCAACTATTTAGGGGGAGGGGGTTGGGGAATATTGTAAAGTTGGCTGGTTTTTACCTCCAGGCCAGCAGGGCACACTCAGGTGAGAAGCAGCCGCTGGGATTCCAGAGGTCGCCCTGCATCTCAGGACCACGCCCAGGGCCTGAGGCTCTGAGGGCAGAGCAGTATGGGGCCTGTGAGACACACACCTGGATGAGGATTTCTTCAGGTTGGTAGGTGTTTCCTGCCCTTGGGGCCTGCCACTCTCAGGCCTGGGAAAGTCACTTTCCTGTCAGGGATTCAAAGAGGCTCCTCGTAGCTCTGTGGGTCCATATCTTATTCAGATTTCCTTAATTTTTACCTAATGTCCTTTTTCTATTCCAGGATCACATCCAAGTTACCACATTACAACCTCAAACTCTTGGCTGGGACAATCTCTCAGATGTTGCTGGTTTTCGATGACCTTGACAGTTTTGAGGAGTACTGGTCCAGTGTATCGTAGGATGCTCCTCTGTTGGAATTTGTCTGATGCTTTTCTCATCAGTACATTTGGGGTTACGAGTTTTGGGGAGGACAACCACAGAGTTCCTCATTATACTGTATCAAAAGTATAATGCTATCCACATGACTTATCACTGTTGATGTTGACCTTGACCACCTGGGCGAGGTAGTGTTTGCCAGGTATCTCCACTGTAAGTTGACTCTTTTTTGCCCCCTTTTCCATGCTTTACTCTTTGGAAGGAAATTACCTTGTACTTAAGGAAAGGGAAGTTATGCTCCTTGAGGGCAAAAGTCTACACAAATCATTTGGAATTCTTCTCCAAGGAAATGTATTTCTTCTCCGTTTATTTATTGATTCGGTTATTTATTTACATCGGCATGAATTCATGGATATTTGTTTTATACTTTGGGTTATGATCCGATACTATTTAATTTATTTCGATGCTCAAATCGTTCCAGCTTTGGCCAGTAGGAGCTCTTTCAGTTGACTCCTGTGTCCCTTTAACACACCTCTGTCCTTGTGGATTCTTTCTTTTTAAAAAATCACTTTATATAATCGGGCTCTGGTGAGGTCTCTCTTCCCGGTTTACAGGCAGCCGCCTTCTCATTGTGTCCTCAAAGGGCAGAGAGAGTGTGAGAGCAGACATCTTTGGAGCATTAAATCTTCCTATCACGAAATGCTGTAACTTCAGGGGAATGCTGGTGAATGTTAAATAACCAGTTCTCCAAGGGAAAAAAAATGCGTTTATTCACATGAGCACAAAAATGTACTATAAATTATAATGCTATATAGAGGGTTCGTAGTATGCAATTTGGAAAAAATAATAAAATATGCAATACTCTTCATTGTACCTGATATCGTCCCTAGAGAGTCTACTGATTTTCACAGAATGCTTTCATTGATTTTTGCTGAACTGACGTGTCTATAACCAATCTATGGTTTGCAATTGATGAATCAATGTAGTTCCAATGTGATGAATGCAGGTTCACATTTTTGTTTCATTAATGAACAGGATGAAAGCCACATATGGTCTCTGTTGTATATTCTTCTATTTTTTTATTTATATTTTTGAGGACCCTTAAAAAATGTAGAACCATTCTTAGGCTGTTCATTTTTTTTTTTTTTAGGTGAGGCAACCCCTTGGTTGACCTCACAGATTGCAAGGACCTTGTCAGCTTACAATCCCTTATTTTTTTTTTATTTTTTACGCCTATAGCACCCGGTCTTCCTAGATGATCTCCCATCCAAGTACTAACCAGGCCCGACCCTGCTTAGCTTCCGAAATCAGACAGGATCGGGCTTGTTCAGGATGGCATAAATGTAAATTAGGCTGTTCAAAGACAAGCCTTGGGCCCAGTTTGGCCCACCGGCCATTATTTACCAACCCTTGATCTATGCTCTTGAGATTGTTTACTCTGCTGTATCTGATGAAAATATTATATGATAATATATCACTGTGCACCTCTTCCCAACTCTGCCTTCAGTGCCATCACATTGGTAGCTTGAGATTAGGCAGTATTTACACTTTCTAAATTGGTAGACACTGAAAGGCAGGGCTTGATTTATTGTTTGCTGATTGTCTAGACTTAAGAGACTGATGCACTGATGTTGATAATACACATTAAACCTAAAATGTGTAATCATTACACTATGAATATCACAATAAAAAATTGAGGAAATATTTTTCTAGTATTTGAAAACTGTTGTCCAATCCAGCAAGGAAATCACTCATGTCATTTTAATGAACAATTAAGTTGCAACATACATCTTCTCATAATGGCACCATCGTCTCACAGTGCAGAATGCCCCCCATCTACTTCAACAGGTACATGACTCGGTCTTGGCCAACTAGAGCTACAGGGTCAGGGATAGTCACATGACCTAATTCAGGCCAATCAGAGTGAATCCTGAAGTATTTACTAGAACCCTGGGGCAATGGATGCACTGTTTCTGCCACACTTGCTAAGCTGCTGGGGCACCACATGGAGAAAACTCCTCTGAGTGTGACGCGGACAGAGGACAGCAAGAGCAAGACCCGGATAGAATCCTGATGTCATTGTCAAAGCACCCACATCTGATGAGCCCGAGCAGGATTCACCTGGAGTTTCAGTTAGGTGAGCTCAGAAGTGATTACATTCTTTCACTCAAGCCAGTTTCCGTTGGGCTTTTTGACGCTCAGCAGGTAGAGTGTGCTGGCAGGCAGATTTTTTTGAACGGTCCATCCTAGATCCTGAGCCCCAGTTTCCGGTGTAGAATGTACAAACACCCCAGATCAGGAGGAATGCACAGAACTGTCCTCAGGAGATCAGCGTCCTCATTTGGGTTCACCTCCTCTCAAGGGCCTGACCTCAGGCTAGTTGGTTCTGCTCTTGGAGCCTCAGTTTCCCCATTCGTATCTCTTCTCAAAGGCATGCAGAGACAGGCAGAGTTAGAGAAAAGCCTCCTCCCCGAGGTGCTGACAGCATTTTTCCTTCCATCAGAGGCATCTGCATTCTACAGGGAGAACCCCAGGCAGTGGATCATGGAATGCTTCTCTCTGTAATGGCTTTCTTCTCCACAATTTCCCGGTGTGGCATGGAAGGACGTTTGTCATGACTCCTTACCGACGAAGCGGGAAGGCTAAGGGGAGAGGGTGGAGGCGTGGAGTGTGCCAGCCCCGGGTTTTTAATTCCAGCTATGCCATCGACCACCTGTGTGATATTGGGCAACGTGTTTAGCTTCTCTGTGCCTCAGCTTATTCATCCATCAAATGGGATTACAAAGATTAAATGACGCCATACTCGGAATATAGTAGGTACTCAATAGAAAGTCAACACTACTAGAACAAAACTATGTGGTTTCCCACCAGGCGAATGCCGATTTTAAAGTGCGACAGTATCAGATGGGACCGTCACCCACCACTATAAAAGACCGAGGGACTTCAGGCTCACCAACCATGTTCTGATTTTTTTTTGACATGCGAATGAGTTCAGGCATTTCTTCTGGAAGTAAAAACAATGATTGGTGATAGAAAACTGGGACATACACAAGGTCACAAGGTGAAATGCTCAAGAGGATCCCAGCCCGTGGCCTGATGCTGTCCTCAGAGCATCTCTCTGCAGGGCACTCACAGGTCAGTGCCAGCCCACTGTTGTTCTGTGGGATGACGGTTCAGTGTGGCCAGACCTTGCAAATTTTTAGGACAAACGGAAATCTAGATTCTTATGTAAAATACCCAGGTTTTAAAAAGATCATATGAAAACTTAAAAGCTTTATGCTTCCTGGAATAAGCCAGACTCAAAAGGAAAAATAGTGTTTGATTCCACTTATATAAAGTGCCTAGAATAGGGAGATTCATAGAGATAGAAGAAGGAATAGAGGTTACCAGGGGCTGGGGAGTGGGGGTGGGGTGGGGAGTTATTGCCTAATGGGGCCAGAGTTTCTGTTTGGGAAGACGGAAAAGTTCTGGAGATGGAGGGTGGTGACGGTTGCACAGCACTGTGAATATTCTCGATGAATCATACACTTTAAAATGGCTAAAATTCTGTGTTGTGTATATTTTACTACAATTAAAATTGTACTAAAATGGGGGGGAGATTGCGTGGAGCAAACAAAGGTCAGAGGTCAGATTTGGCCAGTCTGCAGCTCCCGGTTGGGGCACACCTGTCTGAAATGCTCCCCCTAGCCTGTTATTGCTCCACCTTCCCAAATTCTGCACATCCTTCAAGGACTGTTCCAAAGGTCACCCACCCCTTTCCATTCCTCAAGGCAAAAGGTCCGGCACCACTGGGCCCACTACGGCGACAGCAAGCCTCTTGAGAGTCATCATTCTCCAACTAATCACAGTCCCCACCCCATTTTATTCTCTTCTGGCCCCCTTCACCCCTTTTTATTACCTCTCCGGCCATGTAGGCACGTGAGCCTTCAAGCCCTCGCAGACTGTCCGTTTCCTGGGGGCAGTGCTGTTTTCCTGTGTTCTCATGTAATTCAGTGCCGTAGCGTTAATGAGTGCTGTTTCTCTGCCAGACCTGGGCCGGGCCGAGGCCGGGGCCGGACTAGAGAGAAGAGACCCAAGGAGCCCTGTTTCACTTCACCAGTTGTTTGTAGATTCAATCCAGGTTGTCTAAACCTGGGCACCATTGACATTTTAGGTCAGACAATTCCTTATCCTGCAAGCTGCCCTGTGCATCATAGGATTTTTAGCAGCACCCCTGGCCTCCACCTACTGGATGTCAGCAGCACTCCCCTAGTTGTGACAATCAAAAATATTTCCAGATGTTGCCAAATGTCCCCTGGGAGGCAAAATCCACCCCCCACCGCCTCCTTGAGAAATGGTTTAATTCATCGATTCTGTCTAGTAAAGAGCTTTCTTAAAATCAACATTCCAGATAATGTTGGGGAGTGGGGGATCATATAGGCAGGTTGAAAGTTAGATACATTTTTAAATAAGCAGCAGCATAATTTGGCTATGGTTGCCCAGAATTCTAAGCACTCCCTCTCCCAGCGTCACAGATTCCAGCTCTGCTGTTCAAATTTGCGAGTGTGAGTTTTTCAAAAGATTGACTTCGCTTGCTCGGTGTTTGCTGCCACCTGGTGGTCATTTTGTTTATTGCAAGCTGGGTAAACCCCAATTCTGTTCCCTTTGTTCAGCAACCAGCAAAGCACGGCAAAAGGTTAAGACAATCAGACAGGCTTGCTTTCCCCAGATGCCAGAAACCAGTTCTAAGCTCACAGCTATGACAGCATGAGAGGTATACAGATAAGCCCTCGGGAGTTAGCATGAGCTGGTATAAGTTTGGAGTTAGCATGAGCTGGTGTAAATAATAGTCTGCCAATTCTCCTAGAGAGTCAGAATTTTTAGGGCACTAACTTTGCCTCCACCTTCCCCATCTTTTCTACTACTAAGGCTCCTGTTTTGGAATGTGTTTATAATGTATGATCAAGTGCATTTGAATTCATTTTGTGAAGATATTTTTGAGAATTTTACAGTACACTAGGAGATAATTAGATACATTTAGGGCTCCATAAAACGAGGAGATTTTGTATTAAAACAGTATTTTCCAAATTCATTTGACATTAGAAACAGAGAAATTGATGCAATAGGCCTAAGGCAGGAACCCCTCCCCTCCACCCCCAAGACTGTCTGAAGCAAGGCAGTCTGGGAACCTCAGTGTCATGGGGTGTAGGAGCTGTCGCTATGGTGACTTGGTGTGCTGGGTGAGCTTGAGGATGGTGACTATCTCTGAGATTTGGTTTTCAGGCTTGTGCCACCTCCTGTCCATCTGGGCCCAGATATAATGGTTTTCAGAGCTCAATCTTGGGCAGCAGCCAAGTTCTGCAACTGTTATTAATATGTAGAATATTTAACAGCAATAATGATGAAGATTCTAGGCTTTGAGAGAATTCGAGTGAGCACAGTTAGAATTTTGGTCTATTCTCCACACAGCAGCCAGACTCATCCAGGTAGAACATGTCCCTCCACTGTCTCAAACCTCCAGTGACTCACCATTTCTCTTGGAATAGAAGCCAAGGTCCTCACGCTGGCTCATAAGGCCCCACACGGCCCCCTCCCACCAGCTACATCTGCCTAGTCCTGCCTCAGAGTTTTTGCACCTCCTGTTCCCTGTGTCTGGGATGCCTCAGCAGCTCCCTCCCTCCCCCCCTTCAAGTCTTCACTCAGCCCTTATCCCCATCCCCAGCTTTATTTTTTTTCCTGAGCACCTGTCATTATCCAACCTCTTATGTTTGTATTTGACACTTTGTCTGCCTGCTCTAACAGAATGCACTCTCCGTGAGGGCAAGGAGTTTTTTAACTGAAAAATTCTTGCTCACTGCTGACATTAAATAGTAGGGCGTCTACATAAGAAATAAATCAGACAAGGCAAACTTGCAAATTAAAGATCTCTCTCTTTGGAAGTAGGGACATTATTTGAAAGAAACTATTTATAAGCCATGATATAGTTATTATAAAATATGTCTAATAATTATAGTAAAAGAAAAAAGTTTGCTTTTTTTTTTTTTTTTTACTTAGCCCAGGAAGCAGTATAATAATCTTGCATTTTGGTTTTATAAGCCCAGACGAGATGTGACCTATATTTCCTCATTCCCTCTGCTTGTTACCTTAAGGGTTTATTCAGTCAAGGAAGAAATGAGAACAGTGAAGGGCAGTTTCCCGGACTTCGAAACAACCACATTGGAGAAAGAGTGGCAGGAAATGAAGCATGAGTGTCGCGATGGCTCTAATAAAAAGAATTTAATCATCCATGGTTCTGGGGTCAGTATTAGATGTGCCATCTGAAGGCCTGAGGACAAGCCCTGTCTCTGCTGCTGACTGAGCATGTCACTGTGGGCCAAACCTAGAGCCCAGAATGGTGCCTGGCACATAGTAGGTGCTCAGTGAAAAAGTTGCAAGAATTGGCAATGCGCCCTTGGAAGGCAGGGAGCATAGGGCCCTCTTTGCCAAAATAGATTGTAGTAGGGCCTCCCAAAGTGTTGTGGGCCGGCAAAACAAACTAAGGCAAGATAAGGTTCGGCCAACTACGATTTCAGGAAATGCTTCCGGTGCCCAGGAAATGTTACAGAACCGCTGACCTGGTACCAAGACAGGGCCACATATAGGGTGTGGCCCTGGCCCAATTTGGGCCAAATGCTGGGGACGCCAATTCTATCTGAGAAATTCAGGCTCTGCCTTCCAGCGTAATTGATAATTCAAGGGCTGGAGCCCCAATCCTGAGTTCCCTGAAGACTGAGTCATGCAGGATATTTTCCAACTAACACCCAGGGAGCGCCCCCTGGTGGATATAAAGCGAAACGTGCCATGTCGCTGTGGACAATTGCAACATCCTGTGATGCGTGGGGATGCGGTGGGGGCGGCTAACAGCTTTGTCAAGGTAGGTCACAGAAGCCTCTATTCAATTCTAGAGTATCTTGGCAACAAGGTTTGCCAGAAATAAAAACGTTTAACACTTACTGAGCGTCTACTACATGCCAGACTGTTCTAAGCCCTTAACACGTACATATTAACTAATTTGATCCTTGGGACACCATTTACCGTAGATTATTACTATCTCTACAAGAGTACCCACAACGTGAAAGAGGTAAACCCCCCAATGTAAACTGGGGTGTTTTTGGATATGGTTACCAAAGAAGGGAGAAGAATGGTGGAAAGCCCCAACACCACCCATGTCCACTATGGTTCGCCATACTGTCTTCTGAGAATAATTTTCTCCTGGGTTTTCAGAGAAGGTTTAACTCCTTCGCTTTCTAAGAGTGGAAATAACTAGAAGTCTGTTTCTGGTTTCTACTTTTACTCTTAGGGACACTTTTATTTTGTCGTTTAAGTCCCCCCGCCCCCCCCAACCTCCAGCTGCAAATACTTTTAATGATCAACCACAACAGAGCCCCTGGCAGATGGGCCTTGAAGCAGATGGCTCCTTTGAAAGGCTGCAATTGAAAATAGTGGCTAATTTGAATCAATCAAGGAGATGGGGTCTCTTGGAGGCAGAGTTTCTACAAAAACTGAAACCATATTCCCCCAAGCTCCTTCAGCACATTTTTCACAGGCAGATAAGCCTTCCTGGGGTGGACCCAACTTTTTTTTTTTTTTTTTTAACATCTGGAATATTGAAAAGGAAGAGAGAAAAACCCTGGGGACTTGTCAATCAAATTCACTTTTCTTTTGGCAAATTCAGCATCAGTGACAAATCGCACAGTTTGACATAAAGTTGATAGATGTCGGCAAAGCTGTTTTTAAACAGCCGCAATGGACAGATGTGTAGGATGGTTTCTCTCTTTCACTCAACAGTCAGTATGTTTAATAACAAATAAAACAACCAGATGTTTAAAAACTCCTACCAATGTCTGCTGCTGATTAATGAGAATGTGAGATTCATCCCAATCTCAATTCAGAGAGCAGGCAGTAAGTCCAGTTCATGAAGCCTTCTTAGTTCACCTCTGACGCTTTCTTGGACCAGAGAACACTGACCTTGAGATCAGAAGACTTGTGTGCAGGCCCAGGTCTGCCACCACGTCCCTGTGTCACTTTGGGTAAGCCATTTAGTCCTCTTGAAGTTTAGGTTCCCCACGGGATACCTGATGATAATCAGCCCTGCCCTGCCTCCCCCTGGGTTCTTGCAAAGTTCTAGTGCAATGTTAGATGTGAATCACTTTTTCTTTCATTTGAAGTTTATTGATCTTTTCATTGAGGAGTAATTTCATCTGGTAAAGTGCACAAATCCTAAGTGTACAGCTCAGTAAATTTTTACATCTATATATACCTGCCTTGCCACTCAGGTCAAGATATAAGGTATTTCTAGCACCCCGAAAAGTTCCCTGAGCCTTTCTCAGTCACTACTTCCAAGGAACAATTAGTCTCACCTCTATCACCACAGATTAGCTTTGTCTGTTCTGAACTCAATATAAATAGAATTGCATAGTATGTATTCTTTCAGTTGACGTAGTGGTTTTCAAGATCCATTTATATTGATACAGGAATCAGTAGTTCATTCCCTTTTATTGCTCAATAGTATCCTGTTGTACAGCTAGCCCACAGTTTGTTTATTCATTCTCCTGTTGGTGGACACCTGGGTTGTTTCCAGTTTGGGGTTATTCTGAATAAAGCCACTATGGGCATTTTTGTATAACTGTTTTTGTGTAAATGTTTTCATTTCTCTTGAGTAAATACCTAGGAGTAGAATGGCTGGGTCATAGCATAGGTGCGTGTTTAACGTTTTTAGAAATGGCTAGTTTTCCAAAGTGGTTGTAGAATTTGTATTCCCGTAGCAATGTACGAGAACTCTCATTCTCTACATCTCCATCACACTTCTCACCTTTAAACTGTAGTGTCCTCTACAGTTGAAAGGTATCGGAGGTATTATTACTAGAAGAGAGGAAGTATAGTGTAGGGATTAATATAGAGCATGGGTGGGTCTGGAGTCCTGTCTGAATCATCGTTCTGTGCTGGGCTCACCGTGTGGTTTTGAGTAAGCCACTTAACTCTTCTAGCCTCATTTTCTGCATCTGTAAAATGAGGCTGTCCATAGCAGCTCTCTCAAAGTGTCATTGTGAGGACTCCGTGAGAAGAATCTTGTAGATTTTAGCGTGGGGTATTGTGTACAGTGAGTGCTAAGTTAATGATTGCTGCGGTCTTTGTGTCTTTATTTAGTCTACTCTGTAACAGATTCCAGGTGGAGAACGTCTTTATCACGTCTGTAAGGAGACCTGGCAGAGCCTAAGGATTATTTTCCACTTTATAGGATAAGGGTCAGCTACCCTCTTTGACCAGAACCATCTTGACTACCCCAAGATGGAGTCCACAGCAAGGATGGCCGAGCAGAGAGGTGGAAAGACCTGAGTCCTTGGAGACTGTGACCTGCTGAATCACAACAACCTGACATCTTACTGCCAAACTTCTAGATAATAAGTGTCCTTATCGTTTAGGTCAATTTAGACGATTTGGTGCTTAAACATCCTGACCAATCTACCAAATGATCCCAGCATTTCTCCACTGAGCCTGGACCCACTGTCAGCTTCATTAGACAGGACTTCTGGTAAACCCAACCCATTGCCCGGAGCCTACGTTCCAGTGAAAGCCTATTTGCCACTCCTGATAATGCCAAATCACCTTTTGTGTAGCTGAAATTAAACCCATCTGAAGTACAAAGAAGCTTCCTTTTTAAGCTTTTAATGACTTATAAAGAATATTGATGATCACTCAGCCACAGATCACAAGCTTTATGTAATTTGCTACCGCCTACTAAGAACTCATCTCTGGCAGCAGCAGCTCAGGATAGGGGGCAATCGTGGAGCTGGATTCTGTCTGTCATTTAAGATGTATTCCTTGCTTTCCTTCCATGCACCACGTACTGGGGATTGTGGGGAATACCAAAGAAATACAAGGTTTCAGAATGCAAACAGTTGAGGAAGGGGAAGTGATATGACTTGTGGGTAGCAAAAATATTTACTATTCCACAGTGTAGGGATTATTTTGCTTTATTTTTTTTTAACTTTTTTATTGTAGTATAATGAATAATATATGTGTGGTAAAGTGCACAAATTTTAAATGTGCAGCTCGATGAATTTTTAAAAAGTGAATACATCCATGCACTCAGCATTCAGATTAAGAAAAAGAACATTAACAGACCTCAGAAGATTCTCTCATTTCCTTTCCTAGCCAACAATCCTTTCTCCCTTCAAAATAACCATTGTTCTGACATCTGTCACCACGGATTAGTTTTGTCTGATTTGAACCTTATATAAATGAAGTCGTACTTTTGTGTCTGGCTTCTTTTGCTTGCCATTATGTCTGTGAGATTCATTCATGTTGTTCTTTGTGGGCGTAGTCCTTTGTTTTATTACTGCAGTATTTTGTTATATGACCACACCATAACTTATTTATCCATTCTTCTGTTAATGGACTTTTGGGTCATTCCCACTTTGGAGCTAGTATAAAGAATGGTTCTATGAACATTGTTGTACATGGCTTTTTGTGAAAAATCTCTATACATTTATGCTGGAGATAGAAAGATAAATAGATAGATAATACATACGTACACATATACGTGAAATTATTGAGTCATAGAGTACATGTGTATTTAGCTTTAATTCATTTTGTCAGTATTCTAAAGCAATTGCTCCTATTTACAACCCCTCAGTAATATATGATGGTCCCAGTTGTTTCACAACCTTAAAAAGAATATTTTTTATTGTGGCAAAATAAAACTGAAATTCTGTCCCGTTAAGCAATACCCATCCCCAATTACTTTCCACAACTAGCCCCCGGCAACCACTATTCTACTTCCTATCTCTTTGATTTTGGCTACTCTAAGTCCTCTAAGAATAACAGATTATACAGTATTTGTCTTTTTGCGACTGGCTTATTTCACTTAGTATAATGCCCTCCAGCTTCATCCACGTTATAGCATGTTTTCCATTCTTCTGGATACATACCCATAAGTGAAGTTGCTTGATCAAATGGAAATCACATTTTTACTTTTTCAGAAGCTTCCTGTTTTCCAAAAAGGCTGCACCATTTTACATGCCCATGCACAGTACACGAGAGTTCCAATTTCTCTGCTCACTAACACTTGTTTGGCTTGTAGAAGCCATCATCCTAATGCGTATGAGATGGTATCTCATAGCGGTTTTGATTTGCATTTCCCTAATGATTAGTGATGTTGAACATTTTTTTCATGTGCTTATTGGCCATTTGCATATCTTCTTGGTAAAAATGTCTAGTCTTTTGCCCATTTTTTTAAATTGGGTTGTTTGGTTTTGTTGTTGAGTTTTGAGAATTCTCTATATATTCTGGATGTTGATCTCTTGCTAGGTAAATGATTTGCAAATATGTTCTCTCATTCTGTGGGTTGTCTTTTCACTCTGTGGGTAGTGTCTTTTGACGCACAATTTTAAAATTTTTATGAAGTATAGTTTGTCTATTTTTTCTCTTGTCTGTGTCTTTGGTGTCATCTCCAAGAAATCATTCCCAAATCCAATGTCGTGAAGCTTTTGTCCTATGTTTTCTTCTAAGAGTTTATAGTTTTAGGTCTTACATTTAAGTCTTTAATCTATTTTGAGTTAATATTTCAGATGGTGCTAGATAAGTGTCTAATTTCATTCTTTTGCATGTGGACATCCAGTTTTCCTAGCACCATTTGTTGAAAAGACTGTCCTTTTCCCATTGAACGGTCTTGGCATCCTTATCGAAGATTACTTACATGCAAAGGTTTATTTCTGGGCTCTCTGTTCTATTCCACTGAACTATATGACTGTCTTTATACCAATACCTCTGTTTTAATTACTGTAGCTTTGTAGTAAGTTTTGAAATCAGGAAGCGTGCAGCTTTCAGCTTTGTTCTTCTTTTTTTCAAGAGTGCTTTGTCTACTCAGGGACCCCAACTGAAGTAGCACCCACTCCCCTCAGCTACCATGTCTATTTTGTCATAAACTTGTATTTCCTAACCCTAACTTTTCAGCAGTTTATTTGCTGTCTCCCCTTTTAGATTGTGAGCTCCATGGGGCAAGGACCTTGTCAGTCTCATTGCCCACTAAACCCCCAGCTCTTGGCATACAGCAGGTGCCCCAAAATATTTTTTAAGTGACTCAGGAAGGAAAGGAAGCCCTTTTCCCACCAGAAGCCAAGAGCAATGATGAGAAGGGTCATCACTGAGTCTTACCTTTTTAATGATAAAAATTGCCTAAGATTTCCATCGCGGTTAATATAGAAACAAAAAACCTGCAATACAATTCTGTTGTCTGTGCCAAGTTATGACGTCATTTTAAAACAAAAGGTAATGAACATAAAAACCGTGTCTTTCTTTGTAAATGAAACTGTTTAATGTTATTTTTAGAATGTATGGGAAAAAATGTGAAATGATGGTGGAAACCTTAACATCGTTAAAAGTATCACCTTCTGTTGCTTGTGAAGAACAAGGGAAAGCTGACTGAGTTCTGGCCTGCTGACCTTGTAACAAGCATGTTGCTATAAGGGTTCAAGGAACACCTGCATCCTTCGGGATTCTTCTGATTGCAAGCAACAGAAAACCCAACTGAAACTGAGCCAAAAAATAGAATTTTTTTTTTCTCATGCAACAGAACATCCCAGGGATAGGCTTAGCTTTAGCTTGATCCAGAAACTTATACGATGTCACCGGATTCTAGCTTCTCTCTGTGTCACTGCATTGCCCTCTTTTGCAATGGCTTCATTCCCAGGCATGTTCTTCCTTCATGGCGAATAAAGTTTTAAAAAGTTAACTTCAGGGAGTGAGATCTCCTACGGAAACACCTTCGCAGTTCCAATTCCAGCGGTAAAGAGAATAATGGTCTGAGCAGAATGTCTTGTGAGTTTTCTTGACTCTCTTGAGTCATAAGCCCATCTCTGAACCAGCCACAGTGGCCAGGGTACTGATTGGCTAGGCCTGAGTCACATGCCACCAATCAAAACACAGGGACTGAGAGTAGGGGTAGGATAGATCCCAAAAGCAGAGCCAGAGTACCAAACAGCAGATATCCGCTAGAGACTCACCGACTGGTAATATAGCCCAGTCTATTGGAGGCACATCCCATATACTTAATGAGCTAATCTGAAGACCAAGAATACCTGAAAGCACTACAATTCAACCAGACCAGGGCAGAAAGGCTTGCATTTGAGATGATCATACAGACACAAAAGTTATGTACCTGGCAGGTACATAAGACATGCAAAATCTGTGTTATATATAACTGCTCCACTGAAGACTTCCTTTGGAAAAAAAAAAAAGATTCTATCGTTAAAAAATGTTTGGAAACCAACAGGACTAAATGGGAGAAGTGAAGGATTTCCTGCTGCCCCCCAGATCTTGTCTAAAAAGGAAAGAGAATGCAATTCCCTAGCTCAGAGAGCAAGTGCGGGTCTTAGTGGGGACTCTGGAGCGCATTCCAGAACAATCCTAAAACAAAGGTGTTTGGAAGGTTCTGAGCTTAGTTAAAAATGATGTTCAGTCTACGGCCATGCCACCCCGAACAAGCCTGATCCGTGATGTTCAGTCTACTGGCCATGCCACCCTGAACAAGCCTGATCTCGTCTGATCTCGGAAGCTAAGCAGGGTCGGACCTGGTTGGTTAGTACTTGGATGGGAGACCACCTAGGAAGACCAGGTCTTTAGGCGCGAAAAATAAAAAAATAAGGGATTGTAAGCTGACAAGGTCCTTGCAACCTGTGAGGTCAACCAAAGGTTGCCTCACCTAAAAACAAACAAACAAAAAAAAAAAAACAATTTTCAGGAAGACTCTGCTAAGCTGTATAATTCACTAACAGACAGTAACAGCTCCACAAATCATGCTGATACAGACCTCGTTAGCTAGCAGGAGAAACTCCCGTATTTGTGGTGTTTGGACAAGGAGTGGGGGTGGAGGAAAGTTTGGAATCCTCGAAGGAAATTTTTTGGAGTATATATCTAGGTAAATATCAGGATACTGATGTTTCTCATAATCTTGTGCAAGCAAAATGAAAAAACAGGTTTAATTATTTTTTCTTATTATGGGAGTAATTCATGGTCATTTCACTGCAGAAACTTTGAAAAGTGAAGCTTTTAAGGGCTTACTTGCAGTTCCACCGCCTGGGAGAGACTCTGTTCCCACTTTATCTTATTTCTTTTTCTCTCTCTCTAGTGTGTATTTTTAACATAGTTGAGATTATAGTTATATTTTTCTGGCCTTTTCCTCTTCTTGGGCATTTTTTCACTTTATAATCTAAAAATGTTATTTTACACATACAAAATTATTTGTATGTTTTATATATGCATACATATATGTGTGTGATTATATATGTATGTATAATCAATACTTATGAACCAGCCACTCAACCCAAGAACTAGAACATATCAATACCTTACATATTTGTGGTCTTATGCACGTACGCCCCTTCCTATCTCTAGAGATAATTACAGTCTTAAATTTCCTATTTATCATTACAAAGTTTTATAGTTAGACACCTATGCAGGAACAATATATTGTTTGGTTTTACTTGCTTTTTAATTTAATTAGGAAATTTAGGGTCATTCTATACTATATAGTCTTCTGGTACTCTGCTTTTTTTCATTTAACATTGTGTTTCCAAAATTCATCCATGTTGTGTTTATAGCCATTAGTATACTTGATTTTCATTGCTGTGTAATATTCTACTGTAATACCTGTAATTTATTTTTGTTAATGGTTTGGCTTTTTCTTTTTCTTTTTCTTTTCTTTTCTTTTTTTTTTTTGCTGTTATAAACTGTGGTGCTGTGAAGATTCTTGCTCATATCTCCTGGCACATGTGTAAGAGTTTCTCTTGGGCATGTATGTAGGAGTGGAATTGAATTTAATGATATAGAAATATTCGGCTTTAAAAGGTAAATATTCTCATTTTTCATTTGGCGATGTTTCATGAGTATTTTTCTATGTCATAAAAAATTCTTTACATAAAGGAAAAAAGCAACATAAAAGCAAAAAAATATATATTATTTGGAGGCAAGAGGCTATTATATTTGTGGATATTGTTTGACCACAGCAGGATCTAAATACATATTTAATAGCTTTGGGACAAAGGCATGCATATTGTCAATCAGCATCAATCATTTATAGAGAACCCACAATATGCTGGTGTGAAGTGTTAAGTTAAACAAAGTTGGACACTAGCTAAAGTGGTAAGGACTTATTTTAATCAGTAATATACTATTGCAATAGGGACAAGAGGCCAGCATGAACTGAACTCAACCTTGACTTGTACAGAGTCAACTATACAGAAAGAGAATGAGAGAATAGGTAACGGGGCAAACAGTAGTGGGGGAGCTCAGTAGAGTCAGGGAAGCGAAAAATTACAAAACGTGAGGAGGTGTTGGTCCATGTGAAACCCATCTGGGTTTGCTAACCAGCACTTAATGAAGTTAGGTTGCTATCCTCCCACAGAGGCTGGAAGACAGGGATCCTCTCTATATGTGTTGGCTGGAACAAACAGTAAATATAGACAGGGATCCTCTCTATATGTGTTGGCTGGAACAAACAGTAAATTCTTTTGGTGACCTTGAGTTTTCTTAGTTTAAGGGGAGATAAGATTACTAGAGACGTGGCCTTGAGCTATTAGAGTTGTGTTCAAATCTGTATAGGCCAAGGTTGAGGCCCAGAAGAAGGCTTAGAGGAGCCTGGCTAGAGGCCTGTCAAGGAGAGAATCTTTGTCAGAGGAAAGGAAGGGTGTGATGAGGGTGAGGAGAACGCTGTTCATCCCCTCTCCGCCTCTGCTTACTTCATTCCCTAGGCTGGGAAAAACCTCCCCATCTCTTTGCCAGGCTAAGCCCTACTCATCCTTACGGTTCAGTTAAGGTGTCACTTCCAAGTCGACAGACTGGGTTAAACTCCCTTAACTTCCTTACATAGCACTGTCATGCACTTAACACATTAAATTGAAATACAATCTATTTTATGTACTCGCTTCCTCACCAGATCATAAAGACTGGGGACTCACTCATTTCTGGCACATTGTGAGCAATATATGTTTTATGAGTGGACACTGCAACAGTCCTAGTCCCACCAGCTTTAGGTGCTGGACAAAGCAGTGGTCTCCTGGCTCCTCTCTGTTCCCTACTGTCCATTCTCCACCCAGAGGGCTAGAGGGATCTTTTACAAAGGTAAGTCAGCTCCTGTCACACCTTTGCTTCAAACCCTCCAGTGGCTTCCATTTGCATGAAGAATAACTTCAGCTTTCTTGCTATGGCCTAAAGGACCTGCGAAATCTGGCCCCAGCTGTGAGTCTTACCCCACCTGTCTTTGCTCATCTTTGGCCAGCCATTCGCCCCTTCCTTCTCTTCTTCCAACACCAAGCTTGTTTCCCAGCGGAGCCTTCACTTTTTGCCTCTGCTTGGGCTGTTCTGCAGTCAAGATTTTGCAAGGCTGACCTTTTCTTATCATTCATGTTTTCGCTTCGACCTCACTCTTCAGGGAGGTCTTCTCTGACCACGTAGGCGTTCTCTCTTCCATCACCTTGCTTTTTGGGTCATAGCCCTCCTTACAAATTGGCAGTTATGGATTATATTTGGTTTCTCCCACCAGCTTGAGCACTGTATTAGGGCAGAGATCTTCTCTGTGCTGGTCGTCATTGTGCCCCCAGCGCCTAGAATAGTGCCTACTACTAGGATGGCGCTCAAGAGTCAAAAATCCGGGCAGCCAATCGTGCAATCACCTTCTCCGGGCAGAGCCCACTCTAACCACGTGGGAAGGGTGAGGGCGGTGGCC
>NW_006433950.1:7017929-7052860 GCF_000325575.1 Pteropus alecto
CCGCTGCAGTGCCAGGTAAGGGTGCCTCTGGCCACTTCCTTCCGACCTAGGCTTGTCCTTGAACCTGGGGCCCCGAGGCTTGGCGGAGCCCGGTCCCCGCTCTCGCCGTCATGCTGCTCACACTTCCCGTTGGCCTCATGGCAGCCGGGCATGCCTGACGCCGGCCACACAGCGCCCTGTCGAACCGCCCCCATCAGAGCGTAGGGAGTCTTCTGTCTGCCCTCTTTCTGAGTACGGACCTTTGGCATCCCGACTCCTCTCTTCCCCCACTCCCGCGCTCTGCCGCGGCGCGCTGTACCCCACCCCCGCCCTGCGAGCCCACCCTTGGCTTGGTCGATACCCCCTCCCCATTACCTTCCTGACCGCGCCCTGCCAGCTCGCTCGCCCCTCGGGATTGCACCCTGTCGGGAGGCGTTGTCCTCCGAGAGAAGGAGTCTTTGGGGCGACAGGGCGACAACCTTGTGAGCTTCTTCCAGCCCTTGGCCTGTCTCCTCTGCCGGCATCCAAGGGAATGAATGCTCCTCCCCCATTCAGAGAGAGATGCTAGTGATTAGAACCTGGAGGTGACCCACACTTTCTCTGGACTCACAGCACCCCATCCTCTGTGAAAGCAATACCTAAGTTAACGGGCTCTTAAAAATAAAAATTACGGGATCGACCGCAGGGATCTTTGGCTAAAGTTTGGACGACCCGTTGACAGAGCCGCTGGTCTGGGTTTGCCCCTCTGTCAGGTGTGAGAAGGAAGTATTGTTTTTTTTTTTTTTTGGTTTGGTTTGTAGAAATGGCTTTCATCATGCAACGGTCACCCTTTGTATTCAGTCTTGGGGGCGTAAGAGGGTGTCCTTGGGCATCATACCTTTTCTTCTTTCAACTATATTCTTCTTTGTGCATTTATGTTTGGGACATTTTCATTTATGATGATCTTACTGAGGTTTCTAGTTTTAAATTCCTATATATTAGGCTAACATATCATATGGTCCTGGACCTCTCGATCTATATCCAGCTGCCTACTTACTGTCTCTACTGAGATGGTTGTTGGGGAGCTCAGACTGAACATGTCTTACGTGTCAATTACATCTCAATAAAGCTTTAAAAAAAAAAACCAAACAGAATACACTGCAAAAATACAAGTATCCGTTGCCATCTAAATCTGTTTAGATGATGAGAGTTTAGACAGCAAGTTTGAGGAGTGAGGGATATCATGTGATCTGTATAGTGTTTGGTTTCCTGAGTTTTTGTTAGGGAATAGCAATAGTTTGGATAATGACTACCTACCCGCTTTCTCTCAAAAAATGTATCTACATCTGTTTGGTTTCTGAGTCTGGAGAGTGGAGAATACCTGTAAATCAAAACCAAAACAAAACAAAACAAACACCCCAGTTCATGCACAGGTGTGAAAGAGAACCTGAGTTAGAACCTGAGAGAGAAGCCAGGGGTTAGAGGTGGAGGAGTTGGACAGGTGCTGCTGGGGGTGGTGTTTGGGGGTGGATAACTGCATTTTGAGACATACCCGTGTGACAGTTGTGTGCTTGAGTGGGTACGCGCAGGTGGTGCCTGGGAACTCCAGTAGCAGCATGAGTGCAAGGAGCAGGCTGGGGGTGTCGATTTGACAGTCACTGCCATTGAGGATTCAGGGGCAGTGGTAAGACGAACACCCTGAAGCAGGGAGTTTAGAGCAGTTTAAAAATTAACAAGTTGCAAAGAGTTAGGAAATGTCACATACATTCATGGAAAAGAATTCCATGAAAAGATTGACAGAGAGTATAAAATGAGAAATAGAAATCTCTCAACTCTTAGCTTTGCTCTCTGGAGGTAATGCTAAGTTAAGTTTCTTGCTGTTCTAAAAACGATCTGTGAACAAACCTTGAGTGTTTAGTCGAATGAATTTTTACATATTTCTTCACTCATGTAATCCTCTCCCATACTGAGATATAGGATATTTTCAATACCTCAGTGTCTTAGCTCGGGCTGCCATAACTAAATACCATAGACTGAGTGGTTTAATCCACCAAAGTTTGGTTTCTCACAGTTCTGGAGGCTGGAAGTCCAAGACCAGGGTGCCAGCATGGTTGGGTTCTAGTGAGGGCTTTCTTCCTGGTTTGTTGATGGCTGCCATCTCCCTGAGTGTTCACATGTTCTTTCCTGGGTGAATATGTGTGGGTTGGGAGTCGGGGAGAAAGGAAGCAAGCTCTCTGCTGTCTCTTCTCAGTAGGGCACTAATCCCACCTTGAGTGCCACACCTTTCTGACCGCTTCTAAACCTAACTACTTCTCAAAGGCTCCTTCTCCAAACACCACCACATTGGAGATTAGGACTTCAACATATGAATTTTGGAGAGACACATTTCAGTCCATAGCACCCAGAAAGTTCTGTTGTATGCCAAAGTACGGATGTAGCACTATAAAAAACCCTAGTAGGATAATTCTGTAGATAACAGCAGTTTTAAGATCTTTTTTTCCTTTGGTGGTAGGTGAGTGGAACTCAGACTTTTGTTAGACTCTGATAAAAGCTGTAGTGTTTTTCTTATATTAAAAAATATATACATATATTTCTAGGGGTTCCTAGTGCTATTGATGCTGGTGTCATGGCCGTCAGGACAAGAAGACTGTCTTGGTCACAGCAGAGTTTCTCATCCTCAGCACTATCGTTATTTTGGGCTGGATAATTCTTTGTTGTGGAGGCTGTGCTGTGCGTTGTAGGGTGTTTAGCAGCATTCCTGGCCTTTACCTTCTAATGTCAGTAGCACAAGACCCCTCCCTCAGTTGTGACAACCAAAAATGTCAAGGTACTGCCAGTGACCCCTGGGGGGGCAAAGTTGCCCTCCACTGAGAACCATTGGTTTAGAGAGGAGCCAGAGCCAGACCTTTTGGAGGCAGACTTGGTGATTTGCCCTTCTTATGCCAGTTGTGATAGGGTGGGTGTCACTCCTAGGGTTCTGTATACAGATGGTTTCCATCACCAGTAAGATGGGGCTGCCCCTTTCAAAGATACATTGAATGAGTTTAAAGACTGAATTAAAATATCCCACATTTGTAGATTCTTCATGGTGGGCAAGCCCTTGGAAATCACCTGAGCCAACCTTGTCATCTCACTGGTGGTGGAACTGGGACAGAGGGCTGACGTGGGACAGAGCCAGGCTGGGTCCGCAGTTCCTCCATCTCAAGCCTGGCTTCTAGGAGACCAGACAGCCTAGAGCTTATCAGAAAGTAGCCCATGTGGATACCTTATGTTTCTTTGTGATGCCAGGTTGCTCCTTTTTGCTCACTGAAGATGAAATAATGCAAGAGGTGTTCTATGTATCGGGAAAGCTGACGCTAGACATTCTTTACTGAGTTGTCCAGGCCAGAACTAGTAATGAATCGCCTAGGTTTTTAATTTGTCTTCTGTCAAAGGTAATTTATTTCAGTTCTTTGTTTTCTCCAGAAGTCTACCTTCTAAATAATGATTAGGTACAACTTTCTTTTATTTACTCTTACAGGAATATGAAGAATTATCCAGCAACATTTTTTTTTAATCATTATTTTTCCTCTTCCTAGAGGCTACTGAAACAATAGTATTTGTTAAGATGTAATTTTCTTTTTGGTGGTTGTCATAATTGACAACTGACAGATACAGTAAAAAATGGAATGATATTATCATCTAGTTATAGTTTATATATTCAGAAGAAGAGAGGAGAGCAGAACCAGTCTGATATCTTGAGTGAGGCTTTACTCATTAGTCTTTGGTGTTGAACACTGAACACTGTTCTGGTGTTTTAATCCTGTAGTCTGATTAATAAAAAGATTTGAGGGCAAGATTTCCACTTGAAATTAAATGCTAAAATTCTGTTGAATCACACCTTTATTAAGGAAATTTGAATTTATAATAACTATATTTAATAGTAAGGAACATAACACATTTAAAAATTGTAACTGTTTTCCAGAAGTTCTTAGTGAATGATAGGAAATTGTGATTAAATAAGCTATAATTTAGTATCACATGTTTACTAGAAGATTTTTTGAAACAGAGATGTTTATAATTAAATGACAAAATGTTGCCAAATTGGCAACTTTGGAAAAAAGCTAAAATAGCATTTTACAATGATATAAATCAGTAGAATTTACAAAATACATTCTGTATATCAGCAAGGGGTTGATACTATACAGAATCAAGGGGTTGCTGATATACAGAATGTATATCATTTTATAGATGAGAAGATTAAGAGATTTAGATTTCATCCCAGAGTAAAAGCGACCCACCTTCAGCTAGTAAGTGAACATTCTAGATTCGAACCAGGTATGTGGGTTCAAAGTCCAGTTTTCTGTTTACCTATTCTGTTAAAATATTTTGGGGAGGATTTATTTTACTATCACATTTAAATTTTTTAAAATAATTGAAAAATGCGAGTTGTACATTTTGAAGAAAAAGGCATAAATAGCAGCATCAGTTATTTCCTCTGATGTATATAAAATTCTCCCTTTCCCCCAACAACATCTAAAAAATTATAGCAGTGCTAAATGCATTTGTTAGATTGCAGGATATTTTTAACTCAACTGCAATTTAACTCAATTCTGACACTGTCTACCAGGAGAGAGCATCAGATTCCACAGACTAAGGGTTCAGTCTCACAAGACTGTACCCTGCCTCCCACCCGCTCAGTGCCCAACCCTTCAGAAGCCAATGACAAGTCTAGATTATTACCTGTGCTTCTGACCCACTGGCAGTAGATCAGAGATTCCCACAATTCCCTCCTGGGGTTCAATTTAACTTGATAGAGTGGGACACAGAACTCAGAGAAACATTTACTATGTTGACCAGTTTATTATGCAGGATAGAGATGAACAGCCAGATAAAGAGGTAGGTACTGAAGGTGGGGTCTGGAATGGTCCTGAGTACAGGGACTCTGTTTTGGTAGAACCGGGGTGCACCAGCCTTCCAGCACGTGGAAGCATTCACCAACTCAGCAGAGCTCATTTCAAGAGTATTTATAGCGCTTAACCGCAGCCCCCTTCTCCTTCCCAGAGGTTGGTAGGTGGGGCCCAGAGTCCAACCCTCCAATCAGCTGGTCTTTCTGGTGACCAGCCCCATCCTGAGCACCCTCCACCTTTTTGAATCTAGCTTTGAATTTTCTCAAAGTGAACAAACACACTGTTAAGCAGCACCCAGATGAAAAAAACGGAAATTTACCAGCCCCCCAGAAGCCTCCCTTCTGTCATCCCCTGCAAGGGTAGCCAGTCCTGCCTTCCAACAGCAGTGGCAACTTCTGTTTAAGGCTCTCAACTCTGGGGCAGGGGGGCCAGGGGGAGGGAATTGAGGAGGTCTGTGGAGGCTCAGGACTGCTGCCAAGTGGTGCGGGAGAGCAGTTTGTGGTCCAGGGCCCTGATACCCTGTGATGGTCTCTGAAGCACCTGTCATGTTTCCAGAGGCCTCTCACAGTCAGGCTGAGTCCCTGCTGACAGGAGAGCCCTCCTGCTGTGAGTCTGTCCTTGCTGGCGGGTTTCCATCTAGACCCAGTTTTGCTGGCATTGACTGTTCCCACTTCTGTGAGTTCTCAGTATAGCTTCTTCCTGACTCCTTCCTCCATAGCTCCCCAGGGGTTCAGCTGGTGTCAGGTCGCTGCATGTGTCCTGGCTGCATGTGTCCTGGCTGCATGTGTCCTGGCCACGTTTTCTCAACAGGAAGCTTGGACTCCATCCCCCTTACCCTCACCATTTTAGTGCTGTCTCTTGGACAAAGCTAATGAAGTTATTTTCATGATCAGTTTTCAGTATCTTGGGTCAAAATTGATTTTTTGGTTGGTTTAACCCCCATATTTTATGGCTAATTTCATGTTTATTTTGCAGAGGGGATAAAAACCATCTTTCAGTTGATTAACCATAAATTAAAACATTTTAATGAAATGTAATGATGACTACATCAGAGCATAGATTCGGAAACTTTTTTGTAAATTAATTGAGTTATGCAGGACAGATCCATATATCCTAAATATGGTATTACATACATATCTCCTCTCAGAGACAGTGAAGAAGCTTATTTTCTACTCCGAAGTTATACAGCAAATGTCTGTTTATATGTACATTTATTCTTTTGGTTTGGAATTCTGTTCACCTGAAAACTGGGCTATTCTAAAATACCACTCGTTTTTGTCTGGGTATGTAGAGGGAAAGCACTAGTCTGAACTAAGTGTGATCTGAATTCTTGCCATTTATATCATCACTGCCTTATGCTCTGAGGCCTCAGAAATGTTAAGTACTGGTCTTTGCCTGCCAGTGGGTGCCGATTTGGCAGGGGAGCGCCGGAAGCCTTGGAGAAGAACAGACTCTCCACAAATGGAAGGGTAAAACTCTTATTCATTCAATGAATGTGCACCTACTACATGCTGGGCACTTTTCTAGAAGCTTGGGGAACATCAATGAACAAAGTAGACAAAAATCCCTCTCCTCGTGCAGCTTACTTTCTAGCAGAGGTGACAGACAATAAGAGAGATGGGGGAGTGAGTGCTAGGGGTGGTTGCAGGTTGCACGCTTAAGTAATTTGTTGTGAGTTGGCATCAAAGGCAAGGTGACAGTTTAGCTGAGAGAGAGATAGGGAATCATCCTTGAGCATATCTGGGAGAGGAGTGTTCCAGGTGGAGGGAACAAGGAGTACAAAGACTCTGGGGCGGGAATGTGCCTGACAGCACTGCGGGGTCCGTCAGGAAGGCTGCAGGGTGGCTGGAGCCCAGGAAGAGATGGGGGACAGGGCTGGAGATGAGTCTTGGAGGTAAGGGGAGGTGGGGCCGCTTCTGTAGGGCTTCACTCTGTGTAAGAGTTGTGAGCAGAGGAGGGAAGTGATCTGACTTTAAAAGGATCACTAGTCAGTGGATAGAGACTAGACTGTAGAAGGCGTGGGCTGGAGCAGGGAGGTTAGGGAAGAGGTGAAAGTGACTTGTGTGGGTGGAGGCAATGGGAGGAGGTAGATTCTGGATGCGTTTTGAAGGTAGATTTGAAAGCGTTCGTTGGCCCATTGCATGTGGCAGGTGAGTCGTGGAGGCCTTCAAGGGTTTTGGTCCAAGCAGCTGAGTTATGGCACCGCACGCAGAGAAGGCCAAAGGAGCAGCTTTTGCAGATGAAAGGTTGGAGCTCAGTTTGGGGCATATTAAGCCTAGGATGTTTAGAGATTCAGGCTTTATTTTTATGACGATCAAAATAATTCTATTTAAATAAATTTTAAAATCTTATGTATTGGGCCATTTTAAAGTAAATCATAACTTTTATTAGCATTATACTGAAATCTCTCACTAAATCTTCGTATGGGCAGGTTGAGCAGTTGAGCATTTCCTTTGAATTTGTCTTACATGGATGTGAAATGCTATTTTTCTTTTTTTTAACCTAGAAAAGCTTTTTTTTTTTTTCCATTTAGTTCTTTATTCAAGGACTTCCAAAATTTTCCTTAAGAAATAAAAAAACAGTATTTCCTTTTCTTTGGCTCTGTTAGACAAATTATTTTTATCTTAGAGTGAAAAAATTGTGGGAAAGAGGCAGCATATTACTTTTCTTTCCTCTTTCTGGTTAGCGACCATGTTTCTGATGGTTAGAATGTCACTGCCTTTGTAGGTTTCTGAGGATAAACATTTTTCCATTCATCAGGCATGAGCCATTGTTTAAAAATTCCCTTATGTTACTTTATTTTTCTGTCTTCAAGAATACCCTCCTCATTCTGCCATCCACATTTTCCTGCAGGTAGAGATTGCCAATAAGAGTCGATTCTCTTGGGTCCAAAAAAATGACTGATTATCTAGAGTTACTGCCTATATGACTTTTTGTCTAAAGATTAAAGTCAGCTTAGAATAAAGAATACCAGTGTTTTCATGTTTATTCCCGTTGAGCTATTTTTTACTTTAACCTTGTGCCCTTGCCTTTAAAGTTAATGTTCTTTAATGTTCATTTTAAAATGTTCTTATTCTCCTGCTGTGGATTTATGGTGGTAACCCTGCTCTTTTAACATTAACCAGTGCTTCATAGCTGAGATATAATTGTATATTACATTAACATTGTAACTGCAGTTCCTGACCGGTGGGATTTCAGAAATGCAATAGAAGCCCTGGGTTTCAAACAAAGTAGAAAAATATAACCATCAAGAGCTACTCTTTAAAGAATTTTGTTGTTTTTAGTAAATAATTTTGTTAACCTTTTAGCAATGTCATTTTTAAAAAATGATGGTACTGTTTATCTGATGTTGATTTAAATAGCGGTAGGAGTTAAAAACATTCTCTTGGTCAAGAACCTTATACAAGGATGGTACTATATATGTAAGATTCATAAATATGTAACATCCCCTGAATATCAACCCTGTTCGTATGGCTTTTCTTGGTCAGTCATTGGAGAAACAGGTGGTCTTGTTAATAATATTCATTGTCTAGAAGCCAGCTGCTATTTATATTAGTATAATTGTTAGTAGCAATGGTATTTTTTTAAAGTAGTCGGTATATCATCAGTTAAGTCTAATATTCTCAATATCAGAACAAGCAGACATGGATCTCTGCTTTCGGTAACTTTGTAAGCTAAAGAACATGTGATGGAGACTTAGACATGAATTTAAAGAAAGACTGTCTTTTATGTTAGTGGGGGAGCAGGTGTGTGAGGATAACATGGATTAATCAGAAAACTTGTCTTCTGGTCTTGGTTCAGCCACTTTGCAGCAGAAAGTATTTTGGGCACAGAACTGAGCTCCGTTGCCGCTTCTGTCTGCTCAGGAGTCAGTGACTTGCTGAGAATCTTATGAGATAAGGGTCTTATAAATTGCCCGGCACTCTGTGGGTGGTGGTGTTTGACTAAGACAGGTAGAGAGGTAGGACGTGCGGGTGATCGTTCCCTCAGTCTCCCTGAGGTTGCCACCACGGCTTCCATTTCCTGTCGGCTTTGAGTCCATGGAAGGAGGGAGTCCTGGTCCGTGGCTTAATATCTTTGCATTTGTTCTGCGAGCAGAAATCGATCTTAAGACTGTAAATATGCACAGAAATGTTCTATTTCTTCACAGTCTGACTCATTTTCTCTGTCAAGCCTGTTCCTGGGCTTTGTTCAGGAACAAATCCTGCTTGTTGGTGAGCTGTCTCCTTGTCCGTTTACAAAAAGTCCTAGTGTTTCCTCAGGCTTGTAGCAGATTCAGGCAGTGTTCGAAGCCTGTCTTTCCCTTGGTTTAGGTCTCTTCTTTTTTCTCCCCCATCTAGGATCTACAGGTCCAATGGATCCTGAGGGGTTTGGTGAGCTCCTTCAGCAAGCTGAACAGCTTGCCGCTGAGACCGAGGGCATCTCAGAGCTTCCCCATGTGGAACGGAACCTGCAGGAGATCCAGCAGGCGGGCGAGCGCCTGCGTTCCCGTACCCTCACACGCACGTCCCAGGAGACGGCAGATGTCAAGGCGTGAGTACTGGTGGGGAGGCAGCATTGGTGCTGGGTGGCTGGGGACAGGATCTGTTTCTTCTTTCTTGCCTTGAATTTGGATGCAGTCTGTAAATGTCAGACACAAGCCAGATTCTTAGGAACTAGGTTTTTGTAAACAGGTCAGCAGCCTCGCTTTGTCTCCCTGTCCGGGTTTTCCAGCCTTTCTGCCTGACTAAGCTGTGAGCCCATATCACAGGCAGAGATGACCAGGGTGGGAAAGGGTGAAGAGCTTGGTCATACAGAAACCCGTCACAGTAATTGCTGCTTTGGTACAGAAACCCGTCACAGTAGTTGCTGCTTTGGTTCACTGATTGGTGGCTCATGATGGCTTCTGTTTTAAGTATGTCAGTCTATGTGGGCCACACATGTTACTGTCAGTGCTAGAGAACACTCAGTGATAAGCAGAGTTTTTAAGAGCACTTGAAAGACGTTGATGAGCAGTCAGTAACGAGAAGCCATCCAAGTGAAGAGTGATCCTGTCTGCTTGTTGTCAGTGACCCCAGAGCCTGCTTCTGAAAGGCCTTGGCAGTGCCATGCCTGCTGGTGGGTTGTAGGCCAGGACAGTGGGTGAGCTGCCAGGGAGTGCAGCTGGGGCACAGTACTGACTGCCTGTCTGGCCAGTGGCTGCTGCTGCCGTACAACGCTGAGTGAGCTCATACTGTGTCTGGGGTTCCCACTGTGCCAGGCCTGGGCCATCTCTGAGGCTCCAGCCATGAATTAGACATGGTCCTTACCCTCAATGAGCTTATAACTTGAGGAGGCAGAAAAAAAACCTCACCGCTTTCCATAAGAAATGTGATTTACTGATTACCAACTGTGTGTCAGAAACTTGGCTAGACTTAAGATTTTGCTTAATCCTCACAATGGATATTTGGACTGTTGTCTTCATACTACAGTTGAGCAGCTAAGGCTCAGAGAGGGCAAGTAATTCTCAGATCACACAGCTCATGAGTTGTGAGCTAGGATTCAAACCCAGCGAGGCTGATTACAGGGCACATACTCGTTTAGCCGTGATAGCAGGGTCATGGGAAGGTGGAGGGGTGCTGTTACTTGTGACCTTGGCTGGTCTGGAAAGTCACTGGGATTCTGTGTGAGAGATGTGGAAAATTGTCAGTCATCTACTCAGTCTTCATTCTTAGAACTTGAGAAACACCTAAATGCTGGTGTTAATGTGGGTACATTGTTTTGGGTATATAATAAATGTCACAGGAGTGAGTATGAGGGCTACGTTCTTTTGCCAGCTAATCTTGAGAGCTGAATGTTTTGGCTGCTCTTCCAAGTCAGTAAGTAAGTATGCTATAGAAATTCTTTTGTAGGCCTCCCCAGATTTTTATTTCTAGAAATAGTACGAGTTAGGTTTGGTTCTGTTGGTATTGGTAAATGCAAGTCAGAGGAACCTTGACAGGGATCTTTAAATGTCTGACCTTGCAGCTAAGTGCAGCCAACTGCTCCCCTTCACTGTTCCCCAACACCCCACCCAGTCTTTAGACATTTCTGCTAACTTGCCCTCCCTGCAGTCTCCTCACTGCTCCTCCGTGTTGCCTGCAGTTGCCCCCGGTCTTCAGTTACCTTCCGGTCTGGAGCACACTCTGCGCTTGTGTGCAAGGATGCTGCTGGAGCGAAAGGACCGTGATGCCAGCTGAGTTGCTATAGTTATAATTTAATTGCATCAGCTTTACAGCCCATTAAGAGCAAAAAGGGAAAATGTTTTCTTGGTAACAATTATCAGTCATGCTCTCTTTCTTGTAAATTTCCATTCTTCCTCATCTCTTTCTACCTTAAATTCATTATTTTAGGGAGGAGGAAGTTGGAACATTAAAACAATGGATATAGGGTGGGGCAGGTGCTTAAAAAGAAACCAAAGGGCTGATCACTGTATTTTTTTCATCTTCTTGATAGACAGAGACATAGAGTGTGCTGTGAATATTTTAGTACAGGATGAGGGTAGAGGAGAGAACTGAGTAGGAAAAATTTTTACATGAAATAAATTTTGAAAAAAAATTCTGTCTTTAAGATTTTAGTTAAGATTAGTTTATAGGTTTAACATTGATTTGTTGTGTGCTGAATTCATTTGTTTAAATAAACTTTGTCGGTGTTTTCATTTTAGGGAACAGATTTGATAGCTTTTTGCTTATGTGTGTTTAGTATTTAAAAAAATTTTTTTATTGTAGCAAATTTTTAAAAATTTTCTTTCATATTTTTTTAAGTTTATTGGGGTAACATTGGTTAATACAATTATATAATTTTCAGGTGTACATTATAATTTGACATCTATATATTCTATTGTCTGATTACCACCCAAAGTCCAGTTTCCTTCAGCTACCATATATTTGATCCCCTAGTATTTTTAAATTGTTAAGTTTGTTTACACATGAAGAAGGATATGCATAACATATATAAAAGTGTAAATCAGGGATTATCAGACCATGTCCCAAAAGCCAGAGCCAGCGGCTGCCTTTTAATGTTTTATTGGGACACACCCACACTTGTTTATGTATTATCTATGCTGCTTTTGTGCTGCAGTAGCTGAGTTGAGTAGTTATGACAGAGATCCTATGCCCTGCAAAGCCTGAAGTATTTACTGCTGGCCTTTTACAGAATAAGTTTTCTGACTCCTGGTGTAAATAATAATAGAATGAATGACTAGCCATGTGCACATTGCACAGTTAAGACATAGAATGTTGTTAGTGGCTGCGAAGCCTTCCCTGGGTACCTGTTGTCAATTCTATCCCCCTCTTCTCTCATCACAGGTGCCTCATTGGAGTTTTCCATGCACACCCAGAAGCCAAACAACCTAGAAATGTACAGAGATAAAGTCAATGATCACTTTTTCCCTAACTTTATATTCCAAGATCACCACTGTTATTAATATGCTTATTCTTTCACACTTTTCTCCATGTTCATTCAAGGCATATACATTTATTTGCCCAAAGTTACACAGCAAATTATAACTTTACTTAATGGTAAGCTACTTACTATTTGTCAGGCACTGTGCCAAGCACTTTACATGCCTTATATAATTTTTTCTTAAAATAACCCCGTGAAATAAGTATTGCCACCTCTGTTTCATATTGAGGAATGTCAGATAGCAAGTGGCCGAGCCAGAATTCAAACTGAGCTTGGTCAGTAAGAATCCCTCACATTCCTCTGGCACTTCTCAGTTCCCAAAGGATTGTCATAGTGTTCTCCCGACTGGTCTTCACAAGCATGAGAGGTGGGAAAGGCAGGGATTTTGGTCCACATTTAACAGAGGAGAGAAATGAAGCTTGGAAAAGTGATATGTCTCAGATTTTTAGGCAGTGAGTGACAGATGGGACTTGAACACAGGCCTCCTGGGTATTTTCTGCTCCCCATGTCTGTCCTCTTGCTTTCTTGGACTGGGTGTTTGACTCCAGCCTGTGTAGCTTTTTGCTCAAGAAAAGCTACCTGGTTTACAGGAACTGGGACACGTAGAGGGCAGGAAACTTCTGGGTTTTTCCACCTTGAGAAGCTGGAAGTCTCTGGTATAGCCTTTATTTGTGAAACCATCCCTGGACTCCTTGCTCCTCAGTCTTCCCTCCACCTCCCTTCACGGGGCTTCTGCATACGCATTGCACAGTTTCTGCAGGCATCACCTGCTTAGATGATCTTTCCTTCTGATAATTTTAATAGCTACTTTTTAAATTCCAAGGTTCTCAACACTGGGACATCTTAAAATCACCTGGGCCCTGGGTACATTCTCACATGTCACTGGTGGAGATGTAGTGCCTGTGAGACAGGGTTTGGCAATATCTAGCAAATTTTCCATTAACCCAGCAATCCCACTTCCAGGGATCTGTTCCAAAGGTACATTGGGAAAAGTAGGAAAGGATGTGTTCACAAGGATGTTCATTGCAGCATTCTTTGTAATAACAAAAGTTGGAAACAACATGAGTACCCATCAGTAGGGCACTAGTTGAATATATGTGGTATATCTGTGTCGTGGAGTGCGACATTTCAGTAGGAATGAGACTATCTACTACTGTGGAGTGACTCCAGGATGTATTAAGTTAAATACAAGGTGGAGAAAAGCGTATAACATTCTTATTTATTTAAGAAAGCAGGTGAAAGATGTCCTGTTCATGAATCAGAAGACTTAATATATATATTTTTTAATGTGCATATATTTTTTTAATCTTAATATTTTAAATTAAGTTTATTGGGGTAACATTGGTTAATGGCATTATGTAAATTTCAGATGTATGACTTTATAATACAACATCTGTATACTCCATTGTGTGCTCACCACCCAAAGCATAAGACTTAAGATGAACATGAAACATCTTGTCATACTAGATCGCAAGGAAGTTATGAGGGTCTACTTGAGTTGTGTCAAAAGAACTCAGAAGCCAACTTGGAAAGATTTTAAATGTACAAAGATGAGATGATTTGAGCATCGTAAGGATAATAACTGCAGTGGATTGAAACACGTCAAATATATTTAAATTCTTGAGTTTGTAATGATACTAAAGTAAAACTCATCAGTCACATTTGGTATATTATCCAAATATATTAACCACTATATTAACCACATAGTTGATGAAGAGAGTCTCTCTGAAAGGAAACAGTCAAGCTAATAAAGATGGAATACCACCATTTTGCAACCTCTAAGGAATTAATAATTCTGAGCAATGATCACTGTCTGCTATTATTCCAAAATAAAAATAACCAGACCAGTTGATGAAAGTCTGAAGTAATCCAACCAAAAAAATAATGCCACCTGAATCTGATTAGGCTGTTAGAGCTTGCTTTCAATTTACAGGAAACATAGAGGCCACATGAGCATGTTAAATGACATCGTGGGGAAACAGTACAGGCTGTTCTGTGGGAAACTACATCCTTGCTACTTTAAGTGTAGTCTGTGGATCAACAGCAAAAACATGAACTGTGAGCTTTTTATAAATGGAGAATCTCAGGCTCCATCCCAGACCTACTGAATCAGAATCTGCATTTTAACAAGCTTCCCAGGTGATTCACATGCATGTTTCAAGTTTGATTAGGACTGCTCTATAAGACTAATAATCCAGAGTCTCCAACAGAGAAATTGTACAAAAAAAAAAAAAGAGATAAATGGGCGAGCTGTACATTAAAGAGATTTAAGAGGCACATCAGTCATTTATAAGTCGAAACCTTATTTGTATCTCATTCAAACAAACACAAATTTTAAAATTATGAAAGAATTGGAATATCATGAATGTACTTCGAAATAATCTGGGTGGCAGAGAGAGGAGAGTGGGTAAGGTGGTAGATGGAATAGGGTTGGCGACAGCATGCTAATTGTTGAAGCTGGATGATGGGTACAAGGAGGTTTACAATTTTAATTTTGTATTTAAAATTTTTTTTGTAGTTTAAAATATTGGGCTTACTAAGATGGCTATCATCAAAAAAGGTGATAAGTATTAGTGAGGGTATGGAAAGAATTGGAACTCTCAGACATTGCTTGTGGGAATGTTAATGGTGTAGTTGCTTTGGAAAATAGTCTGGCAGTTTTTCATAGAGCTGAACAGAGTATTACTATATGACCTAGCAGTTCCACTCCTAGGTATATACCCAAGAGAAATGAAATCATCTATTCACACAAAACCTTGTACATGAATGTTCATGGCAGCGTTTTTCATAAGAGCCAAAAATGGAAACAACCCAGAGGTCCACCAACTAATGAATAGATGCATACATATAAAATGTGGCATATCAATATAATTGAATGCTATTCAATAATAAAAAGAAATACAGTACTGATACATGTTATAACATGGATAAACCTTGAAAACAGTATGCTAAGTAAAAGAAATTAGTCACAAAAGACTACATTATTGTATAATTCCATTTATGTGAAGTATCCAGAATAAGCAAATCTATGGAGATGGAAAATAGATTAGTGGTTGCCAGGGGCTAGGCGGGGAAAGATTTGGGATGACATGGAGAGTGGCTGCTGATGGGTAGGAGATTCATTATGGGGGCGGGCGATGAATATGGTCTAAAATTTATTATGGTGTTGGTCGTACAACTCTGAATATACTAAATCCCACTGAATTGTACACTTTAAGTGGGTGAATTATATGGTGTGTGAATTAATTACTTCAGTAATACTTTTTTTTTTTTTTTTTTAAAGGAAGGAGGGCATTATACTGATACCCATGCTCCAGGCTTCACCCAGCACCAATCAGACTCCTTGGGGGGAAGGTTGCCTCGGAGATTCTAATGTGTGACCAGGGCTGGGGACCACTGTGTTAGAAAATTTAGCTATTAAGGATTATTAGGAGAGAGAGGCAGGATACTCTATCTGACGTGGTAGCCTGGAAGGGAAGCCCCAGGATGGCATCGCAGTTGACCTGTCAACATGGTGGAGACAAAACTCTACAGTGGGGAGTCCTCTGGGTACACATCATCCACTTCTGTAGTACTTAATAGAATAGAAATAAGCATGAGAAGTCCTTTCTCTTCAGTAAATCTTTTAGTTCAGGAGTGGAAATTTTAAGTGACGTACCTGTCCATAGGTATTAGGGTTACTTGTACTGCCAAGTGGTCTACCTTCTTCTGAGTTACTCAGAATGAACACAGACTTTGTCAGTGGATTTGGGGGTGTTAAATCATAATCCAAAAGCAACAATCAATTTCCCTAAGATTCTTGCCTCCAGAGAGCATTGTAAATATTAGTGAGAATCTGATTTTTTAAAAAAACTTCCATTTTTACATTGCCTAGACGAGAAGAAATAAAGCTAGCTGTATTATTCCCATCTCCCTTAAAAGCATTTATTAGTCAGATGACATCCTCTGATATTATTGGACTGGGCAGCAGAGAGAGAACTTGAAGATGTGTTTGTTGCACATGATGTTTGGCTTTTGTGATTCACTACATCTGTCTTTACAGAAGCTGTAAATAGGATGGTGGTTAAGAGTGTACTCTCAAGCTAGATGAGCTGGTTCTGCTCTTTCCTGGCTCTGTGACTTTAGATTAGTTGGTTAATCTCTTTGCACCTTAGTTACCCCATCTATAAAATGGGGATTGAGAATATCATCTACTTCATGATTTTCTTTACTGGAAAATGTTTGGAGCCATCTGGACTATCATTTTATTGATATACTCTCATTTTATTCTAGACAAGTCCCTCAGTCTAATTTAGGCGTGATCAGAACTTTCTTACTACCAAATGCAATGTTGTGTCTCTTATTCCAGGTGATAGATCTTTATGGAAATGTATAAAACAACCATATGAAAGTGGGAGTTTTGGATAAAAAATACACTCTAGTATTTTATGAAGCTTACCAGGTATTCTAATCCTACTTTTTCCTCTGCACCTTTTATCCTCGTATAGGTCAGTTCTCCTTGGGTCTCGGGGACTTGACATATCCCACATCTCCCAGCGCTTGGAGAGCCTGAGTGCAGCCACCACCTTTGAGCCTCTTGAGCCTGTGAAGGACACAGACATTCAGGTAAGGGCTGCCAGGTGCCAGGACTGATGCAGGTGGAACCCTGAGTGAGCATGCAGCCTGGGCTGAAGGCCCTGGCCCTTTGTCGACCAGCTAATTCAGGGAGTCCAAATTTCTTTGGTAATCCCTTCTTCCTCACATATTAAGGGAACGGGAGACTCAGCTTTGGAGGTGTAGTGGGGAATGTTGGGTTATTTTCAGAGTTCGCGGCAAGACTGAATTCTGACCCGCACTTATATATTATTGTAATTATGAGAACGGAATCCTTTTCTTTCTTTGGGCTTAATCCAAGGCACAGAGACATTTGTTCTAAATTTCTCTTGCTTTCTTTGCTAGATCTCAATTTTACTATTCCCCGTCCACATTTCTTTTCTACGTCTTGCTTGTATTAGTTGGCAAAGAGCTGGAGAAAACTTAGAGTACTATTTACAAAAATCTACTCATCGATATCTAGGAAGTATTTGGCTACATTAGTGGCACCAGGAAATGGTCTAATAGAGCACTCCAGTCTCATTTAACCTAACTTGCCACCAGCCCAATTGCTTGCTGTTTTAATTTAATCAGAAACTGATATGGGTGCGTGTGTGTGTGTGTGTGTGTGTGTGTGTGTGTGTTTGCATGCTGAAATTCGTTAAGGAAAAAACTTGTGATCCATTTAGTTTTGAGGAATTGGAACACTGCATAGTGTTGAAGTGAAGGGATAGTGGGGTAACTTTTTTATTACTGATTTATCTTTGAAACGAAAGGACGCAGCGAAGGCAAATCTTAGTTCAGATGAATACTAATTGTGTTGTTATTTGGACTTCATTTGCGTTAATACTCTCTTCCCCAATACCCTCCCCAAGAAGTGCTTTAATCCATGTAATGGCCACAATTTTGCATTTATTCCAGTTTGAGTTGAGAATTGAATAACTATAGATATTATTTTTCCTGGTATCGATATGTTCCTAGAGTATGGATATCAGGTTTTTTTCCACTTTTATATACTACATCATATTTGCCTGTCACTTTATAGATGCCTTCTCATTTCCATGTAACCTTAAAATGGCATATGTATAACTTAACCTGCCACTTAACTTTTTTTTTTTTAAGTTTTAGCTCTCTCCCCACTCTTACCTCTTCTATTTCAACTGCTTTTAACAGGGATGAGGTGGATAAATGGGATGGAGCTCAAATAATTGGATAATCACCATATGTTTTGGGGAGAACCCCTACTACTATAGAAAGAAATGGCACTTGCTGACAGCTTGTCGTTTATTTCTTTGAGTGTTTTTATTGTTTTAAATACCAAAGAAGTTGTTTTTTTTTTTTTTAAAGGAACTGCTTTTACAATTTTCTCTGGCATGGTTGTAATACATATTTGGAATACTCAGCCTCACTTAGTGATGCTCTTCATAAATTAATTCCCACAGATGTGGTACTCCATTTTTTTGCTTTGAGATATTAATGACAGGTTTATAAATATCTTGAGTCATAATGATCGTTTATTCTAACCTTCTACTTAATGCATGAACACTCTCCTTCAACACCCCTGTTAGATGGTTTCCTAGCAAAGCATGCTCGGTCACATTAAGGAGTGTTTCTTGATTTGAAATGAGCATGGCTGAGAAATTTGGTTCTGTACCACTGAGAAATCTTTGAACTTTAAGAGGAAGGATGCTTCCATTTCAAAATTTTACCTCTTGGTTTGGGAGTTTTCCAAAATGTCTTCAGAAATGCAAATGTTCAGTCCGGGGTAACTTTCGATTGATCGAGGATTGATCATCTAGATCTGAAGTCGAGATTTAAGGCTTATTTCAAAATAAGACCTCTATTGACCTCATCTTCTTACCAGCAAAGGTTTAAAGGAGAAAATTTAACTTTTAAAGGGCTGAGGCTTTGGCTTGATCTGAGGTGGCTCCTGTTACTAGTAGGGATTGAAGATTTTGAGTTGTGTTGTGTGTTGTGTCTCAGCTGACCTGTGCTTAACCCTCCTGTACACACAGTGGTACGGTGTCCTGCCTGACATCTTGTTCAGTAGTCAGATGTGTGGAGTGGGCCTCCTTTTCATTAGTCTCATAATGCGTCGGTTATCCAAGAAGAGTTAACTTGGGCATGGTCTGTTTTTTGTTTTTAGAAAAACCAGATGTACTTTTTGATGGACATTTTGTTCTCATTTATTTTAACAGCTTTATTAAGATAGAATTCACATGCTATAAATCTGATGGGTTTTTGTGTACGAACTTTTGTTTTCCAACCAGTGCGGTTTTTGAGATAAGAATGACTCTAATCCTCTGTGTTATCAGTCAGAGTGAATTTATTATGTCAGTTTATAAATTCACAAAAAGAAACGCTAAAGGCTCCTTTGACAGATACTGTCCAAGACTTTGTACCATCTATTGTTTGTTATTTATAAGCTCACAAAGGCATTTTCCCGTGTATAAATACATATATAGATACATGTAGAGTCCTTTTTTGTTTGGTAAACATTGGTTATATTTTGTTGTTACTAATGGAGCTTAAAATTAATATGGGTTTTTTGTTGTTACTGTTTTGTTGTTTGTCATAATTAATGATGTTGGCATGCATTGAGAATGCATTTTAAAACGATTGCTGTGTCTAGAGAAGGTAACATATTTAAAAACCCACTTAAATATATGTATGGCTTATGCTAGTAGAATTTTTAAAAATGTTTATTGATTTTATTTTTTGGAAATGGCCAAAAAAGGCCTATACATTTGTGTAATAGAGGTGAAGAGCAATAACTATTAGCAGGACATGGCACCAAAATGACTACACTGCTCTAAGTTACTTCATGGTGCCTGTGAGGACAAGTCCTCTCACAGAGATCCATTTGCTCACTTCCGTCTTTGGAAAAAAAATCTTTAAGGCAGACTGCACATCTTTATTATGATCTGAACAGACCTAATATACCATGCATGATGTATATTATAGAGTAATAAAGTGCAAATTTACATGGTTCAGTTATATTCTGGACTTTTTCACTAGATTACATGTATATTTCAAGAAGGCTATGCAGAAATAGCTGGAATTGGCCAGAAAAGTGGGAGCTGCAGTTTCTCAGCATTAGGCTGTAATATTTCCAAATGACATTAGACCAAAATATAATAATATTATTGCTCAACTTATTGCATTAGATTTCTAGGGCTGCCATAGCAAGTTACCACAAACTTAGTGGCGTAAAACATTAGAAATGTATTCTCTCTCAGTTCCAGAGGCCACAGTTTTGAAATTAAGGTGTTGGCAGCACCGGGCTCTCTGAAGGCTCTAGGAGAGAATCCAGCTTCCAGGGACTTCTGGCATTCCTTGGTTTGTGGTAGAGTAACGCCAGTCTCTGCCTCCATCATCACAGGTGTTTTCCTCCTGTCTGTCAAATCTACCCTGCTTTCTCTTATAAGGATAGTAGTTATTGGATTTAGGGCCCACCCTAAATCTAGCACATCTCATTTTGAGATTCTTAAATTTGCAAAGACCTTGCTCCTAAATAAGGTCACATTCATAGGCACTAGGAGTTAGGGGCTTGGACACATGCTTTGGGGAGGGGCACATTTCATCCCACTACCCTTATAGCGCCAGAAATTTTAGACTGTGAATTAACTGTAATTAATGAAACATCTTTAAATCTAACTCTATTTCATAGCTACATGGAGTATTGGGGTAAGGCATCTTATGCTAGTCATTCCAGTGACTGCAAACCTCAAGCAAGTGTCTGATCTCAATATCAACATTCTCTTTTGGGCTTTTGGGAAGTGAGGCTGACTACCCAAGTCGGATTCGAGAGTGCCGCGGTAGTTACTCTCTCCAGGCAGGTTAACACTAATGTGTTTGACAGATTTCTATAGAGATGTGTTTCAATTAGAAACATTCTGCTTTTTTAAATACTCAAATACTTAGGTTTTTTTTAAATAAATTTATTTAAATTAGTTTCAGGTATACAGTACATTGGTTAGACATCTATATTGTTCATAAAACGTTTCCCCCAATTGCTCCCTCCCTCCCCTGTCCTTCCACCTAGCCATCGTATTAATGCTAACTGCATTCTCTCTGCCAAACTATTGACTACTAATTTGTACTTCTTTAACCCTTCATTCCTTTCTCCTAGTCCCCCAACCCTCTCTCCTCTGTCTATCACCAAATTGCACACTATATTTGTGAGTCTGTTTTCGATAAGATTATTCTTTTTGTACCTTAGATTCCACATATAAGTGACATCATATGGTATTTATCTTTCTCTGTCTGACTTATTTCACTCAACATAATAACCTCTAGGTCTATCCGTGTCTTTGCCAATGGTAGGATTTCATTTTTTTTAATGGCTGAGTAATATTCCATTGTATATATGAACCATAATTTCTTTATCCAATCTTCTGTTGATGGGCATTTAGGTTGCTTCTATATCTTGGCTATTGTAAATTGTGCTGCCATGAATATTGGAGTGCATAGATTTTTATTAATTATTGTTTTGGTTTTCTTTGGATAAATACCCAGAAGTGCAATTGCCAGGTCAAAAGGTATATCCATTTTTAAGTTTTTGAGAAACCTCCATACTGTTTTCCATAGCAGCTGTACCAATTTGCAATCTCACCAACAATGTATGAGGATTCCCTTTTCTCTGCATCCTCGCCAACACTTGCTGTTTTTTGTCAAATACTTATTCTTTAGGGTAAATGTAGGTAGGATTAACTTGTGGTGCTTTCCTAAGGCTGGGGGAGGGGAAAGGGAAAGGGAGAAGGGTGTGTGTGTGTGTGTGTGTCCACTCGGCCAGCCAAGTTGCCTCACCTTTTCTTTTTCCTTTTGTATATTAGGGCTTTGCTCGCCTTCCTTCAGAGTGAAGTAGCACCTCTGAAATGTCCACGCCCTAATTTCAGTCTAATACTCTAAGGCCTTTCTTAGCTAGTCTTCTTTAATAGTCTCAGGCTTCTCTTCCCCATAGCTTCCCAACTTAGTATGTTGGCTTTACTGCTTAAGAAAAAACAAAACTTTCTGAATGCTCTCTCACAAAGTACACAAATTTAGAATATGTTGTTAGAATTGATTTAGCAGCCAATTCAAATCTTAGAAAAGTGAAAATTTAGCCCCTTCTAAAAGAAAAAAACTCTATACTGAAAAGGTCTTCATAATCTGTCTAAATTTCCTGATGGAAATCTGTCCTCTGAGTAAAGACAAAAAGAATTCTTAGAGGATAAAATAAGTGTAAGACCATTAAAGTCAGGAAAAGTGAGCTGTCACATATACGACTAATGGTACCATAGTAATTGACTTTAAAAACTTGTTTTGCTTACCACACTTTGTCCATAATAAAATATTCATTATTTCCTTCCTTTTTTTGTCCTTGGCCTTGGAAATGTATAGTACGCTTAAACCACTCTTAGCTTATCTTTTAAATAATCAGAGGAAACTAAATGGCTTTGGTAAATATAAAAATGAATCACTGGTGGCATAACCTCTTGTTATATAATCTAAATTGTTATTTTCATGGTTTATTTGTTGACTTTATTTCTTTGGAATTAAGATACTGCTGCTGAAATACAACTCTATAAAACAGCTAAGAGGAAAAGTAGTTGTATTGCTTGCTGATGGTGTGGCAAATTCTTGGTAGGGTATTGGTTTCAGAAAACCTGTGGCAATTTGTTGGAGAGAGGGTCAGACTTGCCTAGAATGATTAGCGTGCTAATAGCCATTCTTCAGGAATATTACTGGCAAGTATTAATATTGAGGGAAAAGTACAGAAGCTTTTCCTAGCTCAAATCAGCTAAGGGAAGGTGCATCCTGAATGGGTGAACTGTATCTTAATTCTGAGATTATTTTTAAAGAGATGTAGTTGTCATTGTCATCTGTTTCTAGAAATTGATACTGCTGAGCATGTGGACCAAGGAGAGGTCTTCCCAGAGCTGCTTTAGTAAATGTAAGGAAATGAGGTTCATTCATAAGAGTTGCATCTATTTGCATACTGGTAATTTGTATAGTAATTCTGAAAAATGGTTTAATTAGGCAGAACATCCGAGCTTCCATATTATTCCTGCTCTTGATATGCTTGAGCAGGCTTTTCTGCACATAATGATGACCCAGGCCAAATTGATTATTAGAAATTTTGGAATTGATGGACTCTGAAGAAATAACCTTTTTTTGGAGTTTTTAGAGGACTTTAAGGGATATTTTTGAATCTTGCCCTTTCCCAGCTTATAACAGCTGCCTATTCTCAACTTAAAACAAACTATAGTTAGTGCTCTTGGCTTCACTAGCAAATTAATCCAGTTCTTACTGGATCCAAACCTTGTTAGAGAGAAGCCCTTTCCTGGAACAAACACCAGGTACATTATAGGCTAAGGTTCAGTTGTAGCTGAACTGCGTGTGGAAGAGACACATCTCACTGTGCGCTGTATTCCTGCAGGACAGTAATCGTGTCTGGCTTTGTCTCATGTGTGAACACTGCAGTGTCCACATTACCCCTGCTTAATAAACATATTTGCTTTTCTTCGTCATTAAACCCTGACCCAGTGTAAGTCTCAGAGCTGGTAACAACCAGTAAACATGTAAAAAAGAAAAAATATTGTCCTCACAGAGGCAGGTTAATGTGCCATCCTGTTCTGTGTTTATAATTAGGTAGTCTAATGCCGATTGCTTTGGCAAGTACCGAAATGATTTAATTTTTCTGCCTTTTTGTGATAACGGAAAGGTAGGCGCTGTGGTCTGGTGGCAAAGTATACAATTATGTTAAAGTCTACGAATGGAATTAAAAACAGTAACTTTGGAATAAAAATGGGTGTGAAAGGCAATGTCTGTGGAAAATGTGAAAAACTGCTTTTATGTGAGCCAAGGATAGAAGATTTCAGCCTTTTGATTCGTCCATTCACACTTACTCCTGAATGCAAGGCTCTCACAGCAAGCAAGTGAAGGATGCTGAATGCAGTCAGAGCAAGCAGGACATGACAGGCTGTTTTATTTTCCCAGAAGTCCCATTATATCCTGTAGTGAGCAAGGGAGTATCAGTTGCCAACTTAAAGAAGTTTGGATGGTTCTGTAAGTTTTTTGGGAGAAGCCGAGCGTTAAAATATTTATCTAACAGTTTAGCAGAGCACTTAAGATTTGGCCAGGCCTTGATACCTTTGACCTGGAGTTGAGTCATCCTCTCTCCTTTGTGAGGTGTCTCTTAACCTGCCCATATCTAATGATGCCCCAGCATTCTGGAGATGAGGACCATACATCGTCATCGTCAGCCTGGTATCTGTCAGGAACCAGGAATGGACACCTTTTTATCCTCGGAACTATTTGATACTGGAAAAGGTGTAATTTAAATGAGGGTTAAAACCTCCTTAACGGCATTGCTGTAGACCCTTCTGTCATTCTCAGATGGCAGCCCTTGACCCTGTGCACCACTTCGATCTGCTTGCCACAGCGCCCTGTGATCTCTCATCTCCGTTTTGGAATGTTCGATCCAGAGCTTTTTAGGCCTGCAGCCTGGTGTGGCTCCTTCCATTGGTGGTGGTTGCAGAGTGTGGCTCTTCAGTTACAAAACTATGGGACCCGGGTTCCCACTGTGTCCACTAAAACTCCACATTCTGTGAAGGAACCAAAGAGGGGCTCGGACAGGGGAGACTCTTGGTTTTGCTTGTGTGTGCGTGTGTGTACACATGTACCTGGAAAAGCAGCAAGGCAGTAGGATGGGCAGCATCCTCTACTGACAAGACCTGTGTGTAGAATTTCTTTTGCTGCAGAGCTCTCAGATCCGGTGTGTATTGCTTCCTTTTAAAGCTTGCTTGCATCTTGCATTTCAGATATGGAGAGGGTGAGCGAGTCCCCCAAGCTCACGTTGCTGGCAGCCCCTGGTCTGCAGCTCTGCCGATCGGCCGTGATCAGCAGCGGTGCCTGCGCCACCTTAATCATCCTGGGGGATGGGAGGGCAAGTCCTAGCTTCTCACTGTAGAGTGGCTCTGACGCCGAGATGCCCTCAGCAAAACCCCTGCAGCCCTGGAATCCCCGTAGCCGGTCTGCTGAGGGGAGTGGGCGTGACACAGCTGCCAAGAAATCGGACAGAAAGACCACTTGTCTTAGAAACGTCTTCATAACTAGGACTGGGCTATTTAATTTATGAAACAAAAGGGAGGATTAGATCAGCAGAACAAGCGTGGGAGTGTGGGTTTTACCAGCTGATTGTGGGCTTTACTGGCTGATTTTTATGATTCCTGCCTGGTTTGGCTTGTTTCTTTGAATGGCATGAGCGAAAGGGTGTTGAGGGGAAGAGTTTCTTCCACTCCTGCCTTTTCTTTTAAAAAAATTATTTGTCTTTTAAAATGCTGTCACTGTCTTAGGGACAGGTGGAAACAGCCGTGGAAGGATATAACACCCTTGATTTGCTCTCGTTACCAGAATACACGAGATTACCTGGGGGTGCTTTCTCCTATTCGGCTAAGCTCTCTCTCATCCACAGCGCACATCCACCTGTCCCAGCAGGACCAGTCTCTAAATGAGCAGGTTTTATCATACATCCTTGCAGGTTGATGGGCTTTTGCGGTAGTACTTGTTTGTGTGATGAGATCCCAGACTGCCCCAGGTGTCTTCATGCTGGTGGGTGGTGGTCGTTCAGAAGGTGCTCACTGAATTTGCTTCTCAGAGCAGCTTTTTCTCCCCAATTTTTTGTCGGATGGAGAGATACTTTTATAAAATATAGTAAAAATGAATTCCTAAGAAAAAAATGAAATATAAGACATGTAAAATATAAGCCCTAGTTTTTAAAATTAAATTCAAAGACATAAAATTGCTCTCAGATTGCTACAAAAGTTTCTAAGTGCTTGTCAGATTTTGTCCTTATCTGCTGCAGACTGGTACACCTTCAACCATACTCCGAGTAGTGCTAGTTTAAATAGTTGTTTTCTCCCTCCCTCCCTTGCCCACCTCCCTTCCCTTCTATTGTTTAAGTGTCCTCTGCTGGTGCAGTGAAACATGGCATCTAAGACAGGTTTGAATCCCTTTGTTCTCTTTCACGCCAGCTAAAATCGAGGCGGCAAAGCTAAGATTTACTGAACTTTTGTCCAGACACTGCACTAAGCACTTTCTGGGGTTCCTCTGATCCTCTCAGTGATCGGCCGAGGCGGGTACTATTGTTAACCCGTTTCACTGGTCAGGAACCTAAGGCCTGCAGAGGCTACGCCTGCCAGACCCTAACTCCCTCTGTTGGTTCGAATTAGCACCGTAGGTCTTAAATTCCATTTGCAGGCTAAGAGCATTTTAGTAAAGGAGTGAGTTTTCAGGAATTATTTGAAGGAGGAAGGTAGTAGAAGTATAAAATCGAAGTATACTTGATTGCTCATTTAGAACGAAATAAAGAGTAGAAAGCCCACAGTGAATGGATGTGGTGGCATTGCTCTTATTTGCATATGCATAGTAGTAAAATAACGTTGATGGGAGGAGAAGCTGGAACATGCTTGCTAAACCTTGATACAAACCCCAGCAGGTTTTTTGGGGAAGCAGGGGAGAGAGGTGAGTCTTACAGGTATGCCGAGCCTGCTCCATCCGTTTATCTCCAGGTGCTTATTTTTTTGTGGTAGTTTTCTGCTTTCTGAGCTGTCAGTTTAATTTACTGTGTGAAGCTCAGCCTATTATTTCTCAGGTTTGCTGCCCTACAGGTACACTGTAAAGGATTTCTGTGAAATCCTGGAGCAGCTTTTAGTTTTGAAATGCCAAGGCTTTGTGCTTTGAAAATAGGTTGTGTTCGGTTTCTTGCTTGATCATCTTTGTTTTGTTTTGCTTCTGAAGCTGAGCTTGAGTTAGAAGGATGATACTAGAAGCAATTTAAAGGGCACATCAAATTTTTACTGTAATCCTGAACTATTGATTGTTGACTTATTTGTAGGTTTAATGCAGACCCATTTCCTTACTTAGCGTCCTACTGGCCATTAAGCTTTGGCAGTGTGCCGGCATGTTGAAGTCTTGCATCCTATAATACGATTTGGCCATCTAAGGGTATTATGTGTGTTTAGTTTTTAAAGACACAGACAAAGCCCTCAACTTTGTGTGTGCTCCAGAATGCAGGAAAGAATTTCTCAACAACAGAACTGTTCACTGCTAGGAGATAGCCTAGAGGTGAGGAGTCGACGTTCCACATAATGTAAATACCTGGAGTCACACAAATTGTACCCATTGGATTAGCTGGCTTTTTAAAATAGATGCAAACTAACGTAACAGCATCTTGAAGACCAAGCAGGGAACCAAAATGGCACGATGGCATTCCAGAGTAGGTCAGGGTGAAGCTCTCCCGATTAAGCGGCCCTCAGTGTGTGCCAGGTGCCACTGTCCTAGCACGAAGCTGAAATGAGAATCTAGCTGAGGGGCTGGCACAGTGTCCTGCGCACGGAGGGAGCTGGGCTCAGAGAGGTTGGAGGACAAGTAATCATCGTAACAGACTTTTACCCTGTTCATTCACAACCCGGACACCTCTCAACTGGAATAGAAGGTGAGCCTTCACCTCTTGAGTGAGGGCTGAGGGAGGTAAAACATTAAATTTGGGATTTTGAGAGTGTGAATGAGAACTGAATGGCTTTAGGAGGGAGAATTCACTTTTGCTCCTGATTACAGAAGTAAGACATGCTTGATTCAGAGGACTTGGAAAATGGCACCAGTGTGCTTTCTTGACAGCTATATTGCCTCTCAAAGTTGCGGACAGCCACCATTTTGGAGTGTTAAATTGTTTAAACCAGGTATTTGAGACTGTAGAACATCTGTTTGAAATGACAAGAAAAATAAATTTATTTTAACAGAGAGGTGAGGAGTTAGTTTGAAGCATGTGTTAGAGATAAACTATAAAAGTGGCTCTCATTGTTCAGAATTGATCAATTCCTGTAAAATGATGTAGTCTTGTCCACTGTTCTGTAAGAGAAAAGCTTCCTAGTTGTGTGAGAAAGGATCTGAGACATGCAGCTGTCATGAGCAGCCGCTACATCATTTCACTGCCCCCTCAAACCATTCAGAAGAATGGTCATTGAGAAAGTTCCACGGCTTTGTCCTAATTTGGAAGCTTCAGGGACAAGTAACAAGCCAGGAGTTTTATGTGGAATTTGAGAGGTGCATCATCGTAATCCTTCCGCTTGTGTGGCACTTGGTAGTGGGCTTAGTCCATCACCGTCTTGTTCCTCACCGTGTAGTGCTTGGTGATTGGAAGGGTGTCGGCATTTTTGTTCTCAGAAGGGGAAGAAGTTGAGACCAGGATAGAGAGATTAGTTAATATCAAAGATGGAACTTGAACCCAAGTACTTCTAATACCTCGCCCTATGTCCTTATTAGCATGCCTTGCTGTCGAAGGCCTCAAGGGGTGGACTGGTTGGGTAAATTCCATGTTTGTTCTTTTGCCTGGTCTCAGGTTTCTTGTTGGTTTGGTCCTTCCTTTCCTCTCAGACCTTCTTACCAGTTTTCTTTGAAGTGACATTCCCCATTTACTCCTTTACACGCGAAAGGTTTGCTGGTTAACTAAACCGATTGTAAGGATGAAAATGCTGCTTAGAGTAATACTATAAACTGAGTGGTGACAACCCTCATCTTTTCCATCTCAGAAATACTTTGGAACAAGAAATCATTCTGATGTTTGTTGCCGCTGCTGACACAGTTTCCAGATGCCCGTTACGGAAGGGGCTCAGGGTTTCTTGAGATTTGTTACACTAGAGCCTTTCAGCCTGGTTTATGCTGCATAAGTAGGTCACTGGTGCCAAGCAAATGCAAAGTGGCAAACTGGAACAAATGTCCTATTTGAAACTAGGTGGACTAGACTGTCAGGGTTTAGAGCAGATTGAGCGAGAAGTTTTTCGTTTTTGCCAGCGTTTTGCTTTCTGTTTCACCGTCCTTCCTTTCAGCTGCCTTCTTGTCTGTTCTTATTCTTTTCTCCTTTCTTCCTTTCATCTTGCTTTCCTCTGTCCTTTGCATCCCTCATGCTCTGCCTGTCTTCTCTCATCCTTTTTGACTGGCTGTCATCTGGAGCAGCCGTTGCTAGTAGGAGTGCACCTCCTTTTTTTCCGATCAGGTATTAGCTGTGAAATCGTGGCTGTTAGAATGATCCCTGCCGCCTGGCAGCACCTGCCCCCTGAAGCTGTCTTGCACTGTAGAGTGAGCACAGTCGAGGTGTGAGGTCGAACTGGGCCAGTGGAGAGACTGGTCTGTGGGAGCCTGGCCTTGCTGGCTGCCGGAGGTGGGCCTTTTCCTCCCGTGCTCTCGTTACTTGTGTTTTCTTCATTCGCATACCCCAAAGAAGTGGAATTTAATTTCTTCATCTAGCTAACCTGCTCACGTTTGGTCTTTTCATGGGTACCCTGAAGTGCGTTTCCTTATTTTTGGCCCTTGCCTAAAGCCTCTGCTAATACTCTACTTTTGTGTTTTTGGTGCCTGACTCAGCTTGATATTGAAGGTGTGTGAGAGTTTTCTGTTTTAGTACGTATCAAAAGAGGATCGATTGTACATTAAAGCCAGATCCTAAGTAGAGGGGAAGGTGGGCAAGAAATGACCAAGGGATATTTAATTTTTTTCTCATGTTTTAGGAATGAAGTTATACATTAATTTGGTTCCCATCTTTACATGTGTTCTTCACCATTTGCTAACTCTTCGTCCTACCAGCTCGTTTTTGGGGAGGAAGGGGAGCGCGATGGCATGGGATTTATTTTGGAGCAGCAGACATGTTGCAAAGCCCTTCAGGCATCTTTTTCATTGGGAGTTAGGAAGGGAAAAGAGCTGCAGATCTCATCTCCGTCTTTGTATTAGTTTTCTACCTTTAGTTGGATTTAATTTCCTTCTCCATTCTCCTCATGCCTTTAATACCTTCGGCAACTGGAAAGAGGCTCTTTGTCAGCGATTCTAAAGTGTGGTGCCCAGACCAGCACCTTCGGCATCACCTGGGAACTTGTTGGAAATGCAGATTATCAGGCTCCACCCAGGCCTACCTTATCCAGGTCGCTGGAGGTGGGGCCCAGAATCTGTGTTTCAGCAAGCCCTCCAGTTTGAGATCCACCAGGTTAAGTGATTACAGAAGTCTAGAGTAGGTAGACCCTGCTTTTCTAACCATCCCTGCCAACTCTTAAACTTAATCCACCCATTGATCAATGCTGAACTTTCAGCCTGCAAAGCAGTATATTTATTATTTAAGAGTTTGAGTCCATAAAGAATTTGTAACCACCCCTGTTTTTATCTTTGCTTCATCAGGACACAATCGGCAATGAAATGTTGTTTAAAAACATATGTATTAAAAACTTATGACTTATAATTGGTCATCGATTATTTTTTCACCATGGAGGTATTGACTCTGATACCGAGGCTGTAGCTCAAAATACACTGCCTAAAAAGCAGCCAGAGCTCAGAGGGGAATGAAGAAGAAGGGGAGACAGGAAAGGAAGCAGAGGGATTAATAATCTCATCTTGGTTAATTATCATTATCCTCTCTCATCACTGTGAACGGATGTGCTATGGCTTCTGCAAATGTTAATAATTCATGGATGGACTATGCCAAAGAGAGGCCTTAAATCTGGTCTCTCAGCAGATTAAATACGCCGTCTGCCATCAGTAGGAACCAGGAGAGATGAAAGATGGGTTTGTTGTTTTTATTCCCTAACCCAGCTTTCTCTGCCTTTCTCCTCAGCTTCTTTCATCCTCATTTTGTTTACTTTTCCATTCGCTTCTCTCTGTACTTCCCTCCCCTGCCCCTTTCCCCCTCCCCCACCATTAACTGAGTGCCGAGGATCTTGGGTCTGCTGTTAATGACATTAGATTTTACTTTCCTATAGCTGCTAGTGACAACAGATGCCGTGAGAGAAAGCAGAGAGGCAGAATAAATATTTCTTTAGAAATGTCTAAATCAGTCTGCATATTTGAAATATATATTAAAATGTTCAGCCTTTGTTTTAGAAATCATTTGCAATAACTTCTCTTTGCTTTGAAGAGTAATCCTGTTGTATAGGCAGTTGAAGGTCTACACAGTGTTATTTTATATAGATCTGGTGGCGTTTTCCCGTTTCACAGATGAGAAAACCAAGGCATGAGGTGAATGGCTTGTGTAGGATTACCTAGAACCCATTTCTTTCGATTCCAACTTCAGTATGCTTTCCACTAAATTAGGTCTTGCTTTTAGAAATCATGTAGTATGGGGCATTAAACAGAAGTTAATTAGACTAGACTCAGTATATAGGTAGCTACACAGGAACACAGTCGGAGAAGGCTGATGACAATCTGCAATTGTGTAGACATTTCTAGAGCTTCTGAGTAACAACCCTCAACAACTTACAGGTTAATCAATAAATATATGTTGAGCACTTAACCCTGTACATGATGCTTTGTTAAGCACCCTAAGTGGCCATAATAATAGTCTCCATCTTTATTAGATTTTCAGTGTTTTAGGTTTACCTGAGGGGGATTTGCTACTGGTATGCCCCAGGATCGACTTCAAGATGTGAAATGGCAAAGTAGCAGAACTGGAAATGTTTTAATCACCTCCATGATTTGCTGGAGGGCTTAGTGGTAAGAAGCATGTTAATAAAACTGGACCATTGTTTTAAAAGTGATTTCCACCCATGTCACTGCTGGGAGGCAGGCAGAAGAGTGGTGTGGGAAAACATTTTAAAATCAGTTGAATTTTCAAAAACTGTTTTAGAACTGCAGATCCTTATGTTTCTGTTCTAGAGATGAGAAGGGCGCAGCACAGAGATGAAAACCTGACCTGGTGTTTTACAGGGCAGCGTCAGTTCCTGGGCCTTAGACAAGGCCACCCCCTCGCCTGCCTTGGTTGTGGGTCCTGACCTGATCTGCTGGATGATGAAAGGCACTGCCTCCTCTCTCCTCTCTAGCCCCTTCCTGTGGGACCAGGATCCTACAGGGCGTTGCCGTGTTTTATATTTTCAATTCGTTTTGTTGTTATTTCTCATGTAATTTTTACTCTGGTTATTTTCTTCCTTTTTTCCCCTTAAGGTTTGCATCCTTAAATGTAATTTTGTTACATCTTGATTTCAAATTTTATTTATTGCTTTGAGAAATACCATATTCAAACTTTATAATAGGATTAATGAGAAAATAGAATCCTGCTTAGAATTTTCCTTCATAGAAAAATTTCAGAGACCAATGTTTTGTATGTCAGTGAATTTGAAATTCTGACCAAATATATAGTTTCCCTGTTTAAATCAATGAGGATTAGGTAATTTTAGTAATCCTTTTTTTTTTATTGAGGAGTCTTTTTTTTTTTTTTTTTTTTTAATCATTTTCTGGCCTCATTGTGTTTTCCAGCTAATAGCAAATAGTAAGTATATGCATTAAAAAAGTTACATGAAAATTAAGGTTTTAGTGTCTTTTCTTTAATAGTAATAATATAATTGATCCTGCCTGCTTTAGTAAGCAAATCCAAATTCTCAATATCTTCATTTATTAAAAAAAAAAAAATCTTGGGACAATATTTAGCTTTAGTATTCCTTCAAATAACAGCTTCTCTGCTCAATTTAAAATAGAATTTGTTGAAAAGAATTCTATTTACAATCAACCTGGGAAGCAATCCATCTGTTGTGTAAAGTATGTTGGTATCAAGAACTAAGCAAGCTAGAAGCCTTTCTTTTGTATGCACCACCATCCCCCATGTTATAACTTAAGGTTCCATGAAACCTGGGGCTCAGGCCCGCACCCAAGCAGTTTTTCTTGCTACAGTGTCCCGTGGTGCTGTGCAAAGAGCTCTGTAAGCAAGAAACCCGTATCCCGCACCTTTGTGACGTTAGCCATAATCTGAGTTTTTTCTGTGCCTTATTTTCTTAATCTATGCCGCAAGGGAAACGGAATTGCCCCTGAAATTTTATATCTGTGACTCTGCTAAGTCTTCGTGTACTTTTTATTTTATTTTTTATTGAGGTAGAAATTCTTCATATAGTCTACAAGTTCTTGCCAAAATAATTTGTTTTCTCTATCAAGTACTAAGCCTTGATAGATGCTGTGTGTGTGGGAGAGAGACAGACAGACACAGACAGGCAGGCTGGAAGACAGACAGATTGACAGGGCTCTCCTCATTCTGAGTTTCTGAAACCTGGGACTGCAGTGAATTGCCCTGAGGAATATTTGAGGAGAAAAGCTTTCTCCTTCCATTTGGCCTACTCCCATTAGCAGCTGCATTTACTGGGGAATTACTTCTTGAAAACATGTTTAAAGTGGAAATCTGAAATTACTTTCCTCTGGTAAATAATGGCCCCTGCCCCTGCCTCCCCCATTCATGGGCATACCAGGGGCAGAGCCCTGCCCTGGGGCAGCAGGAGTTCCTCAGCTTCTCTGAGCAGAGAGAGCTTTCTTTTCTGCTTTTCTGGGTTGTTTCTTGACCCCTGGGTAAACAAGTTTGCTTATAACCAACAGAGAGTGACCATAAATTTGTTTTACCATTAAGTAAAGACATGTGGAAATTGCCTGATTTTTATTGACTAACTCTAGTGGTCCTCGCTTAAAACAATACTCAAGGTAAAATGTCATTGATAAAATTAGCGGATTGCTTTTTCATTCTCGGCTGATTTGTCAGCGCGATCGGCTGTTACTGCCATACCACTGACCTTGAGCCAGGGCCGTCTCATTTTCCCTGAACCTCCCTGGCTCTAGATGCAACTGAGAAGGAAGCCGACTTTGGGGATTGAATACTGTTGGTAGTGATGCGCAGTCACAAAGGAGAGTGTGGGCGCCTCTGCACACTGGCCTAGAAGCACATCGGCATTTGTCCTGCTGCCTAAGGCTGAAGAGATTTGAAAGAAGAGACAACAGGCAAAAGTGATGTTTAGCACCCCATTTAAGTAGTTGCCTGCATGCACTGCAGATGGGGCCTAGTGAACACTAATGAAAATCAGGGAGCGGTTTCGCTGAGGGCCCATTAAGGACAGCACTGTGCTAGGCACTGATGGTGATTAGAATGAACATAAATTCTGGACACTGCCCGCTGGAAGCTCATTGCCTTCTACCTGCAGAGCCAAGGCTGGCATTATAAACTGTCCAGGGCAGTATACAGTGACAGGCAAAATTGAATGGGATGACGTGATTCTAAATGCCGTGGGAATTCAGAGGAGAGGGAGGAGGTAATGAGTGAAATTTGGGCTGCTTGGGATGGACCTCCTGGAACAGACAGGATCTGACTAGGCCTTGAAAGATGAAATGGGTTTAGCTTACAGGAAGCAAAAGAGGAGATGAGAGTAACAAGCTGACCTTAGGGAGGTGAGAACAGAAGTTATACGCTAAGGAATAAAATCCGTCGGGAAGGGGCATCAAATGTGGAAGGGAGTGACTGCCAAGCGGTGGAGTGTAGGCAGTACTTGCTGTTGAAATTTTGGAGCAGGTAAATGTCAAAAAGAAAGGAGGGAGGGTGTGGAAACACTTAGGGAAGTTGGTTTGGCTAGTGGAAGGTACCTGCTGAGGTGTTGGGAGGCAGTTGTAATCCCACCGTGGTGATGACAGCCAGGCCCAGGCTGATGGCTGAGAAAACAGAGGAAAAGATGTGTGAGAGACTTTTGGAAGCAAACAGTTGCCGCACTTGGTGCCTGATGGGTTTGAGAAGGATGTCCAGAAACAACTCGAGGTTTGTAGCAAGGAGGACTGGGTATTGGTCGTAGCTGAGAAATTATGAAGATTAATTAGATTGAAGGTTGAGATTTAGTATCAGTTTTTGATATTCTGGCAAGACATCACTGTGGAAATGCCCCTGAAACATCTGGAGATAGGATAACAAACACTGCTCAGAAAATTGCTCCAAATAGAATTGTCCACTGTTCTAGAGGTAAGAGTCGTGGCAGTAAAGACGGGTATGTGCGAGGGGAAATACATAGCATCGGGCAAAGGAACACGGTCTCAGCGAGGAGAAGAGCCAGGAGGAGGCCGGTGACCGCGGGCTAGGAAGGGGCCAGGATCCAGCTATGCCTGCGAAGGCTGGAGGCTCTCTTAACTCACCAGGGGTATCACTTCCCAGCAGCCCAGCGAACCTGGCAGAAGGCAGAACAGAGCTCCCCAGAGCTCTGTAAGCGTTTGATTTCGGGTTAAGCCCTGCTTATTGTCATTGTCCTTTAGGGCTTTACAGGTGTTTCCTTGGACATAATTTCATCTGGTGATTATTATAAT
>NW_006433950.1:7052875-7055768 GCF_000325575.1 Pteropus alecto
CCACAGAATTAATGACTTTTTCTGTTAATGGTAACAGGTAAATGAAAAGGAAGGTACTAATGCCACCCCTTCAGAAATGTCTCCTCATTCTTGGGGTGTTTCCAGCATAGGCCTAAGGAAATTGGAACTGTCTTTCCCTTCCTTATTTTCTTCCTACTCAGAAATTTTCAGACCAATTAACTACATGAGAGACAAGGTCAGAAAGTCTTTGGAATCTGAGTATCTTAAGTTGGAGGTAGTGTTCCTACTTTTTAAGGAAAAATTCTTTCTTTCTTGGTCCTATACTTGTACTTTGCTGAGAAGTTCATTAATGGACTTATTGGGAGAATCTGTAGAGAGATGAAAATAGAAATAATAAGCTTGAAAATTTTCTATTAAAGATTACAGTGAATTCTAAGGAACTGTCTAAAGGCATGCTTTGCTGGAATATTATATGGAATGCTGTTTGAAAATTCAAGCCGTCACCTGAAATTTGGAGATCTTTCAAATACAGACAGGCTTTAATACACTTTGGTCATTGTGATAGGAAGATCCATGTCTATTTTTTGTATAGAGTGTCTACCTGATGTACAGGTTAGCCGCCGCTGTAGTTCAGAATGGTGTGGGGCACAGGATTTCAAAAAGATGGTGTCGATCCCCTTTGGTGGAAAGGATTAGACATCTCTGCATTTGTATAAGCAAGCCCGTTTTTATCCTTTATATTAATAAATGCTGGGTCTACCAGTCGTCTCCCTTTCTCTTTGTTTTAGTTTTTGGTGCTTAGGGTTATATAAAGCAAAACAAAATTAAACAAGGGACACCAAATAGACATTTAGGAATGGATCACGTTATGTGCAGACAGTGATAAAACAAGTGAAAAGTACCTCCTTTGTAAGGTGGCTTCTTTCCTGTGTGTTTATGACCTCCACATACATGTTCAGGCATCTGTGGTCTGAGGCAGGTTAGGTAACTTCTCAGTACCCTATGCTCCGAGGTCCTTTGCAGTCAGAATATTGTCACATCTGGTTTCCTTGGGATACTCGTAGATTGGGTATCGATGGAATCTTAGCTGGTTTACAATTCATGCTAGCATAAGTATCCTCTGAATATATTTGTTGGCCATACTGATGAGGAAAACATCTAATAGTGACTCAACGAGGTGTTTTTTTCTTTGTTTTTGTTTGTTTAGTAATTAAAGGGATTTTCTTACTCTACTGTAGTGAACTTCACATGGCTCCCTCAGAATAAGTTTTAACCATCAGTGAAAAACTGTTTGACTGTAACCACACTGAGGCCTTTGGATTCTTTTTTTTCTTGTCCCTTCCATCTCCTGGCAGAGACTCGTGTTGCTGCATATCCACTGTGCTCCAGTGCAGTATTCCTTTGATCCCAAACAAAAGAGTTTGCTTCTTGCACTGGTTCAATGACAGGTCCCGCAGAATTGTCTTTTGTTTAGCAATTGGAGCATATGAGCCCGGTTAATTTCAAAGCTGCCCCCAACACACAGTTTCTCCTTCCCTCCTTGTGCAGTTTCTGAGCTGCTAGTGATACCTTGTATTGGGTCTGGAATTAAAAAAGCTCGAATTGTTGAATGTTCGCTACAACAACTGTGACATCTGCTGTGGCACCGAATGGCACTGTTGGTGCAGTTAATTTCAAGTTAGGGGAAGAAACAAAACTAGAAAGCTCTTCAGCTTCACAGCGCTTGTTAACACGTGCATCTCCAAATTATGCATTGGGCGCTATCACAATGAATAAAATGAAGGAAATCGAGAGTTGATTTTTATGTTAGTAACATAAGTTCTTTCATTGTTATTCACTGTTCAGACACCAATGTGTTCCTATGTTAATTCTCTCTTAGTTGTTTTTTTTTATAAAGCAGAAATGTCTAAAACATCTCAACTCAGCATTTAATTGTCAAAAGTTCTGATGTAAGAAAAATAGGTTAATTATATCAGTTGTTTTTCTTTTAAAGCAATGAAGTCTTGGTTCTGCTTTTTTAAATACCACATTGATGATTGTAGATGAATAAAACCTTAAGTAGCCAAATTCTAGATGCTAAGTAGCCAAGTTAACATTTGTATGAAAATACAGTATGAAATTGACGAGTACCATGTGTCCTTCAGGTTCTGCAACTAAAGTAGAGGTGTCGGTTTTGCAACCCAAGATTGCAGTCATAGGGTTTGTGGGTTTTGTTCTTGAAGATGAAAGGGCCTGTCTCTCGATTCTGCTTTTGCAGTCTGCACTGTGATGACGTCCACTACCTGCCCGGCCTGACTGTGATCATCTGGTGCCTGGTTCTTAGTGCAGTTTCATCTTTGCTTTTTCACAAGCCTCCCTGTAATTGCACAGTTGTTTGTTGCATTGAATTTCTTTTAGTGACTACGAAAAACCCATGTTAGTATTTTAATGTAGTCTTTAATTTTTAGGTTATACATTAAAACGTGGAGGGAAAAAAATCCCTTTCTGAGGAATGCTTTTAAAAATCATCATGGTAGAATGGGAATATTCATTACTTACACATCATATATTTTTTTCCCTAAATCTTGTACATAGAAGTGACAGTTGAGCTGAGCATGTTAATAAAAGGTCTGCATGTTCCTGTGTCACTGACAGTTTCATTGGCTGTATATTCCTGAAATGCAAATAACCTCAGTTCTGTTCAAAGCTATAATTAATCTGAATAGTTATTTAAACAGCATTGAAATCTTTTAACTACTGAGAGGCCAAACATTTAAGATGGTGAATTTACTGTTCTGTTTGAAGGGCAGTGCAGCTGACGAGGGCATAGTCATCTGAGATGCTTGCGTGTGTTGGAGCTACACATTCTGTAGACTAAAATGGCAGAATCTGTCTGCTGCTGTATAAAATCTTTTAGCTACCATTTATTTTAGCATCATGGCATGTGCAAATT
>NW_006433950.1:7055820-7063870 GCF_000325575.1 Pteropus alecto
GCTCAGTTAACAGCTTCACAACTGGTGTTACAATCTGTGGCTACAGCACTGCATCACAATGCAGAAAATGCATTTTCCACTTTAACCAAACATGACAACTGAAATGGTTATTAACCTTGCAAGATGTCGGAAGTCATCAGAAATGCACATCAGAGTAATTACAGTGGCTTGGGTTGGGGGAAAAAAGTATCATTGCATTCCTTGCCTACATGTTGTCTCTCCCCCTCTTCAATCTTAACTTGGTACAGTCCTTTAACAATAAAATACCCTTCTGTAACCTATAAACTGTTACTCCCATCAGTTTGTGCTTTCAAACTGATGGCCGACTTCTCTGAATTTGTGTAGAGCAGCACAGCATGACGGCGCAGTGCCTTGGGGGCTGCAGTGCACCCTTTTTAGGCAGACCCTGCAAGCTCATTGTCTAATTGGAGTCTTTAGTGCTCCAGTCATATCCACCTTTGCAGGGTGTTCTCTTTTCCTTTTTCTTCTTTCTCTCTCTCGCCCTCTCTCTTCCTCACCCTACCCCCAGTTCTGGCTGTTCGGAATGGGAAAAACTTGAGCACTGATTTCAGCAGAGCTCATCCCACATAGAACGTATGGAAGAGCTGCAGTGACCAACAGCACCGACCCGGCTGTAACTCCGTAAATTTGAGAGCTGCAGGTAGGATTGCCTGTTTTGTAAAGAAATTAAGATAAATGCACCGTAGTAAATAGAACGACAGCATGTTGTGGAAGTCCCTCTGAAAGGCAAGGTCTTGGTTTGTTTAAAATTTTGAGGTAAATTCAGAAACATTTAACTCATTCAATAGAAAAAAGTACTTAATTTTTCTGAGAATTGCTCAGATTTGTGCCTTGTCATTCTAATATTTTTCTTAAAAAGAATCTTTTGGGTGGGGCAGGGAGATAGTGGCTTAAAGATTGAAATAATTGGCTACTTAAAATTTTTGCAGACTTCATCTTTAGGTAATAAGTAGTGTGGACTTTCTTTAGGATTTTTTAAAAAGAAGCACATAAAGTGCAGAATTCTTATACGAGGTAAAATATTAAAGTAGGGTTTCTTTTCTTTGCCAAAACCAGATCTTTTGGGATTGTAGGTGACTGTGTGTGCGTAGGATACCTGACTAAGGAGTTCAGTCTTTTATATTTTGTTATGGGGGAAAAGTACTATTAGAGATATTTAGGATTATCTCCCAGAAAGTGCTTTAGCATAAGGGTTTGCATGAGAAGAACTAAATAGTAGCACCAAAGATGTGGATTCTTAAGTATGATTAAATGTAGGCAATTTCAATTCAGATAGTTACTTTTCCTTTTTGAAATTCATCCTCAAAAGAGCATGTTGTGAGTCCTTTAAGTATATTTCAAAATTTTAATGTAGAGAATGTGATTTGTGTAAGTGAAATGAAAACTTCCTAAGTCACGTAAGTGTTATCTGGAGGGTAATAAAATTGTAAATGTTGTCTATAATACTTTTAATCCCTGGATTAATATCAGAGATAAAATGCTTTTAATTCAGTGTTGAAAAGCAGCTTGCTTGTTGTCTTCCCTTAAAAACACCAAAAAAAGAACCCCAGGGAGGTATATAGTTTTTTATCCCAAGGAACCTATTTGTATCATGGGACCTGTAGGGTCTGGACTTCTAACCAGAGCGTGGACTTGGAAATTGCTTACCTAGTTGAGAGATTTAGCTTCCTTCAGAGGTGTGGGACTTCCTGTACTCTTAACAATAGGAAGACTCCAGGAGCTGTCAAGTGGGGAATGGAGGAGAGCTGCTCAGGGAAAGGAGAGGAACTGAGAATTTCACTCATCTGGGCACTGGAGTCTGGATTTGCCCACGACTAAGCTTCTCTTAAAACTCTGACCCAGTGCAGCACTGCAAAGAATTGATTTCTGAGATGAGACAATGAGCTGTGTTTTGCATTTTGTAAAGATGGAGAAAACCTCTAACACTGACCTGTATGGGAGATGACTCAATTATCTGTGCCTTGGTACAGTTGCAAATTATTTTCCTTTGTCTGAAGTGGGTGGATGCCAGCGCCTTCATCAGAGCTCCTTAATTTAATGTATGGAAAATGTCTCAGCCACCATTTTTAACAATTAGCTGCATCATGGTTGAGGTGAGCTGGGTTCTGAAGGCAGCTGCAGGGCTGTTCCGTTTACATCAGGTTCTGTGCCACGAGAGCGTTATTACTGTAAAACTCAGAAAATGAATTTGCACACTGCATAGAAGAGTTTTCTAGGAGGGTGGAGAACATTCCCAGAAAGAAAATGGAATCCTTTTGTCTACAGTAAGTATTTCTCGTACTCATATAGCGGTGAGAGGCTGCCAATTTGTCTTTGGTTGAATGGGCAAAAAAGACTTTAAAATGAATGCTGCAAATATTAAAGGTGTAGCAAGCACAGAGGTTCTCGGATGTATTTCTTATCTATATGTTAGAAACCAAGTGCAATTATATACTTGAAATATAGTTTCATGAATGGTTTTAACACATGCTTTTAGTTATTTATTGATACTTTAAGTTAATGAGAGGTATGAATTTATCACTAGTCAAAGATGAAAATGACAATTTGAGAGAAAAAGGAAATCTAAATTTAGCATATTTAGAAGAGTTCAAGCTTCTTTTCACCGTCTTTCACAAACACTTCATTTTCCATTCTTGAAGAAAATTGCTGGATTATAGTTTTGCTTTTTTTTTTTTAAAGCAAACTCTTCCATGATCTATAATAGCTGATTAAAATATATAAGAAGAAATGTTTTAGCAAAACAAGATTTTGTCCTAAAAGATCAATAGATTGGGGCTTTTATTCTCATTAATGAGGATAATTTTTAGTGCCTTCTGTTTAATTAATAGTTGTGGCATCAGAGCTACTTGTGGAAAACTCTTGTTTGTGATTGTAAGCTTAGAAATCTCGATTCTTAAAATTAATTGGATTTGACTGGTTTATTCCTTTGTTCCTTTATGCTGTTACTAAGTGGAAACAAGTAGATTTTAACTTTGGTTTTTATATTTATCTTGTTAAAGGCACTTAATCCTGAAGTATTTATAGTAAGTGCATTTTACAGTAAACTGTACCATGAAGAATTTTCTCAGAATGCTTTCGTAGCCATTCCGGGAGTTGAATCTTCACTGAACTGGGTGTCTGAGAATCTTTTTAATTGATAGCAGATTTATAAAGCCAGCTGTTCTTCCAGGTCTTACTGTACTAGCTGTTTTCCATCCTTTACACTGAATGCCATTTTCTCTAATTAATAGATGTTTTTGAAACTAGGTGAGGAGAGGATTTTCACATCAGTCTTTTCATTGAAATAGGAAAGCTCAGTTGTCTTACGCCCTGTTTAGAATCCTACAAAGATTCCATAAAGCTTGCATAAATCTTTTGCTTGTAGCATAAAAGCCTAGATCTCAATATAATTGTTTTAATCTTGGGAGGGCCATTTAATATATCAATTGTTTAGATATATGGTTTATAGATGTATAGAATGGAAAGGGATTTTTTTCCCCTTCAATTTTATAAGGCTTACACTTGGAAATAAAAGGGTTTCAGGGCAGCGAATTAGAACTCCATTTTAATTGCAGCTTTGCTTGCATGAAACGTTTGGGTGGATGACATGAAAGGTGTCACAGAGCCTTCCTTTGAAATTTTTAAAGTAAAACTTGGTCGAAGATTCTGGTCTTTTTTTCCTCTAGCTTTATGTAAGCTGTGTACTAGGTACTGTGGGGAGATAGCAGAGGCCCAGCTGCTTCTCATTTGCTGTGCCTCCACCATGGTCTATTCAAGTTTGGCTACAGGGGAGAGGCTCCCCTTTCTTTTATTTGTGGGCGAGTCCCAAATCTTCAATCTGGAAGCTCTTTAGTTTTCTCATGAAATTTTAGCTGGGCTGATAGTGAAGAGTCAGGGGCTGGTTCTTTTCGCTATAAAAAATGTATTCCTATCAAACCTTTGAATGCCCTGGCAGTGCCATGATGTAGACGAGCGAGCAGGTTGGCCAGCCGGCTAGGAAGCGTTGTGTGCCCCTGAGATGGCGGCACCGGAAGCCTGATGAGGCGGCCCGCACGCACGTCCTCTTCCTTTACTCAAGTTCGAGGTCACCTCTGGTAGCACGGTCTTGCCAATCTGCAGTTTCTTTCTGTTCTGTGAGAAGATAGAAATTTTGAGATTTTCCTGAAGTAAACACTTAATGGCACTTAAATGTAGATAGCTTCCAATTGAGGCTTTTAAGAAATTGTTGACAAATATGGATAAAGTAAAATTTTAAATAGATATTTTATATCAGACCTGAGATTCCTTGCTTGTACTTTCTTCTTTTTCTTTTTACGTGTCGGAACTTACTCCTTCTGAGACAGGATATTCAGAAAACAGGACAGTATGCTTCTCCTTATGGCTAGATGAAACTAGCGTTCCTTTGAAAACATGTTATTTGCCTTTGATTCTGATTTTCCATTCTTTGTGGGCTTTGGTTAGTTTATACATAAAAGATACGTCACCTATCTTCAAAAGCAAAGTTTATTGTAATTTCCTTTGTGGTTCAAGGTATGGATTATTTTGGAATGAACTATAGCTTTCATGGTAGTGACAATGCTAATTTCTTACCTATTTCCACCTCTCATGGACTTGGAATTTCTGGAGGTGGCTCAGAGTTTCTGTAGTACAATCAGTTCATCTTGCAGTTAGGTACAAAGGTTTACTGTAGTTAAATAACTTTCTCAAGGTGATACATCTGGAAGGCAGTCGATTTTGCCCTAAATCCAGGCCACCTGACTCCTAATCTGTGCTGTGCCTTTGTCTGCATTTGGCTCCGTCTCTTTCTCTTTGTGGGCTTACTGGTGACTGATAGATCTAACGTTTTGAGCTTTCAGCAAAGTCTTGCCAAAAATGACTTTTTGAGCTGTACTTGGAGTCTTCCTGGGCCTGTGTTGTAGATGATATGCATTTATAAATTTGTCATTTACAAACAAACATTTAAAAACAAGATATATCCTGCAAGTTGAGCGTTTAGGTCCATTTTGTTGGCTCGGCATGAAGGGCTGAGTGCTTGTCTCCCGAGATGGGCACCTGCGTCCCATCCATCTGCTCTGAGCTGGCGAGGGGCTGGGCATTCCGACGCATCTTCCCAGCGGCTTACTCCTTTAACTCTAGATCGGAAGGGTCCCACAGTTAGGGTTGCCCCTTCTTTTCCCCGTATGGATGGGCTGGGTAAATGATTCTGGCTCCCTGTCAGTTTCAGGCAATTTGTATTTGAAAAATGGTCTTGCCCTCTCTCCTCCTGTTGCTTGTATTTGCCACTCCAGCTAAGCAATGTTTCATGTTTCCTGTGCCTGTGGTGACAATGGTGAGTGGTGCATCCCGCATTATTCCCTCAGCTCTGACAGGGTAAAGTCAAAACGTTTTCAGACTTAATTAAGGTTTTAGAGAGAGTGCGAAATCCCAAGTACTGTTAGCAGAGGAGCACCGTGACAAATTCCACTTAAGACAGCGGGAAGTTACAAAGGAGAGGATCTCTTGTCTGTTTTAGTGGTCTCCAGACAAAGGTTTTTTTGAAAAAATTTCCAAACAAGAAGGAACTGCAGCAAAACCAAGGCTCCCTTTTTCTGTGACAGCCATGATGATGAGTGCTCCAGTCCTATCAGCATAAGCTGTGCTGCGTAGCAGGAGGACCTGTGATTTTCGACTGCAGTGTAAATGACTGACACCATGTACCAGCAGGGAATTAATATGGCACGTGGTTCTCAAACCTTGTCTTGACTAATAGCGCTCCTTGTGCTTGCTAAGTAGAACTCGAGGCTTAATCCTGAGCTCTGTAGAAACCAGCCTGGCAAAAACCGCTCAGCAAGCTCCCACTTGCTGGCTCAGAGACATACCTCTGCTATCAGTCCTTCTCACAGCTCCCAAATCTTGCTTTTGTTTCCTGTTTCCAAAGTTGAAAGACACTAGGTCTGATAAAGCAGAGGAGCCGTGGACATGCTTGTATGTATACAGTAATGAGTTGTTTTAGAGTGGGTTTGGGGGGCAGTGGGAAGGGGTTGGTAGCCATGATAAAGGCCATTATTGATGCATTTCCATTTAGTTCTTTGAATTTAGACTGTTCCGTCTCCAAGATGGAAATCAGTTAGTTCCCCAGACATTGAAACGTTTTTATCGTCCTTTCATGTAGCCTCCTTATTTTATCTTTCCATCACTTTAGAGTGGCTGTGAGATTAGTATTTTTAGAGCTGTTCATACCTTTGGGTAAGGAGAGGCTTCTGCTGCTGCTTTTTGAAGACATACATACTTTGACACATTTTATTTTCCATTTGCAAAGCTAGATTGACAAGTTTTCTCTTCAGAATCCTCCCTGGTCTTGTGTCCCCACAGGTTGGCCCTAGCAGGTGTGCTGAGTTGGGGTGCTGGGTGGCGGGGAAGAGAGAAACTGCTCAGGGCTGCTGCCCTTGCTTTCTCCCATGGGCCACCTCAGCAGTCTGAGAGCATTTGGCTGGCTGCCCTCCCTCTCCCTCTCCCTCTCCCTCTCCTGGCTTCTAGTGTTCCAGCCCCACCCCGCCCCTACCCCCATTCCAGAAGTGGGGGGGTGGCGGGGATGGCGGGGGCAGCACAGGCCCGGCCACTGCTGCGGGGCACATCCTGCTGCATCATGGCCCCTCTCACTAGGGTGCGGGCTCTGATTCATTTTTTCTGGAAGTGATGACTTATCAGCACAGAGCAAAGTCACATCCTTTCCCCAGACCTCTTGCGACTCGTGGGGGAAAGCTGCTTACACAACCCTGAAAGGTAATTTCAGGGCTTTGCTGGATTTGGGAGGAGGGGGAGTTCTGCTGAAAAGCATTTTTTTTCCCACTAGTGCCTACGTGGCCATCATTTATTATTTTGCTCGTTTATGTTATGCCCTTGCTGCTTACTCCCTCTCTACATGGAGTCTCCCAGTGACTGCGCTGGAGAGATTGCTTTTCTTTCCTGGATGGCCAGAGATAGGTAACACATAGCAGAGTGCAGGGGGCAGAACTGGCTTTGCAGCAATAACATAAGAGACTTAAATGGTCCTCACAGGGATGCAGCCCTTGACCTTGGCCGTACTTTCTTTCCACGTGCAGCAACTTGATGTGCTAAGCAGCCCTAGCTTGAGGCCTTTGTGTAGGAATAGGAAGAAGCATCTAGTAGTTAGTTATATGCCTACTTGTGTTGACGAGGGAGGTGTGCTGGCCAACCCTGCAACCCTCACTACCGCGCCACAGGAATGCGTGTCCCCATTCTCAAAGATGACTTTCCTATCTGGGTCATGGTAAGTTTACCTCTTACAGTCTTCCTTTACCCAGTGCTAAAAATCCTGGAAGTTTGGCTTTTGTTATGTGATAGCTTTTTTTCTTCTTTCTTTCTTATTTTTAGTGTAGTGGGGAGAGGTCCACAGAAGGCAGTAGATGGACTTATGTGACTGGCTCTCTCAAAGGGCACTGGCTTTTCCGGAATTCACAGATGAGATGGAATTGTATCATGGCTGTAGCGATGCCCTCGAAGAGGCTGGTTGTGTCAGCACACTCTAGTCACAATGCTGCCTATAAGACTCTTGGCGGGTCCTGGACGAGGCACAGCTCAGAGCCGTGTATTCTTGGGTTTAGAATCTTCTTGCACACATTGAATTCTCTTCCACCTGTGAGAATTTGTAGACCATCCTGTAAACCAATTTGAGTTAAGGGAGCAAGCGGTTTGTTTTGCCTTAATGGAGCCAAATCTATCACATAATCGTGTGACCCTTTGTTTAGCCCAGTCACAGAAACCATGTACAAAATTGGACCCTGCGGCCTGGCAGTGACAGATGGCCTGGTGCCCACGCAGCGCCATGTTATAGCGCCAGGGTCTGCCACCTGTGGCTACAGAGCCGCCTTTGGGCCGATGGATCTGTGGAGCTGGCAAATGGTGGCACTCCGTAGCCACCGCTGCCAGGTCTGCTGCCACCTGCTGAATGAGATCAGCTAGGCTTCTGCATGAATGCACTGTGAGAAATCACAAAACAGCATTAAAAATAGATGACAATTGGCGATGTCAGCTCCTCTAGCTTAACACT
>NW_006433950.1:7063921-7097022 GCF_000325575.1 Pteropus alecto
GCAGAAAACAAGCAGTGGGACTGACTCTAAATATCTGAGTGGGAGAATAAAGCCTTGGTTTGCTACTCAGTCTATATTCATTGCAAAAGGAGAGTCAGTCTCTTGTGGGTCTTTTAAGCTGACATTTTATGTGTTCCTATTTTATTACATTGAATATGGGTCTAAGAAAATAACTGAACGTTCTACAAACCATATGATAGTTTCCCAAATTCTGAAACTGTCCCAGTTTTAAAATTTGTTCTCATCTTTTGGGCTGTATCAGTAATGAACATCTCCTTGCACCTGAAAAATTCCTTGAGGCGGTCTCTGCAGGCACCACAAAGGAAGCTAATGAAAAGCGCCTTCGCACCATCTGATAAGCCCAGGGGCTCTGAGTACTGGCAGGATTTTTCTATGTGCTCATCTGAAAACGGTATCTTGCTTTGTCCTTCCTCAATTTCTCCTTAAGTAGCAGTTTCACCGTTGTAAAAATTTCACCCAAGGAGAGGTTTCAGGAGAGGTCATTCATTGAGAAATGAGGAAGAGGTTTGGGAGAGATTAAGGGAGCAGGTATTTTCCTCAGAATGAGCTGAAGCAGAATAATGAGTACAACTCACTTTCGTCTTTGTAGAAATCACACACTTCTCCATTTTACTATCTAAATTTCTAACGAATACTGCAGCGCGTATTGGAATGCTTGTGTTATCTCGGCACAGACCCTCTTGATTATTCTGTTTTTAAATTTACTTTTCGAGCTCCTTTCTTTTGTTTCATCTTCATTGCCTTTCAGGCTATTGCTTGTGTCTTGGCAATCCTATTTTCAACCACAGTGACCGTTTCCTACTGTTACTGCTTTCATTTGTTAGTATTGTTTTGATTTTGAACGTCGGTTATAGATTTCCTATTAATTTGTATGTATTGTATGTGTTAAACAAGAGAACATACAAGATTTTTATAACACCATGTGTTTTTGTCTTGCGTCAGGTAGCTTCTGGTAGAAAGGCTGGCCTGCTGTGGGGGCCTCGCTTTCAATTTTGATGGGGTGTATTGCTGGTTGGTCTGTTGAAGAGGAAAAGACATGGGATGGTCTTTTGCGTTTTGAGGACCATATGAAATATGGCTTTTGCTTTGTGGAGCCAACTTAAACTAATTTTTTAATCTTTTTTTGGTTTATTTTTTTTAATGTAGTTGCCTAATAAATCACTTATTTGTTGTAGGTGGGAAGCAAAGACCTGTGTGAAAGAATCAGTGTCAGCTTTTTTTTTTTTTTTTTTTTGCCATCTTTCTTCCCTTGCTAAAGTGGATACTGACTTTTCTCACAGAGACCCATCTTTCTTATTTTTCACTTTTGGAGAGCAAATGAGCTAAGAGACTCTGGCCATTTGACAAAAACATCCTTTTGCTCATTCTCTTTTTCTGCAGTAGGAGTTAGCTACCACTTGTATTCTGAAACCCAGAATCTGTATGATGATTAAAAATTGTGCAGTTTCATGCCTGCCTTTCTCAACTTGAGCCATTTAAAAGCCATTTTGGCTGCCGGGTCCCTGAGTTGTGACCACATGTTGGATAGGAGAATCGGCTTACCTCGCGGTAACATTCTGGTTTGTTCTCGGCCAGTATACATTGCAAGGCAGCCCACTTCCTCCATTAAAGAAGGAACATGTGGTTGAAGGGATTGCTTGGGCAGGTGTACAGTGTTTATTGTCCCATAGCAATAAATACTAGTAATATTTTGGAACACTATAGAGTTGACAGCTAGAGCACTGATTTCCAGCTTTTTCATCTGACCCATAGTAAGAAATACGTTTTACACCATGACCCACTTTATATATACAAATAAGTACATGTACTTAGAACAGAATTTCACAAACAAATATTTACCTATACCACATATCTCTGTTGCACTTTATTTTGTTAAAAAAAATTCCTGGTTGATTTCATGATCCAGTTATGGGTTATGACCCACATTTTGAAAAACCCTATTCTAAGGGAGTGCCCAAAACTTGACATTTATTGTCCCATTCCTCCCCCAATCATGTGAGGTAGGGAGGAGAAAGGAGTAAATACGCAAGGGTAACATCCATTTATTCCAGCTTGATTTACTGTGATGAAAGACAGCATGATAGAGTGGAAAAGGTGGAAAAGGGGTCAGAAAATTTGGGTTCTAAGTCTGAGCTTGCTATGTACAAACCAAGTGATCTTAATGTGGAACCCCAACATTTGAGAGTTGATGGAAGCTCTAGAAACCATCTCGTATAGCTCTTTCAATGTTTAAACCTATATTAAGAACGCACTCTAAAGTGTGGTCCAGGTAAGTAGTAGTGAGAAACAGTTTAGCATTGGGTTAAAAGTGAGGACAGGAACCAGATGTGTGTAACGTGCACTGCACACAGGAATCACCATGTCCGTGTGTGTGAGCTCTTACTAGTACTGGTCTAAGGATTAGTATTCTCTGAGCCTTCACCTTCATCATCTGTGAAGGGGAACTAATAACTGATGAAGAAAACAAATTTAAGGACATTTTGCTCCCCTCCTTGACTCCATCTTTTTAGAGAGAAAAAGTTTTTCTTTATTTTCTTGATTTAGAAGTTTACTGTTCCCTAAGTATCTCAGAAACAGTTGGCCTCTCGAGAGTTAGAACTGTGTTTAAATTCTGTCTCTGCCTCTTCCCGTTCAAGAACTCTTGGTTAAGTTGGTTAGATGCCAAAATCTGTTTCTTACTTGTAAAATGGGGTGGGGGTAGATGGGGAGAGAGCGAGGTGCTCCTGTCTCCTCTTTCATATTGTTAAAAGATTAGCGGTAATGTCTGAATTGCTTAGAGCAGTGTCTGGCCCTTAATTGCTTCCTGAGTGGGAGCTATTATATGTTAGAGCTTGAAACCAAAACCCATTCAAGGAGCCAGTTAACAGGATCTGTTTCTGGGACTCTGGCAGTGAGGAGCCGGGTCCAGATGGGGACGTCAGGAGTGCTGTCTTACTTAGCAGGCCTGCAGATGTTTGCAGAATGGTCTTTATTTAGTGGGCCAGCAGCAGAAAGGCCGGGTGGGAGACTGAGCGATTAAAAAGTGCTTGTTGATGAGAAGAGGGATATGACTGATGAGCCCTGAGGATCACAGTTAGATGGCTGGCGTCTCCAACTGAGAGATAAGCCATTAGGCCTTCTCTATGACCAGAGGTCTTCAGCGTGGCAGGGAGCTCCATCGAATGAGTGCGGGCGCCTTGCAGCTCCCCCTTCACATCCAGCTCAACTCTACAGAGACCCCGTTTTCTGATAGGCTGTAAAAGTATCTCTTGGGAATGAGGGACATGAAGGCGCCTCACAGAAGGGGCTGGAAGGAAAGAAAACACACACGGAAAAGGGAAGTCCGGGAAGAGATCTATGGGAAATTTGGGTTGAGGCAGGTATTATTCTGCCCAACTTTTAAATTCTCTATTATTTTTTTCCTGTGTCCTTGAAAAGAAACTAACTGCCACTAGATGGCACACCGATCCCAGCACTATTCTGACTGTATAAATTATTATTTTTAAGATTCTTTTCAAAAGATAGGTCACTCATTAATGTGTTGTTTTTAAAAATAGAACTCGTAGCCTAAAGAATCAAAATTCAAAATCTGAGTATTCTGTGGGATCAGTTTGTGCTATAGAGAAAGCACCATTGTTGATATGCACTGTGGCCACATGAACATCGTAAAGAAGAGAATGATCTGCCCCAAACCAATCTTTTTGCTTTTCTTTTTTTTCTTAACCACTAACTTGAAATTTCACTTTTTTGGAAGTATTTAGAATTGTGTTTCTTACAGAATACTTTGTTGCTTTTATGTGTCTGATATTATGTGTCTGATTTGCTTTGCATTTGTTCTGTGTGTTTGTGTGTATGGGTTATATGTAGACATGGATGCAGTCGAAAGAATGGGATGGGCTATTCATTGATTGGGAGGAGCAGAGGAAGCCCAGAGAGTGAGTGGGGCACTTGGCACAGCCCCTCCCGCCCCAACCAAAAAGAAAAAATGAGACCAGGCTTTGTCAGGCCGTGGTTATCACCCTCCCAATACCCACCCGCAACGAGGCTTGTTTAGACAGTCGCTTCCTCTAGCAGCAGTCTGTGCCCACCCTTTGTTCGGGAACAGCATTCTATGATAATAGTTTCATAGCTTTGCTTATAAACTGTTTATAAAGCATTTAGCTTTAACCATTGAAGACTGCCCAAGAAAGGGAATTCATGATGAAGGTTTGCTGACTCAATGTAATCATTTGTTGTGAAGTATAGGTATAAACAAGGTCCATTAAAATTCTTCCCATCCATGGTGTCTGATTCCCCTGTGATGGCCAGAAACAGGCATGATGTGGTGACAAGCTGTCCCCTTCTGCATGGACACATGGGGTCCTGGCTTTGTGTGCTCTGGTTTATTGAGGTCATTACAATAGTAGGCAAGTGACCAGTGCCTCTCCTCACCCCAGCCGAACTCCAGTGATCAGTGTAGGTATTTGGAACAGTCTTCATGTTATGTCCTCAGAGCTGCTTGGGAGCTTTCTCAGGGACTGCCCTGATGGCGGAGCCTGTGAGGGAACTGTTTCCTGGGCTGCTGGTCATTGTCCCTGTTGGTCCCAGTGCACCGTCCAGGTTGGGGAGTGACCAATACATAAGCGATCTGGGGAGTCTATGAAGATTAGTAATATTTTATTTAAAATTTCCTCCCAGTCTTATCCAGCACCCCACCCATTATTTTTAAAGAACCAGCAGTCTCACATCTGGGACTGTTTGAACAAAATATATTAAATGATCAAAAATTAACCATGAGAGTAAGTTTTCAAGAAAACTGTCAATTTTTTAAAAATTTATCGTGTCATTTTAAAAGCTTTAGCTTAATTCTACTTTGTATTATATTTCCCCCGAAGAGTTCCTTAAAAAAAAAGCAAAAACGTGATTCTGGAAGAACAGATCTCTTTGGACATGGGCAACAATAGCGTGCTTGACGTGTAGGACCTTGCATGATGCTGTAGAGAGATCTGACGTGTAGGGTGACTTGAATTCTTTCATATTATGACTCAGAGTTTGATCTCTACCTATTAGTTGTTCCTACTTGACCCCCATGTCCCAAGCTGTGGAAAAGAAGCTTCACGAACCATGTATGAAGGGCAGGTGTTGGCGTGGAGGCAGGCACGGAAGCTTACTCTGTCTGTCTGCAGCTGTGGCTGGCTGTCAGGACAGTGGCCCTCTCCTTCCTCCCTGAGACTTCAGCTTGAGCAATGGGGACAATGAATAGCAACAGGGAGGTTACCTGGGGCATCTCTTTCCTTAATGCCACCAACAGATCTAAATCTGATTCTAATAATAGAGCTACATGCACTGAACCTCAGGCCAAGCACTTGATTACATTATCACAGGTAATATTTTCTTTGCATATGAATAAACAAAGGTTTCGAGTTTGGGAGTTTGAGCAAAATCATATTGTTAGTAAATGGGGCACCACGATTTAAACCTAGGTCTGTCATTGTGTTATTTTGTAGTTGCATTTAACAGGTATTTAACCCCGAGCATATTAAACCAGACTGTGGACTGTCTCCTCTTCACCCCACCTGTATTAAACAGGTAGTGGGTGTCATCGGATCTGAAATAGGGAGTACACGTGGCAAAACCCCAGAAGAAATGTAGAAATAAATGATTTTTTGGGTATCCCAGCCATTGACAAGCAAGCGAAAAACACTCACAAGTGGATGGCCATGGCTTCTTGGATGTTAGAAAGAAACCGAAGAATTCATTGAAGGTGACAGAGAAATATAGACTAAGGAACAGTTAGAGGCACTGTGACAGGCTGTGTAGCCAAAACCATATCTATAAATTGGGTCATTTAGGAATTTGAAGGGCAGTCCTGACTGTTCACATTTTATATGTTTCTGGGACATGGGACTTTACTGCCCCATGGGGATTTTACCTTCTGACAATCATCATGTGCTCCCAGAGTGAAATAAACTAGGAAACATCTGTAAAAACCATCTATTTTGATATTTTCGAGTTGAGAGTTTTGTGAGGGTGAAGGTGGGCAGGGTATCAGATATCCTTATGGTTAGTTCTTTTTCCTGCTGTGTACTTTAGATGATTTGAAGGTTAATTCGAACCTAAGTTTGTGTCGTTTCTCCCCCCTTTCCTAGGGCTTCCTAAAGAATGAGAAGGACAATGCCCTGCTGTCTGCCATTGAAGAGTCCCGGAAGAGGGTAAGAAACAAACCTAAATATAGATGTACAGCCATTGGGAGGGCAGGCTCGTCTGCCAGGGAGCACAGGTCTTGGAAGCTGGAGCCCGTGTCCAGGGCTCAGCTCTCCTACTTCGTGAGTTCACCAGAGGGAATTCCGTAGGAACATCATGCCTGTAACTCCATGTGTATTTGGTGACCAAAATGCATCTGAAACTCGGGGCTGGACAATTAATTATTAAATTAATCTTAAAATGGAAGAGCCAGACAATTCTTTGGTTTCATTGTTACAGTAAAAAGTGGTATTTTGGTTTCTACTAAATCAGTAGTTCAGAAAAGCAGTTATGATCATTGATAATTTTCCTCAATTTCTTTTCCTTTTGTCACCCAGTTTGACTTTCTCTGCCACCTTTTATTTTTATTATTTTTTATTATAGTTGACATATTGGTTTAAGTTATCCAACATAGTGATTTGACATTTATATTCCTATAATGTGATCATCACAATAAATCTAGTAACCTTCTGTCTCCATACAGTTATTATAATAGTATTGACTATTTTCCCTGTGCTATTCATTACATCCCTGTGCCTTTTTTTTTTTTTTTTAATAACCGGAGGTTTGTACCTTGTTCTCTGTATCTATGAGTCTTTCTGTTTTGTTTTTGTTTTCTCTGTTCCTTTGTTTTGTTTTCTTAGATTCCACATAGAAGTGAAATCATATGATATTTGTCTTTGTCTGACTTAACATAATACTCTCTAGGTCCATCCATTTTGTTGCAAATGGCAAGGTTTCATTCTTTATACTACCTTTTATGTTAATAATTTCTCTAAATTCTTGCAAAAACAAAAACAAACTAGCTTGGCTCTTAGAAGGATGGTAAATAAGTAAGCCAGAGCAGCCATTATATGTGCAGCAAAATTTTGCAACAAGCATTCCCTCAAGATACTCAAAGATCGCTGATTTTACTAACATGTGAGTTATCTCCATTTGCTTCTGACAAGGATTAAAAGATCAAAACCTTTCCAAAACATCCTTATGGAATAAGAGATTTCCAGGCCACGGAGTCTTCTGGGGAGGGAGGGGGAAGGAAGAGGAAGGAGGGGGAGGGAGGGTGAGTTGGTTCTAAAGTGCAGCTTCTTTTGAGGAGGCGGGAGGGCTCTCACTGGTCCGCTGGTCCGCCAGCAGCAGCTGTCTCTGCAGAGCGAGTAGGGGTAAAGGGTTTTCTCCTTACTTATATAATCCTTCTATCAAGTGGAATGTATTTCTGTGTTATTTATGTAAAAAATAATAAAGTAAAACAATGCTGCTTCTTGGTGTGCTTTATTAAAATGTTCTGTGTACGTGGAAACACCTCGCTAGGGCTGATGTGAGTGAGCTTGGGCAGCATGGGGTTTGCCAGCTCTAATTCATAAGAGAATGTTCCAAAAGCATTATTGAAATGACTGATAGCTTTAATTATCAGAGTCAAATCCCTAAAATTTCATTAATTATATTTTTGGCTATAGTACTTATTTCTAGAAATAGAGAAATTCACTTGATTCAGATTTAAAAATATTTTTTAAAGATTATTTTTGTTGTTCACACTTTAAGTGAGCTCCCAACTTTGATTCCCCTGCTGTAAAAGACCAGTGAAATTAAATTAGGATTGTCGAAAGCCACCAGGCCTTATTAATCCATTTACCCTGTGGAATGTGTTTCTGGAATTGGCAGCCTCTGAACATTGTGCCATACTGAGACTAAGTGTGCAGCCAGCCAAAACATTTAAACGACATACCACAGTGCAAAAGGTGTTGCGTGCATTTGCGAGGGCAGAGTTCCGGGGTTAGGAGCCAGCCTGGGGGGAGACCTTTCACCTGACTGGACACCAGGTGACTGCCGCTGAGCAAGAGTCATTTTCAAACAAAAGGTGAGCAGCTTCCTGGCATTTTAGTGGTAATTTCATGTTTGAATAACTTGCCAATGGCCTGCTGGAATGCCAAGAAAACAAGCCACAAAACCACAAATGTGTCCTATCTTTTCCCATTTGGTGCATCCCAGCAAAAACAGAACAACATTATCAGAACATATGTAGAGCTTCTAAAAGCCAGCAACAGCTCAGTAATAAGTGGGTGTGAAGTCAAAGCATATTGTCCTCTTCCCTTTATGAAAAAGGGGTTTGAGTGCTCCGCACCTGTTCTCAAGTCAGTCGCCCGGTTCTCTCCCTGCCTTTCTTAGCTGTGTTCAAAGAGATATGTTTCCACACATAACTTGAAAGATTCTGATTTAATTCATAGTAGTGTCTCCACTGCTTTGTCACTTTCTGTGGTTTGTCTTGTCTTCCTTTCAACTTTAGACCTCCGCTCACCCTTCTGGGTCATCCTTTCGTCTTCCCTCGGGTTTCTTTCCTTCTTGCTCCTCCTATTCCCTACCACCCACCTTGTCTCAGACCCTCACTGTCCCCCTCTTTTCTTAGTTGAGGAGCTCCTTCTCCCCTCTAGTTGACATTCTTTGCACCTAATCAATCTAGTGGTTCAGATGTGAGTCTAAAGGGAATAGGCTGGAGTGGGGCAAATGGGTGGCTGATCATTCTTGATTAGCCCACAAATTGGATGCTCCCTTATCTCTAAGGTAATTAAGGTAAGTTGGGGGTGGCATGGTCAAGGGAAGAGAATTTTAATGTTGGACCATTTATTTTTATTTGAAGCTGCTTAAAAAAAAGGTGACTAATGATGGAATAGAACCACAGTGCTGTTTATTCAGGTCGTGAGCTGTTTCTAAATGAGTAGCTGGCATACTTCTCAACTGTATCTGAGGATTTGAGCCCAGAAACCCGCCAGAGTACTTCTGTGTTCATGAAGCAGGAGTTCTTGGCACGTAGGTGGGCAGCCCAATTAATGGGATGATGGTTAATTCCCACTATTATTGCTCTGACCCTTACATGATCCCTCTGTCCCCATCAGCAGTGTCTCTGGATGGTCTGTTATCTGTTTTCTTCAATAGCCTTTACTATTCTGCCATTCTCTATCAACCAAAGGATTTGTCCTTAAGAAAAATTCTTATGACACTGTGGTGTCCTGGGTCAGTGTCACAGCTTAGTCGGTGCCTCGTTTCCTGTTGCAAGCTCAGAGAGCCGTATGGTATGCCTGCCTTCCCCCACCTGCTTATTTCTACCTACCCTGGTCCTTGTGCCACATGGCCTTCCATTTCCCATTGCTGGAGAACCGCAGTGCTGAGGAGCTAGATGGTTTGACCACTACACAGGAAGAATTTTAAAAGAAATCGTGGTTCGTCAGCACAGTATCTCTGCATCCCTTCTAGGGCAGCTCCGTCTTTCCCTGCCTGGCTTTCCCTCACATACTTCTCTCTGTTCAAGTGCCTAGCTTTCCTGTACAAGTTCACAAACGTAATGAGAGAGGATGATTTTGCTCTGGGTATTTTTTTCAGTCCAGGCTCACTGACTGGAGTGGTCCATTCTGCCTGACTCTCAGAAGAAAACTAAGTGGAACAATGTTTTTAAAGTTTGTGGTTGTCACTTCTTCTTGTGTCTTCAGAATACATATTTAGAAAAGGGATCCATTGATAGACCAAAATCATACTTGCAAATTGTGCCAGCCTTCTTCCTACTCATTTTTGTGTGTGTCTAGTGTCTATCTTTTTCACGTTTTGATAAATATTGGTCCATAGTCAAACATCCCACTTGAAAGAAGAGTATATATGATTTTTCTGACAGTTTTCCGAAGCTCACATGTATAGTTATTATCAGTATAAATGATCTACATTGCCAAAAGTAAAGCAAGCAGACATTACTATATTCATTCCCTTGGTGCTGCCTAATTAGATGCCAATCTGAGTATTATCTGATTGTAAATGAAATGGCTTTTTGAAAAATGGACTTAAGCTGATGGGAACCTGGTCTGCCAATTAGACAATAATAGGCCCGGAATGGTCATGATTCAGTATATCTCCATAAGTTGCTTTAATTTCCTTCTCTCCTGAGAGGTTTTGTTTTGTCTTTTCCCTCCCTCCTTCCCTCCCTTTCTCCTTCCTTCTCTCCTTCCCTTTTTTCTCTTTTTTCTTTTCCTCCTGAGTGCCTTTGTTTTGGTAACAAAGGTACCAGTAGACAGGAGTGAGGTTTGCCCGACATTTCAGTAGTGACTTAGTGGGAAACCTAACCACAGAACACTGTTTTTCTTTTACTGGTTTGCTTCCTCTTATGAAAATATTACTGTTTCTTAAAAAAATAAAGACACTGGGAGAATCTTTTGTTTGTCTTTTCTTATCATAGATGCTTATTAAATCAAGATACCATTGATTTTATAATCCATCATTATGCACTAGAAAGAAAAAGTACTAAGTAATATATACTAAGACAATTGTAATATATAGCCTAATTTCAGAGGTTTTAAAATTAATAAGGACTCGAAAAAATGTTCAGCATCACTAATCATTGGGAAAATGCAAATCAAAACCATGAGCTAGCACCTAACACCCAATTAGGATAGCTACTATCAAAAAAACAAAAAACAAAAAACCCAGAAAATAGTATTAGTGAGTATGTAGAGAAATCGGAACCTTCGTGCACTGTTGATAGGATTGTAGAATGGTGTAGCCTCGATGGCAACAAATCTTCAAAAAATTAAATATAGAATTACCATGTGATCCAGCAATTCCACTTCTGTGTACACCCCAAAGTGGAACTTGAAGAGATATTTGCACACCCATAGCAGCGTTATTCATAATAACCAAAAGGTAGAAGCAGCTCAGATGTACAAGGATAGATAAAAGATAAATAAAATATGGTATGTACATACAATGGAATATTATTATTCACCCTGGAAAAGGGAAGAAAAATCTGCATATGCTACAACAAGGATGAATCTTGAGGACATTATGCTAAATGAAAGAAGCCAGACACAAAAATTACAAATACTGTATGATTGCACTTATATGAGGTAGCTAGAAGGAGTTAAAATCATAGAGGTAGAAAGTAGGTTGGTTACCACAGGCTGGGGAGAGGAGAGAATGGAGAGATGGTTTAATGGGGACAGAATTTCAGTTTTACAAGATGAAAAGCATCCTGGAGATGGTGGTGATGGGTGCACGACAGTGCGATTGTGCTTAATGCCGCTGAAGTGTACACTTGAAAATGGTGACGATGGTACATTTTATGTTATGTGTATTTTGCCACAAAACTCTTTAAGGGTAATTTTTAAAGTAGATTGCTTTTACTCTACTTATGGAAAGATGGCATATATAGAAGGCTTTGAATTTCTGTTAAACTTTAAAGAAAACCGTGTTCTGTTTTGTCATTTGGGTCATCTCTCTGCTCGTCACCAACAGACTTTTGGCATGGCCGAGGAGTACCACCGAGAGTCGATGCTGGTCGAGTGGGAGCAAGTGAAACAGCGAATTCTCCACACACTGCTGGCATCAGGAGAAGATGCCCTTGACTTTACTCAAGAAAACGAGGTAGGTTGAGTCCAGAAGATAAACCACTATTAATAAAATCCGAGGTCCAAGAATGCTTATCAGCTGGGCAACTGGCAGTCTTGGCGCAGTAGATGACAATCTCCCTCTTGAAACTCTTCTTTCCCTTGGCTTTTAGGACACCCGTATTTGCTTGGATTTTCTCCAACGTGTCTGGCTTCTTCTCAGCCTCCTTTGCTCTGTTTTCCTCAAACTCCTTGACCTCTAGATGTTTGACTATCTCAGGGCTCGGTCCTTGACATGTTCTTGTTTTTCTCTTAGTCACTGCCCTGTTGATCTTGTCTGGGCTTGTGGCTTTGAATACCATTTATGTGCTGAAAACTCAAATTTACATCGCAGCCCCAAACCCTAAACTCATTTATCTGTTGACCTTCTTGGCTCTACTTAGATGTCTCCTAGCCATCTCAAGCTAAACATGTCCAGAATCGAGTCATGATAGCAACTGCCCCCCATCTCCCTCCTGGCACCAGCACCAGCCTTCTGTTCTCTTACAAAGAGTTTATCATCTTTATAAATGGCAATGCCAGTTCTTCATTTCCTCAGATCAAAAACCTCAGATTAGTTTTTGTCCTCTTCTTCTCCCACCTGGTCTCTCACACATGTTGGCAAATGCAGTTTAACCCTGGTCTCAGAATATACCCAGAATCCAGCCACTTCTTACTACCTCCATTGTCAGCAGTCTGGTCTTTTGCTCAGATTATTGAACTAGCCTAACTGGTTGTTTCAGTTATCTGTTGGTATGAAACAAATCACACCAGACCGTGGTGGCTGAAAACAAGCATTTAGCTTAGCTGGATATTTCTAGCTCAGGGTCTCTCGAGGCTGTTTTCAGGGTGTTGGCTGAGGCTGCACTCAGGACAGACCCACTCCTAAGCTCACTCGTGTGGTTCTTGGCAAGCCTCAGGTCCTCTCTGGCTCTTGGCTTAGGGGCATCAGTCCCTTGTCCTGTGGATCTCTCAGTTGTGCTGCTCATAACATAACTTGCTTCCCCTAGAGCAAGAGTGAGGGGTTCGGGGGAGAGCTAAAGTGCCCCCACGACAGAACCCAGTCTTTCTCTAACTTAGTCCTCTCTCTTCAAAGTAAGTCACTCAGTCAGCCTTCACTCAGGGGGAGAGGCTTATAGAAAAGCTTGACTCCCAGGATGTGGGCACGACTGGGGACCCATCTTAGGGGTTGTTGACCACACTAGTCACCCTGTTTTTGCCCTTGTACAATCTCTTAACACAGCAGCCAGGGTAACACTATTAACATACAGGTTAGATCGTGTCACTCCTCTGCTCAAGACCCTCCCATGACACCCATTTCTCTCGGAATGAAAGCCAAAGTCTTCACCACGATCTGTAATTCCCTACCAGATCTGGTCTTATTACCTCTCCAAGCTCATCTAATAGTGCCCTCCCTGCTGCTTTTGCTGGTCCAGGCAGCTGAACTCCTTACAGGTTCTTTGAACACAGCTGGCCGGCTCGCTCCTGCAAATGCTCTTCCCCCACATAACTGCGTGACTGTCTCCCGCATGTCCTTCAGATATTTCCCCAGTGTCATCTCAGCGAGGCCTTCCAAGGTCTTGACACCTGAAATCCAAACCTACTTCTCCCCATTCAGCACTTCCTGTATCCCCTTCTCTTGTTTTATTTTATTTTTTTAGCACTTTCTCCCATGTACCATTATGCATATTTTATGTCTTTGTATTGCTTATTGTCCGTTTCTTGCATTCGAATGTATTGATTGGTGATAGTGCTAAGTTGAGGGTTCTCTCCTCTCAAAAGTCTGATTTTCAAGGTATTTACAATTCGAGAATTAAAGTGCCCTTTCCCCAAAAGCCCATCCCTCCTCTGTCTCCCCCAGAGACAGTTGCTATTACTACTTTCTCGTGTATATTCCCGTAGTTTTTTATGTGAATGCAAGTATATGAGCCTGTATATTCTTGTCCCCCCTTCTTCTTACACAAAAGTCGGCTTATTGTCTGCTTTGTTCTGTATCTTGCTTTTTTTTACTTAATGTATCCTGAAGATCTTTCCTGAGAGAGATCTGGAGGCAGGCTGCACAGTCTTGCTTGATCGGTGACGTCTGCCCTACGCCAGGGGAGCTGTGGCTTGCCACACATTTACCCCTCTGGTGTTGGGGAGGAAACAATGCTGGGTTCACATTCTAGCTTCACACTGACTAGTTCTGAGACCTTGGCCAAGTTATTTAATCCTATAGACCTTCAGTGTCTTCATGGATGAAATGGGATTATTGGGAAGATTAGTGATAATTAAAGCACCTGACCCATAGTGGCCATCCCTTACTATTTTTTTTTTTAAAAAGCAGTTTCAGTTACTTTGGAGGTGCAGATTAAAAATTATAATGTTATAAAAATTATAGTGTTAGACATTTCAAATACTGTTACCAGTGCTTCTTGATAAGTCTTTTCCCCAGAAGTCGTTTCACGGATAACTAATGTTCTTTTCTCACGAGAGATCGGACACCTGAGGCTCAGAGAGACATGTAGTATGCTGGTGAGACCTAGGGCTGTTAGCTTCTAGACCATTGTTCTGCTGAAGTCTGAGTCAAAGGTGGGTAGCTTGGCAGTTTTTCACGCCTGCAGGGTAATGTCACACATCCCATATCTGCATATTTACTCCTGATTTAAAAACCAGTTTTTCTATTAAATTAGCCCCCAAGTATATAGATGCTCTAAAGTCATTTGTCTTAGGAAATCACTCCTTAAAGCCCCTGTTCCACATTCTTTAGAGGCTTCAGAGACTCAGATCCGAGTCTTTGGGGGAGAACTAATATGTGAAACCCTTGGCCAGCCTGATTTTTTTTTTCTCAATTTCTTGTGAGTCTGGGCAGATAAATAGAACAGCTCCTAGTTTTACAAACTTGATTTTTTAAAATGGTGTTAATAGGTTGTGGTCTGTATTGGGATTTGGAAGTAATTATAAGCTGCTAATGAGATGTTCTTTCCTGATTATTCTTCTCTTAAAAATAGACCAGTCTATTTAGTAGACTCTTCTTCCTTGACCTCAAGTCCTCTTGGAAAGGAGTTACCGGCATATTTGCTATTCTCTGTTATGACATCTAGCATAGAGGACCGCTTTGCTGTAAAAGCTGGCCAGTGGTACAGACGGTTCTCTTCAAGTCATCCAGGGGACTGCCATTTTCTGGACCCTTGTAGGTTTCGTTATTTGTTGCTGTTGTTTTGAACTTTTGTCCTGAAGTATAATGTGTACAGAAAAGTGCCCAAAATCATAAGTATACCACTCAGTGAATTATCACAAATGGAACACACCCCGATGGAGAAACAGAACATTATCAGCCCCCCGGCAGCCCTCCTTGTGTGCCTTTCCAGTCACTACCTGCTCACCACCTCCAAGGGAACCGCTGTTGAGATTTCTAACATCATAGATTAATTTTGCCTGTTTTTGAAATGTATGTAAATGGAGTCATGCAGTATGTACTCGTGTTTCTGCTTAGCATTTCGTATCATTGCATTTAGTTATAGGCCATTCATTCTCATGGCTGAACAGTAACTGCAATCTGTTTATCCATTCTGGTGTCGATGAACATTGGCTAGTTCCCAGTTCTTGGCTTTTATAAATAGTGCTCTGGTGGACATTCTTGTACGTGCCTTTTGGCGAATATATGTCTGTACCTCTGCTGGGTATACCTGAGGGGAATCGCTGGGTCAGAGGGCATGCGTATGTTCAGTTTTAGTAGATACTGCCAAATGGTTTTCCACAATGGCCGTATCAATGTACCCTCCCGCCGGCAGGATGACAGAATTCCATTTGTTCCGTATCCTTGCCACACTGGCATTTTTTGTCTTTTTTAATTTAACCATTCTGGTGGATGTATGGAATCATGCGTTTTTACAGGCCTTTTCCATAAAATTATCTTCAAAATGATGGGAAGATGGTATTTTCTCCACTTGGACAGGCACTTTCTCTACCGTCTTTCTAGGAAACCACATAGTGTGAAGGCCAGAGACAGGCTTCCAATTTGCAGGCCTGGGTCCGCGGGCCGGGGTTTCCTCATTGTGACAGGCCTCTCCTGAAGAACTGCTGGGAGGAATGTAGAACACGTGTGAAGTGCCTAGCCCGGTGCTGGCACGAAGGGCTCACTCAGCACACCTGACCAGCCCTTACGGTGGCCTTCAGTGTTTGGTGACCAACGCATTGTTAAGTTTATGTTAACTATTTTAATAAGGATCTGCCCCTTTTAAGTGTTGTCAGGAATAAGGTTGTTGGAATCCAAAGAAACTTTCAATCATTTTGAGCTGAACTTAACATTTGAAGTATGTCCAAATTTGGATGTCCAAATTTGGATAATCTTATATAGAGGCTTGAGGCTATTTTTTTTTAAAAAACAAAAATGAATTAGGATATGCTGGTCCCTGAAACATTTTACCCCCAAGTATTCCGATCACAGGAGCAACAACACATTGGTAATAACTGTTTCTGGCAAGTTTTAATAAGGGAAATGATACTTCAATAGCATAAATTCAGTTTGGCAAATTAATTGCCTTAGGATATAATTGAAGAAAGAGGTTTAATTTTTAAAGGGAGGAAGGAATTGAAAGATTGTTAATAGCTTTCAAATTGTAGGCCGAATAAAAATGATGTGCTTTGAAGCAAGAAAGAGACTCCCGGCTAAGAACCCTGCGCCCTCATCCCTGCATCCAGTCAGTGTGAGGAGGAACCCCCGGAGTGTGGCACGCTTGCGTGACGGCACGTGGGGTTCGGCATTGCTGGGAATCGTAGGAATATCTTAGCCAACGTTTAGAACAGTGTTTAAAGATAAACTTATCCAACCTCTGTGTAGCCTAATGGCTGTGTGAATATTAGATATAATCAATGGACGGTCCTTTAATGCAGGGCTCCCCAACCCCTGGGCCATGGACCGGTACAGGTCTGTGGCCTGTTAGAAACTGGGCCGCACTGCAGGAATTGAGCAGCGGGCGAGTGAAGAAGCTTCGTCTGTCTTAGCGGCCACTCCCCAGTGCTTGCATCACTGCCTCAGCTCCACTTCAGATCATCAGGCGTTAGATTCCCATAGGAGCTCCGGTCCCTGGTGCCAAAAAGTTTGAGGACCGCTGCTTTAATGTATTGTCTGGAAAATGACTTAGCTTCTCTATTAAGCCTGTTGCCTACAGAGCTAAGTCGTAGCTTAATAATTCTTGATAATGTTGGCAGCGTTCCACACATGACATGTGAACAGTGTGTGTTGAACACAGTCTCTAGTTTTGATGACTATTTCGTCAATTCCTGTACACATATATTTCTACATTTTAACATTTCTAAAATCAGAATATGTCTTAAATTCAGTGATATGTCATAGTTCAACTGATAGCATTTTTTCTTCCTACGTGACATGTTGTCTTGCAGTGGGTACTGTAAAATACAGACGAAGAGTTTGAACCGGACGTTCCTGGAGAATATGCTTCCAAACTATTTTTTTATGACTCCTGGGCAGTTTCCCAGGGGGCAGATTTCACTTCGAGTAGGATTTCAGGCATAGAAAGTACGCTGCTGCTCATTCAGAAAGAAGCTTTAAAAAACCCAACTCAGCAGGCCCTGTAACGTCACGATGCGTCATACTTGAACACCTCCTTTTTGCACAGTATGCTGACGGTAGATCTATGTAGACCCCTTATGAAAACTCTGCTGTTCTCCACCCCCCACCCAAATATAACCTCTGACATTGGCGCACACCCTGTCCTGCCAGTTCTCCCTGAGGTGTCCATGTGCACATGTGTACGTCTTTGTCCATCTGATCAATTTACTATCAACTTATTCCATTAATGGCACCATTTTATAGATTAGATTCTACAGCTTAGCATTATGTTTTGATTTTTTAAAACTTATTCTGGAGCTTTATCTAGGTTAGTACATGTAGGTGTCTGTCATTTCTTAGTGACTATAATAGGTTTCATCATATAAATGGCCCAGGTTTTCTTCTCATTTCATGCGTGAAGAACAAGACTCCAGGGAAGTTAGGTGTCGTTACCCAAGTTCACCCAGTTGGGTTACATTTAGAACCTGAGTCTTCTGGTCCCCAGTTGGTATTTTATAGTAGTACTGGGTTTCTATGTACAGATTTTATAACCAACTATTGTAAATGAATCACTTTGGTTCCATTTTGCTTACATCAAATCAAACATTCCACTTAGAAATTAAAAACTCCCTTTCTTCTGTAGTATCTTTTTTTTTACTTTGTACTGGGAGCATTTTGCGAGGAGTGCTAGTTCCCCTCCTTTCTCCCTGACTACAATGAGCCCTTCTAGGAGAAAGTGTCATTGATCCCCTGGGTATGCTTCATACAAAAGTAATTGCTCAGTAAGAGTTTGCAGTTCCCTTCTGCCACACTCCGTCCATGTCCCACCTGTTCTGGAAGACTCTCTTAGAATGACTGTTTTGGGAACACCATCTCCTTTAAGAAGACCCTTCTCACGGCTGTGTTCCCAAAGGTGGCTTTTTGTCCACATGTCCCCAGACTCCTGGGTGCCCTTGTTTTCTGTAGCTCTACCTCCCAGTGCCCCTGCCTTTCTGCTCTGAGTCCCTGGTGTCGTCCCTGCTAGGGTTCAGTCTGTCCCCCTTCAGAGACACCCAGAAGTCCGAGGAGTTTGGACTGTTACTGCCACATGCATACTGGTGTATTTTCCCAGCCCTCAGAGCAGCTCCGGGCTTTGAAGTTCCAGTGAACGTGTGCTGGTTCCTCTGCTCAGGAATGCTCACGTACCCGTGCTGCCGGTGGATAATTGACTTCAGGCATGGTGAAACAGAGGCTTGGCCAAGGACAAATGAAGGAAAGGCACTTTTGAAAACAAGAGCATTAAGCAAAATTAATTTAAATGGAAATTTGAAGCCTGAAAACCAACTACTTTTTAAATGGATAATTTTAAAAATTAGGTTTTTAGTACTGGAAAATATTTCTCAAGGCTGTTTACATATATTTAGCTGAAACAACTGTGTCCTTGCCGAAATGCTTCAGCACTGTTCCCTTTCTCATTTCCCTATTCCCCTCAATTAGGTTGCTGGAATTAGCAGGCTTAGTGCTGTGTTCTTTAAAAAGACTTTAGGGTCATCAGCTTTTGGATTGTTCTGTTCCAGAAAGGTAGATGTCTTAGAGAATAGTCCCAACTCAGTGTTACTGGGAACACTCAGAACTAGTCCAGAGGTAGAAGATGAGCTGGCGGGGGTTCTGTCCACACAGGGAGTGCGTGCTCATTGTAGGAAGATGAGATGAGATGCTCCAGCCAGCACAATGTAAAATATCTTAGATTATGTTTCTGTGGTGTCGATAACCGTTGTTGTTCAGTATAGGACTTTTTTCTGTATTCGTTATGGTGGTTTATGTTTTGTTTACAAGTGGGAACACGTAGCATTTACGGGCCGAGGTGGGCGCTGTGCTGAGCTCTCTCTGCTTAGTCCTCTCATCAGTGTTGTGAGATCAGAGCTTCTCTTCTCCCCGCTTAATCTTCATCACAAACTGGTGAGATGGATCCCATCACTGCCCGTTTCACAGCTGAAGAAACCGAGGCTCAAAAGAAGCAGTATACTCAGTGGAGATCACCTAGCTCGCGAGTAGTGGAGCCAGGATTTGTAACCACGACTCCCTCTTGTTCTTTGATGGCTGTCCTTGGAGAGTTGCCCCAAGCTGCCCTGGGGGCGAGGTGGTGCCTGCCCACATGGCTCCACTGCTTCCTATTAGAGTGACCTTGGGCAAGTTGCATCCGTGTGCTTTGGTGTCTTCGTCTGTAAAATTAATATAATGAAAGTACGTATCTCATAGGATTGTGGAGTTAACACATGGACATTAAGAAAGTGCTTGGCATATAGTAGGTGCTCAATAGGTATAGCTATTATTATTGTAAACCGGTGGTTTTTAATCTGTGTTAGTAGGAATGACCATTGGGTATATGTTTAATACCATATGCCAGACTGCAAGGTAGCAGGGAGTAAAAGTGATAGATGGAGATTGGAAGTGATCGTGGGATCAGCCAGCCAGCAGCATCTTCCAAGGTCAGTAAAGCGTTTAAAGCTCTTTTATACCAGTGATGGCAGCAAGTCAGAGATGAGGAGGGCCTCTCGAGACTGTCGGGGACAGCCCCTTCGTTCAATTGATGTGAACCAGAGGCACCAGGAGAATGTGCTAGACCTCAAGGCCAGGGAGGAAGTGGCCTTCCTGGAACACAGGTGTCCCGACAGTCCAGAACCTGAGAGTCTACGCCCCACCTTTCTGCCTCCTGCCCCTCTCTCCTCTCTGCCCCCCTCCCAGTGCGTGCTCACACTAAGCATGCCTTTGACCAGCTATGGTAGTGCGAGGACATTTTGCTGCTACCTTCCATCGGTTTCCAGGAATTCTACTTTACACTGCTTTGTTTTGGATTTTAGAGAAAAGAATGTTAGTCTTTTGGTTTTTTAATGAGAGAAGCTTAAAGAATTCGATCTCTGCTACAGTACAGTACCAACACATGTATTGGAAATTTAAGAATATATCTATAGGATATACTTAATTTTGATCCAGTAGGAAATAAGCTTAGCTAAAAGTTAATTTTAGTCTTTCTAAAAGGAGATTAATAAATGTTTCCATACAGTCGTGTCTGACTCTCCCCATCAGACCGTGCTCTTTGGATATAGGCTCTGTGGGTTGGCCTGCCATCCCTGTGGGGATGGATATGCACACAGCTACCTACGCACAAGGCAGGCCGGCAGCTCCCTAGCAAATGTTTGCTGAATGAATGAATGTCCAGCTTAGACTGGCTTCATATATTCAGATGGAGAAAATTAGTCAACAGCTGTTGTCTTAGTGTGGACTCTAGACTGGAAATGTCTTAATCCAGTACTGTGACCCTATAAAGTCTGTCCTCTCAGCTGTCTGATATGATCGATGGAAACAGGAGGCCCACACATGAAAACGAAGCCTCACCGGTGTGAAGCCATGGAGAGGGATGATGCGGTGGGGAGGAGGCTTGGGACTGAAACTGGATGTTGGGAAAATGTGCATTTGCAGAAACAGTCGTTGGGATACTCTTACAGCTTACTGGTCTCCCATTATTTTTGAGTTCATTGAGTCCTGTGCCTGCTCCCTCTCACGTATTCATGGTAAGAGCTTTGCTTTCTATTGCTACCCCTAAAACCATTTTTGACAGGAAGTATGACTAGGAAACTGATTCCTCACAGTTTTGTTAAAGACAAGCATATATTTATACGTTTCTTTCTTTACATGACCGAATGCTGTTTTTAACCGGTTCTGATTGTGTCTTCATCTGCAGCCAAGTTACCTGAGTGATGTGGGACCCCCTGGTCGAAGCTCTCTGGATAGCATCGAGATGGCATACGCCCGGCAGGTGAGCGTGCTCTCCAGGAGGATCAGATCCAGGCAGATCCTTTGTGAGCCGTCTGGGGAGTAAAAGAAAACAAAGACACGTCACCTTCATGTGAAAGTCAGACCCTAAGAGCAGGCTGGGTTTTCATTCAGAGGACTGGCTAATGTTTTACCATCGGGGTCACTGGAGAATTCCATCAAATTGGCTAACAGAATGACTCACATTTGATTTAGGGAAATTGAAATCTGCCCTCTATACTGACTGAGGGTCTCGTTTGCATTTGGCAGTAGCCCGTGCACAGTGGAGCCTGCGTGGCTGCACCGTTGCGCAAACGGAGTTCTGTATTAACCGCATTGCCTGGTAGGCTGACAGTATTGCCAGAAGTCCTTCTTCACCCCTCGTTGTTGAGAAATTTTCCGAATGCTTTGATGCCTTGGTGAGCACAGGGCACGCGCCTCTACGTGGCCAGTTGTGCATCTGGCCGTGCAGTCGTATGGTGTCCATCGACGCTCTGTAAAGCTCAGGGACTCACTGGACTGAAACTGCCCTGAGGACAGTTCGTACCTGGAACTGACTTTGAATAAAGCAATGCTGGCCACTTGTGTGTTTTATTCTAATTTGCTGCTTTCCTGCACAGTTTCAAGAAGGGAAAACAGTCTCGTTTCTTGAGGGTGGCGTGCTCCCATTCCACCTGCACCTCTTGTTAAGGAGAATTTTCTAAATTTTCTTTTTTTAAGTCACTATCCTTAAGTGTACCGTTGCCACTTCTCTCCAGGCGGTGGAAGCCAGCCGCAGCAGCTTCCTGCGCACGAGTCCCCTCCTTCCAAGTCCCTCGTGTTTTCCTCCTGGGCCTACTTTTATTTTTGGGTCCAATTTTGAGATCTACTCCCGCCTCCCACCGCCCCCCGACTACATCTTCCTCTTTTAAATTTTCCCTTCGTTGTAAGGCTGACTCCTTCCTTCGCTACAGCCACCACCAGTTCAGGCCTAATGAGATTATAAGCTTCTGAAGAAACTATCTTCTGAATCTGTGAAGACTAAAGTTTTCAGATTAGCACTCAGGGTACCATGATGTCATGTAGCTGTGTACATGGCTGTCCCCGCCAGCGCAGAGTGGACCTTTGTATCCCAGGTTGAGCTCAGTGTCTTGCAAAGGGAAGGCCCCTCGCGAATGCTCATCAAGTGACTGAACACTGCCTTATAGTTAAAAAACCATTTAGCTGAATCTTACTGTGCTCCTGGAGCCTGCGTGATGGCATCCCCCGCTCACAGCAGAGGGAAGTCAGGTTCGGCGGGGTCCTGGTCTGTCTGACATCAGTACCTTGTTCAGTCCTGGTAGAGCACGGACTTAAGATGCAAAGAGCAGAACTTACTGGTTTTTACCATCATTTAGTTCTTTTAAAATAAAATTCAGAGTCGTGGTGGTTTTTCCATACCTTAAACTCACGTAGTCCCTTTTTCTTGAGAGGAACAGGGATCCTTTCCCAGAGTAACGGGTACTCCAGCAACTCAGTGAGTGCGCTGGCAGGGCCGCCACCCGACACTCCTTCCTCAGCCCACAAGGCCCAGGCTTGCGGCCCTTTGGTCCTTGGCCCTTTGGTCCTTAGCCGTCAAGATCACCAAACTTTGCCTCGGGGTTTTAGGGAGCGGCAGGGGGAGTCCTTCTACTGTCCCAACTTCCCCTTTGGCCCTTGCTCACCGAGACTGAGAATCTGCGCAAGGAAGGTACAGAATGGCCTGTGGCACTCCTCCCCCAGGACCACCCTGCTCCCAGTCCTCAGGTGTCAGGAAAGCTGGGGTAGCGGTTAGCTCTGGGGTCCACGCTGCTGCCCAAAGCTCAAACACGGAACTGGGACACTGGCCAGTGGCCTTGCCCTCCCCGAAGCATGGATAGCTCAGCCACTCTCAGAAGGAAGGAAAGGTTGGCTGAAGCTTTGCCAACCACTGGGCAGAAGCTGGCTTCAGAACTGTTGCAAGAGATTTTAAAAAGACATGAAAATAGAAATTGTGCCACTCACTTTGCTTTTCATTATTTCAGATTTATATCTATAATGAGAAGATTGTGAACGGGCACCTGCAGCCTAACCTCGTGGACCTCTGTGCTTCCGTCGCAGAGCTGGACGATAAGGTAGCGCCCGGAGCTAACCCCGGCGGAAACGTGGGGTCCCATGTTCAGATGGGATTAGCAGCCTGCTGACTTGGCAGAAATGTGCTGAAGAGACACCATTCCACGGAATAAAACGTTAACTGTTTTTCAGAGTAGTATTGTAAATAATTTGGGGGTGGTTTTTTGATGATGATGCTATATATGTATTTTTAATGCATGTTTAGGAGACTCAGCCAGGATCAATTAATGGTCAGGACAATTCTTGAGCTATATTTGCTTTGAAGTCCTATCAGGCTCCTCCCACTCTTCCCTCACCAGATTCCCACCTTAGGCAGACTGATGGGCTCTTTAACAAAAATTGAATCATAAAGGTGATATGGTCTTCACCCTGGTGAGCCCCTTGAACTTGACTCAGGTGGGATCTTTATGAGCATTCTTTATATGCCACTGGTTCCGTTCCTCTCTGACTCCCCATCTTTATTCCTGTCTCTCAGTTCTTATCCTTGGCCTATTCCCTCTCACCCCATCCTGGGGGGTGGGGGAATGGATGGAGGGATTGGTAGGTAGGTGGCTGGCCAGGAGGAAGAGGGAAGGGAGGGAAGGATATAATGGAAGCAAGCACTTATATACAGATTTTTTTTGTCTTCAAAAATGCATCCAACTTTTTTAAAATAGTAAAATATGAGGCAATACAAACAGATCTAAAGAAAATAAGAATTCACCTACCATTTCACTACCTATAAGGAGTCACATTTAGGTGGAGTTTCTACAGTTTTAATTTTTGAGACAGTAAAATCAGAATTTTCTCTTTTCCTTTGGAAAAATTGTAAACCTGCTTTTCTGCCATCAATGCTACCTTCCAAGGATATTGCCCAAATTCCAGAAGCATGTCTTTAAGGAGAGGTTTACAGCCAGGAGGATTCTGGGGGGAGGGAGTCCCAGCTGTGTGCTGGTAACAAAGGAGAGAAGCCCGTCTCTTGTCCTGGGAGGCCGTCACGGGAGACGTCTTTTGAAGGTAGTGAGTAGGAAGAAACATAGGGGTTGTGACACTCCCAAAATGGCTAAGAGCAGTGGCCCCTGGAGAGTCTCTGATGGACAAAACCTGTATCATTTAGGTTAAACTCTTATTTTAAGCCTTAAAAAACTCATATGACCTTGTAAGGACTGAAATGCAGCTACTCGAGTTTAAACTCCTAGAGCGTTGGACAATTAGAAATGTATTCACTCTCTCTTAAGGGATAACCCACTGAGATTCAGTGTTCTTGTTACTTTTATGTGGTCTTAATTATGTGGGTGGTTATGTCAGACCTAGAATAGTAATTGATCTGAAAAGTAGCTCGGGACAGGGGGTGCTTGTGGGAAGATGGGAGCCTGGTGGCTGGCAGGACAGAGGACTGCCTTCTGTACTGGGTGTAAGCTGGAGGGCTCAGGCAGGAGGCATTAACCTCTTCCCGCCACAACCTGCCTGCCTTTGCGATCGGAGTGCCATGAAGAGCCACACAGCGTTGTCACATGTCATCTCATTTATGTGCAGAACATCTCTGACATGTGGACCATGGTAAAACAAATGACAGATGTGTTGTTGGCACCGGCGACGGACGCCCTGAAGAGCCGCAGCAGCGTGGACGTGCGCATGGAGTTTGTCAGGCAGGCCTTGGGGTACCTCGAGCAGAGGTAAGGCGGCAGTAGCGCCGTGGGGCTGGCTTGTGGTGCCCCAAAGTCAGCCATTTCTCGTGTTCTTAGTCGTCAAGCTAAGTGCTCTGTAGCTGGTACATTTTAAACCGGTCGAGCAAGTCTGAGAGGTGCAGTCCTGTTTTCAGAAGCACTTCTCTAACAGGACTGGGTCTGCAGCGATGTGGAGTCACGGTAAGTGGGAACACTGTTGGACTTTTTCCTCTGCTCTCTGCCCCTCAGTATGGGGACGTGATTGTTGGGCCACAGTGCCTTAGGTCAGGACCCTGCCCTCGTGGGTTCGGCCAGCACTCCTCAGGCTCCGCTTTTCTTTCAGTGTTCCCCTTTTCACACCAGCTGTGTTGCCTCCTCCAACCTCAGGAAGGCCCCTTGATCCTTTATGTTCCTCGTGGCGCCACTTGGTTAACGCCTGTGTGGCCTGGTCCTTCCCAGCTGCTAACGCGTGTGATTTGTGCCCGATTTCTTTGCCACCTCTCCACTAATTGGAGTTGGTTACTGAGAGGCTATGACTGTGCCCTAATTATTGTCCCTTTATTGCTAAGACCTGTGCCATTCAGCCTTCCCCGTGGACACTTCTTCCAGCTCTGAACTGGCCTGCAGGGGTGTGCCACAGACCCTCTTTATTTCAGAGACAGGGTGCTGGGCCTCTGCTGGCTCGAGAAGAAAAGCCAAGTTGAATGTCCTTGCTAAATTGCCGCTCTTCGCCCCTGAGCCTGTGCAGTGTAGAGGTCCTTTATCAACACAATAATACTTCCTTAGGAAGTCATGAGATTTCCTTGTGTGTAACTGAGGTAATTCAGACTTGGTACAGCAGAAAATAGGTTTTATACCAAATCCTGTATTAATTATACAATAGCTACATGAGATGAATAACATTAAACACATTAAACTCACCAGCCTCCATTCCCTTGTTAAGAAAAATCCAGGACTCCAAATGGTTATTTAGCCCTTCTGGCATAGGCACAAGAGAGTTTATAAAATACTTCATCAGGCTTTGGCTAAATTTTTGTAACATAACTTTTGCGTGTATTGATCTTCAGCCATAAAAACTTGATGTATGTAGTAGTATTTATTTGCTACAAGTCAGCAAAATGAGTCAGAATTTCTTAGAGTATACAAAGACCTTTAGCATTTTTTAATGGGTTTACATATATGATTGCTCATGACTGCTTTTTCCTTAATAAACCTAATCCTTAACATTGGTGCTTGACTTCACCTATGGTGCCAGGCTGCATTCCTTGGTCTTATATCTGGTAAGCCATCCCATTTCTTTTATTTCTTATTTAGTTTTTTAGGATTATCTCGTCCCATTAATTCCTTTAGCATCACTCAGAGCTATTTGGGAGTTTTCTGTCCACAATTATTGTAACCTTATTTTCTTTTTCACTCTAGTGGCATCACTCTCTGATGGCATCATTTTTAAGGATTCATTGTCACATTTTGATAAAGGGAATATTTTAAAATAATTATACTCACTTTTAAAGTATTTTTGTTGATGCTAACCCACTGACATGGGCGTGGGGAAATGGACCAGATGGTTGAAGGGAGTCCAAAGGTACAAACTTCTGGTTATAAAACAAGTCATGGAGATGTAATATACAGCATGTGGACTATAATTAATAACACTGAATTGCATATTTGAGAGTTGCTAAGAGTAGATCTTAAAAGTTCTCATCACAAGAAAAAAAGTTCTATATCTGCATGGCGACAGATGTTAACTAGACTTATAGTGATAATCATTTCGCAGTATATACAAATACAGAATAATTATGTTGTGCATCTGAAGTAATATCATGTTGTATGTCAATTATACCTCAATTTAAAAAGAGTAAATTTGAATATGGGTTATATTTTGGACAATAACAGTATGTTAATGTTGAATTTCTTGGTGTCATAATAGTATTGAGGTTAGAGAGGAGAATGACCTAGTTCTTAGGAGATACCTGGTAAAGTATTTACAGATGAATAGCCCCTGATTTCTGTATTTCTATAACATTTTTAAATAATTTAGAGGAAAAGATAAGTAGGTATATATGTATATATGTGTGTGTATAGCTGTATGTTTAGAATGAAAGAAAACATTGTACACATGTTAACAATTGGTGAATCTAGATAAAGGGTAGATGAGCATTCATTGGACTATTTTAATTTTTTCTAGGTTTAAAGTTTTCAAAAGAAAAAACTTAAAAGAGCCCACTAGAACATTAGGCTATGAGCCGTTGCAATTATTATTCTGCACATTGGCCCTAATGTGCTTGAAGTGCACAGTTATGTTCCTCCAGGGATTTTTTTTAGTACCTGCAGAGATGAGAAATCTTTGCAATGATGCACTGCCCACTGAATAATGCGGTTGGCTTCCATACACATGCAGTTTCCTCTTCTGTGCCTGGCTTTGAAGTCCAGGCCCTCCCTACCCTGCAGAGTTCCCAGTCTCATGTCATGGATATGGACACAGATATGTGTAATATGTGTTTTCAACCTCCCTCTTTTTTTCTTTTACACTTTTCTAGTTATAAGAATTATACCCTTGTGACTGTCTTTGGGAATTTGCATCAAGCCCAGCTGGGTGGGGTGCCTGGGACTTACCAGTTGGTTCGAAGTTTCCTGAACATTAAACTTCCAGCTCCGTTGCCTGGACTTCAGGTATTGGCAGCTTTCTCTATGTGATCAGTTACACCCCCAGTTTTCAGTTAAAATGAGATTATGTATAGAAATTGCTGTGTGGAAGAGAGGCCAGAGGGGCAAGGAATGAAGCTGGAAGACCTTGGGAGGCCAGCGGGGCAGGAGGCCAGCTGACGATGGTGCTTGCTCAAGTCGGTGGAGGAGGGGGTGTGGTGCGGGGTGGGGACGATGTCCTTGGGTCCTAGATGTGTTTTGAAAAAAGAGCCAATAGGTCTTGTCGAAGAACTTGGATGTGGGTGTGAGAGGCAGAGTGAGGGATGACTTCCTGAGGTTGTTGCCTCTAACAACTAGAAAAATGGAGCTAGACGTAGCTGTTAGGATGTGGCCTCTCTTCTCAGCTCATAGTCCAATTGGGGAATTACCTCCCAGTCACTTATTATACTGTGTGCAAAACACTACTTGGGAGCTTTGTACCAAGGGTGTTGGGATACATAAGAGGCTGGCTCCATAAATGAGGTGAGGTTCACTTTTGTGCTTGAAAAGTCTGGGCTCACCAGTCTGAGAGCTTGGACAAGGGTATTCAGTGAGGTTACAACGTGGAGACAGTAAAGAATACCTGGCATATTGGGTCTGTGGTAGGGCTTGGCAAGCTTGAGGCCAGCTGGTGAAAGCCTTGAATGCCAGGCCAAACACTTTGGACGTAAACAGTTCAAAGGGGTTTAAGTGGGGAAGGGCCCCGATCAGATCTGGGTTTGAGAGTCCTGTCAGGGAAAGGGTGGAGGGGCCAGAAAGGTGCTCCGCAGTTCACTTCTCTGGAGAAGCTGGGCAAAAGCAGAGAGAGAAGGGTAACCACAGCCTGCTACACAGAAGGATGACCAAGCAGGATCCGGATAGGTAAGCTCCAGTCCTGGAAGAGCCAAAACTGCTGCCTTCTCAGATCCCCAGCGCCTAGCACAGTGTCTGAGACATACCTACTCAGTAAGTGCTGAGTGAACAACGAAAGAATGAGTGAAAATGCCAGGATCCAGATCCATCTGGCTAATCAGTAGTTAACATTGTATAAACTCAAGTATGATGATGACAGTCTCTGACTGGTCAGTGACCGTCTTTAGCCCTCGCTTTGTGGCAGTTGCAGGAGTGCACGTCTGTCCAATCTGACAGAACGTGTTATGTGATTACTGCAGGCTGCTGGGATTCCGTGGAGAAACCACAAGCTGGCTGTGAATCGGGTGGGGCTCACAGTGCTTTGGAGGAGAAGCATTAGGGCCAGACTGCCACTTACCAGCTGACCTTGAACAAATAACTTCGTGTCCCTATACCTCAGTTTCCTCATATCTGTGCACGTCTGTCCGATCTGACAGAACGTGTTATGTGATTACTGCAGGCTGCTGGGATTCCGTGGAGAAACCACAAGCTGGCTGTGAATCGGGTGGGGCTCACAGTGCTTTGGAGGAGAAGCATTAGGGCCAGACTGCCACTTACCAGCTGACCTTGAACAAATAACTTCGTGTCCCTATACCTCAGTTTCCTCATTTGTAAAACCTGATGGGGTTATGGTGAACATTAAGCGGCGTAATACAAGGAGAGGGCTTAGCTGAAGGTCAGCACATCAGAACGCCATGAGAGAGCTTTTTGCCTGTTAATCTGAGCATCTTTCCTCTTTCAGGATGGAGAGGTGGAAGGCCATCCTGTGTGGGCACTGATCTATTACTGCATGCGCTGTGGAGACCTGCTTGCCGCTTCCCAGGTGGTTAACCGAGCCCAGCACCAGCTGGGGGAGTTTAAAACCTGGTTCCAGGAGTACATGAACAGCAAGGACAGAAGGTGCGGTGGCTCTCACAGCTAGAGATGGTGCATCTGGAAGCAGCCACCTGGAATTAACAGGGTGGCCTCCACCGGCATTGCCCTCTGCTCCCTGTACATGGCTCAAAATAAATTTCTACTTGGGAAAAAATAAAGTTTAGGAAGGGAGTAAAAGTCTCTTAAGAATAACAGTTGAAAACAGTAACAGAGCCCCATTCTGACACTCATGTTCCCGTGTGGGAGGGACTGCGGCCAGGAGCATGACTTGATTTACTCAGTAAATCCCAGGCACAGCAAGGCGTGTTATAAAGTGACACTTTGTTGCATTGTCTTTATTTACTTACACTTAGTGCTTTTCCGGTTGGCCCACTACGTTGTCATGCAATTCATAGCTCAAAGGCTGGAATAAGAAGTTTAAATATTCATACATGGATGTAGAAGAAATGACAGTGGTTGTCCCAGTAACACCTGTGGAAAACTAGGGACAGTTTGTTTGGCAGTGTTAGTAATGCCATGGCCAGAAATTGTCTTAAGCCACAACCCCCCGCTTAGGGAGTGTAGAGCCAAGTTAAAGTCCTGGGTTCCCCCCGGTGGGCCCCGAGGCAGGCGTTTGGATGCAGGTGTGTATCTGGATGGTGCCCCCACAGGGGTGAGGGAGGAGGCCAGCGGGAGGCCCAGATGGTCAAGGGGAGGACTCGCTCTTTCCGTCACTGCTTCGGGGCCGCTGCAAGGTGGGGTGCAGTGTGCACTCCCCCTGCGGTTCTGACCTGCCCTGGAAGGCCTCGACCGGAGGAAGCGGCAGGCAGAGAGACATGGGTGCTGGTGGTTGCCATTCAGATTAAGGCGACGATACTTGGGATATGGGCGGGCCAGTGCCTGTCACGCTCGGTGAAGGACGGCGTCATAACTGTTATGTCATTGAGACCGGCGTGCTTTCAGATGCCCTTGAGGATCCTTGTTGAGTCTAGTGTCTGTGTGTTCCCTTGTGTCTTTAGATTGTCCCCAGCTACAGAGAACAAGCTCCGGCTGCATTACCGCAGGGCCCTCAGGAACAACACAGACCCCTATAAGCGGGCCGTGTACTGTATCATCGGCCGATGCGATGTCACCGACAATCAGAGCGAAGTGGCCGACAAAACTGAGGACTACCTGTGGCTAAAGGTAGGTGCTGCTCCTCTTGCCAGGGCCTTAGTCCCTTCCCTCTGCCCGTGCTCCTCACGCAGATTTCACCTGCTTCATGTGCGATGCCAGGAAAGTGGTTGGGCTCGTGGACCGCCTCCTAGCGCCATTGTTTGATTACGTAATTCCCGATGGGCAGCCACAGCCGTTAGTGCACGGCTGCTGAGAAACTACACCTGCGCACCTGGCTTGGGACGTAGTTTGTACAAATGCGTGTGTTTCTCTTGGGGGTTTAGTTGAACCAGGTGTGTTTTGATGATGACGGCACCAGCTCCCCGCAAGACAGGCTCACTCTCTCGCAGTTCCAGAAACAGTTGTTGGAAGACTACGGTAAGATGTCCTGAACATGGCCACCTTCCCTTTCGTCCACCTCCTTACCCTCAGTCGCTGCTTACCTTTCCTCTGGGAAAATCCTTCATCTCTGATTTCTGTCTTTCCTTCAAAATCCTGTGGGTCTTCCAAACACAACACAACAAAACGATTTCAAATTCGAACAGAGGCCATGTGGCCTTAAGCAACTCATGTGACTTACACGGTCATGTATAGTAAACTGTTTTCTCTAGTTCTTTGAACTGCTCTGGTTGACATTTGCTCAGGGAGAGGCAGGAGGACCTGCCTGCTCCGTCCTGGTAGGTCTCTCAATGACTATCTGAGCACAAATGAGGGATGAATCGCTTTTTTCCCCACCTCTCCTTGTTTAAGAATTCTGGGAAGAAAACAAGATCGCAGCTGGTGCTCAGCCATTGCTGAACGCAGGTGTCTGTGAGTCTAGGTAAACTGATGCGCCTCTCTCCATGGAGCAACTCAGGACCATGGAGATGAACAGCCCCTTCTGTATTCTGTTTTAAGGTCCCGAACTCTTTGTCTCCCACCTGGCACAAGCAGTTTGGGTTTTACAGCGTGACCCCTGCGTGCCGGTTGCCTTGCGAGGTGTAGAGGTTGTGGAACCAGGTCCGGGTCCACAGGGTGTCCCACCGTCCAGGGCCCCCTTCATCCCGCCCTGCAAGTCCTCAAAGCACACGGGGCCTCTGCCTGGGGCCAGGCCGCCAGCAGGAAACCCTTCTGAGTCGGCTGTGTCTCCTGTCCCCCAGGCGAGTCCCACTTCACGGTGAACCAGCAGCCCTTCCTCTACTTCCAAGTGCTCTTCCTGACGGCTCAGTTTGAGGCCGCGGTTGCCTTTCTCTTCCGCACGGAGCGGCTGCGCTGCCACGCCGTCCACGTGGCGCTGGTGCTCTTTGAACTGAAGCTGCTTTTAAAATCCTCGGGACAGAGTGCTCAGCTCCGTGAGTATCTTCTGGCAGTAGCGTGACCACACACTCCACGTCGGGTGGTGGACACGTAACCGCGCGCAAGCATCTGGGCAGATGGCAACAGTCATTTGAGAGCACTGTAGACAGTGCCGTACGCAGCGCTGGCTTTGTGGCCGGGCAGGCAGGTTGCTGGAGGCTGGTGGCACGGGATGCAGTGCCTAGAGTCACAAGTCTGGCTCTCATTCTGGCTCTAACTGGAACCCTTGGAACGCCACCCAGCCACCCCCCACACCATGCAAACCTGCCTGGGGTGTGAGAGGCAGAAGAGGGGGAGAAGATAAATGTGATGCATGGCTGCACCTTCCTCAGTAGGTGCCCCCAAGTCCCCCCAGAGCACGACCCATCGTGGGCCATTGTCTCCACACTGGAAAGAAATTGAGAACGGGGTGGGGAGAGGATTGGCCGAAGCTTCCGCCAGCAGGCCCCGGCTGGGCTGCGGGAGCAGGTGCTGCTGGGCCTTCGGACTCAGCCCCCACAGCTTCTGGTTGCCGGGGTCGGGGGGCAGTGTGGTTGTGACTAATTGTGTCCCCCACGGTGCAGTCAGCCATGAGCCCGGCGACCCTCCCTGCATGCGGCGGCTGAACTTCGTGAGGCTGCTCATGCTCTACACCCGGAAGTTTGAGTCCACGGACCCGAGGGAGGCCCTCCAGTACTTTTACTTCCTCAGGTAAAACTCGTTTTGACCATGTACTTCAGCTGGTTTTGATGTTTGCCATTCTGAGAATCACTGTGGGAGACCTCGGGTCCGCACGAGAAACCATCCTGTTTTTGTCCCCTTACAGGGACGAGAAAGACAGTCAAGGCGAAAACATGTTTTTGCGCTGTGTGAGTGAGCTTGTGATAGAAAGTCGAGAGGTATGTGGGTTTCCCTTTCTCTCCCACCCACGATTGTCCTATGTGTATTCTCATGCCGATGTGGCGTGCGGTCACCTCAGTATGGTTACAGTGGGTATGACCGAGATTTTTAGAGTTTTCTTTGGTTTTTGACGGTGAAAATATTGATTCAGTCTCACTGTTTTCTAGTTTGTGTAAGACCTCTCCCACCTGCACTGTTTTCTTCCCTACTTTTGTCTCCAGAGAATTGTGGATTCTGTGTATATCTCGTCCAGTAAATCGAGTAAACTATTTTTTGTCTCCATAGTTTGATATGATTCTCGGGAAACTAGAGAATGACGGAAGCAGAAAGGTACGTTAAGTGCACACCTAGAAATGTGTTTGCAGTTGGGGAATTATAATTAACAAAAGAATACAGTTAGTTTTTAGAGTTCAAGGCACTAAAGATGCAAATCCAAATAAAGTCACTTAGTTTAAAAAACAAAGTGAATATTACAGGCCCCAAGTGATGACCTTGATTTTGTACACATTTCTGTTTTTCCTTAAAATACGTAAACTTTTTATTATGGTACTCATCTGTTCATGCCTGCCTTTTTTTTTTTTT
>NW_006433950.1:7097038-7105441 GCF_000325575.1 Pteropus alecto
TGAGAAGGCTACATTTCTGTCATATGCAAGAAAAGAAATTAATTGCTACACCTACTCTCCCCAGATGGAAACATTAGGAATATGCTTGACCTCTCTCAGAAGGTAGTTTCTGAGGATCCAGAACTCAACTCCGACCCCGGAAATGCAGCTGTTCCCGTGAGCCTTAGCGATTCCTTGAGACCCATCGTGCTCATTAGCCAGTATAAGAGAAGGAGCAGGTCCTGGCATTGGAGACCCCTCTCGGGCACTCTCCCTGCAGCCTTGAGAAAGTCACCTGTCTCTCAGAGACTCACTTTCCTCACTCATAAAAGCGGTGGCTTAGACCCAGTGATTTTGAGATGAGCTCACACTATTCGCACTGTCCAGCTCAGAAGTAAGGCCAGTGACAGTGTTGATGGCGATGGCCGTGCTTATTGAGCAGTGACAGTTGCCAGGCACCGTGCTGAAGGCATTACAAGTTTTTTTTACTTAATCTCCACAGTTACCCAGCGAGGTGGGAACCATTATTATCTGTGTTTTCCAAGTGAGGAAATGGAGACGAGAGGTTAATTATTTTCCTCAAGATCACGCAGCTAGTGAGAAGCGGGGCTGGAATTTGAACCCAGAGCCCATGCTCTTCACTGATCTGTGCTGCCTCTAGTGTGGCAGCAGCAGGTCACCCTGACCTAGTCCAGCCCAGTGGAGCGTCTCAACAGCCAGTCAGACATCATGCGGTCCACCCTGCCTCTTTGGTCGTTCCCAAGGCCTCTCATACTCTCCTGACCATTTGGTTGCCGTTGAGTGATGATGGTGATTTTTTTTAATATTCTGACATCACTTGCCATATGTATTTTCAGCACTGAGTTTCTTTTGCCATCTGTCTTAGAAAGCAGATCCAGAATCTTTCAGATGGTTTTCTGAGTCTCATGTTTTTTTTCCCTCTAATGCCTACTCATCAGCAAACTTAAAATCATTCATAATTTCACCGACTCTCTGGGTCATTTTGGAAAAGCACAGTCTTATTGCTGACTCCTCTGTGCTGCCTGCGTGTCTCCCACTTCATGTGTCATTTCCTTGGTCCTTTTCATGTGTTTAATAAGCCCTTTTAGCTTCAAGAAAGCCAGAGCCTGGCTGATGAAATATGCTCATTGCCCAGGGCAGGTGTTTTCATTTAGGGTAGTTTTTGGATCCCAGTTGCTTCTCTGCCTTTAAAGTAACAGTTCTGTGCACCCATCTCTCCCTCTCCCTCTCTATTATCTGTCTTGTCAGCCTGGAGTCATAGATAAGTTTACTAGCGACACAAAGCCTATTATCAACAAAGTTGCTTCTGTGGCGGAAAATAAAGGACTGTTTGAGGAAGCAGCAAAGCTTTACGACCTTGCCAAGGTAAACCGCCCCCTGTCCTTCTTATGCACTTAATAGCTCTGTAGGCTTTTTTGGCATTAAATGCACAGACATTCAGATGTCACCGTTGTGCCACTGCCCCTCCTGAGGCATTTTCCCCTAGTGCTTGGGCAGGTAATGGTCCAGTCAGGGTGAAAGTCCCATCTTACAGGTCTATTTCTGCCCCTAAGGCATTTCTGGCCAAACAAAAGTAACGCATTGAAAGGATATCCTGCAGGCATTGAGCTGTAGTCCCACTTGGCCACAGAATAAGCGAAGCTGCTGGTAACAATGCCTCCACGCTGACCATCCGGGCAGCCCCAGACACACCGGTGATCAGAACGTGTTAGGGGACAGTTTGAAAGCTGAGGCATTGTGAGAGAACCGGAATAAGTATTTCTACAGAAGAACATACATAGTGTGTTCTGGAAAAGATTACATTCTTTTCTTTTATTAACTGAGAAAAGTGGACAAAACGAGGGTTATTTTTCATTTTTTTATTTAAAAATGTTTTGGTTGAGGTCTAAATAAGACAGAGAAAACATACAGATATTAAACGCACAGCTCGACAAATTCCCATGGGTACATGTCCGTGCAGCCACCGCCGGGTCAACACGCGGAACATTTCCGTCCGCCACCCAGGAAGTTCTCTCTCTGTTCTGGTTATTTAGGTTTTTCTTTTACTGGTTATTTGATTCCATCTTTAATTTTTAAAAATCGAACAGAATGCTGACAAGGTGCTGGAACTGATGAACAAACTGCTGAGTCCCGTGGTCCCCCAGATCAGCGCCCCGCAGTCCAACAAGGAGCGGCTGAAGAGCATGGCGCTCTCCGTCGCCGAACGGTAAGGCCGGGCGCCGGCGCCCACCTGGCGCACCTTCAGCTTTGCCAGTGACAGCGGTGTCCCACAGTGGCTCTGCTGACTCGCCGTCCCACCACACGCTCTGAGAGCGCCAGTTTTCACCGCATCCTCACCAGCACCGGGTACTGTCGGACCTAAAAGTTTTTGCCGGGAAGAACGGCATGAAAGGGTATCTCAGCGTTTTAATCCTGCGCATTAGGTTTAATTTTAGGCATTCTTTTCGGCTCTGTACTGCTGTCAGCCGTCTCAAAGGCGTTTGAGGACAATGCCAGCGATAGATGGATGGGGGAATTCTTAGAGGGGGAGTGGCCAGTGTTTCAGAATCTGCCTGCCTCCCTGTGACAGAGCTAAGTGTTATTAGACTTCAGTGCGACACACAGGCTGAGGCGACAGCCATTAATTTTTGTGCCCTCTACAGAGACTCCTAATAAAGTGACCCAGAGAAAACTGAGCTGGAGAGGCTTTCCTGGAGAAGTATAGAACATTCTTTGGCAAATGAGATGTCTCTATTTAATAAAGGATCCCCAGTGATGGCCGCTGGGCTTTCGGCCCATCAGCACCTCCTATGCTTCCTGGACATTCGGATGCTGAGGTGGTGGTTGAGGCTAGAGAACCATGCTCCATGCAAATATTCGCACAGGGATTCATATCAAATCTACCATTAAATGCTTGGCTATTTGACAAGAAACACTATTTTGCAATCTTTAATTCACCTCATCTAGAGAGTTCAAGAGGTTTTGACATTTTTCAGATGTTCTCTTAAAGATACAGACTACACAGAAATTAATAATATACCCCAGACGCTTTTCCTCCTTTTTGTCTTCCAGGTATAGGGCTCAGGGGATCAGTGCAAATAAATTTGTGGACTCTACATTCTATCTTCTCTTGGACTTGATTACCTTTTTCGATGAATATCACAGTGGTCATATTGACAGAGCCTTTGATGTAAGTGACAGGAACAGTCTTTGAAGTGCAGGTTAAAGTCCGCCCTTAAAAATTCAGAACACTTGGATTCATTTAAAACAAAGGAAACGCCACCAAGGACAAGTATGATCCTGGGAGCTTAAAGGGAGTTTCTGTGGGTTTTTTTTGTTTTTGTTTTTCTTTTTTCTATGCCTTTCCCCTTTAGTCTTAAGACAGAGAGGTTTCTCAAAGTAATTTAAAATCTCTGAATTTTAAAATGTCCTCAGAAAAATGAGGATAGGAATTAAATTAGCAAGTTAGAATCAAACCCTTTATATGCGTGAGGGAAATAGCATTTTCTGATACAAAACTCTTTATGAACGCGTCAGATGCTAACTCAGTGTCTAAGGAGATGAAGTGACTGTGATGGTTGTATCTTATGGGGCTGGCGGGGTTTTGTTTTGCACAGATAATCGATCGCTTGAAGCTGGTGCCCCTGAATCAGGAAAGTGTGGAAGAGAGAGTGGCTGCCTTCAGAAATTTCAGTGACGAAGTGAGTCCTCTCCTCCCTGAGCTCTGGAACTTTTGTTTTCCACTTCTTCCGCTGGAAACTTTTGTCCTCGTCACCATCTCAGACTTGAGTGTTCTAAGACGAGTCCAATTCCTAATATCCTGGGCTGGTTTTCTGTGAGTGCACATATCCCTGTCGGGTTATCGTCTGAATTCCTGACCCAGAAAACATAGTCGCTTTAGTGATCAAACATGTTCTTGAGAGAAACGGGTTTCTGGTCTGGCTTAATTCTCTATCATCCATTTGTTCTACGTGTCATAGTGCTTAATTGTGATCTTTAAGTAGGTCCATTGGGTGTGTAAAACATGCATCACGATTCACTTCCTTCCTTCCCCTCTTTGAACTCTTTTGTCCTGAGAAGCAGATGCAGTGACTGTGACTCAGTTATCAGTCTTTGAGCCCCAGAACCAGTCTCTCTGCAGGGTTCCTAGCACGTTGCCACCGTCTCTCCCAAGGGTGCTCAGCTGGGCTGCACACTGGCGTTGCTGGGAGAGCTTTGAAAACATCCCCGTGCCCGGGCCCTGCCACTGGAACTCTGGTGTCCCTGATCGGGGCTGTGGCGTGGACCTCCTGGTCATTCACATGTGCAGCCACATGGGCCTCTACTCTGGGACCACAGACAGTCGACTGTTCTGGGATGTCACTAATAGTGTGTCAATTTAAAATGTTACTTAGTTACCCCGTACCTTTTATAAAAATGTGTTTCTGTTTGAGAGGAAGAAAAAAGGCCAACTTCTGCACCTGTGGTGCATACAGTTCAGAAGGTCTCGCCCCTCGCCAACCTTCTCTTCATACCTGCTGTTGACTCTGTCTCTAGCCACCTGTTCTTTTGTTGTGTCTTGCCTTTCTCTGGATACCTCGTTCACTGCATCATGGACTGAGTGGGGCGCCAGGGCCTGGCCCTGCAGACACTCCCAAGGGCTCTGCCAGGGCTGTGCAGGTCCGACGGCGACAGCGCAGGTGGGTCTGAGACAGAGGGGAGTATCCCCACCTACTGACAGGCAAATCCAGACTGGTTCTTTCGGTGATGGCTCTGTCAGCCAGGCCAGGCCTGCGTACCGGTCAGATGTGGTTGGCGCACTTCTGCCTGCTGCCGTGGCCTCGGAGGGATGGCACAGGAAGGGGCAGACGAGTGACCCCCTTATCTCCTGAGCAGCGTTGTCTGGGCTTTGCTCTCACACTTGGCGTTGCGGTGCCATTAGCTTCTTTTGGATGGCGAGCTCTCCACCTGGCAGCTGTGGGGACGTGGCGTGACCGAGGCCGCCGGCTCCTGCTGTTGGCCGAGGCGTGGTTCTTTTTCCTCACTCCATGTGTTTCTCTCTGTGCAGATCAGGCACAACCTCTCAGAAGTGCTTCTCGCCACCATGAACATCTTGTTCACACAGTTTAAGAGGCTCAAGGGGACGAGTCCCTCCTCGGCATCCAGGCCCCAGCGAGTCATCGAGGACCGTGACTCTGTAAGACCCCAGCGTCGGCCAGACCATCGCTGAGAAGCACCTCCCTGGTTTGCCCTCCCTTGCAGCTCGTGAGACCACTGCTTGCGACCCCAGACCGCCCTTTTCCCTGCCGCCTGGCAGCTGGTAAACCTGTGTCAGGCTCCCAGAAGAAATCAGACATTAATGGGATTGCTGTTTTTCTCAAGCTAAAAAAAAAGAAAAAAAAAAAACCTCACCAAAAAAAAAACAAACCACTAAATGTCCAAATATCACCTTTTAAAAAATCAAACACAACATTAGTTTGTAGTGATGCCACAAGAATGTCCTGCTCGTTTTTGTTCTGTGAATCTCAAGCACTTTCATCAAAACCATACTTTTGTTCGGCATACTAATTCGATGAAAACCCTGTTTCTGCTCTCATTTGAGCCTCTCAGTGACCCCAGAGAGGTACCTAGGGCGGTCATTGTTTTACAGCGGAGGGAACTGAGGCCTGGACTCAGGAAGCAGCCTGCCTTTGTGGGCCTTTCAAACGGCGGGCGAAGGAGCCACATCTGGAAGCCGGGTCTGACTGAGCCTCGGGCCAGTGCCCTTTCTGCCGCACGTGGTGCCTCCAGCATTGTGCGGGTCAGGTGGAGGCCGGGTCAGTGCAATCCTGGGACTCACACAGCATCTGTTGTCCAGCTGATTTAACCACAGGGCAGAGGTGTTTGACCCAGTTAAACCATTAAAACTTAGTATTTTAAAATTACCCTTCCCTTAAAGTGGAAACTTAATGTTTGATAGGACTCAGTATGATGTGTTAACAGCCATACCTGATTTTTACAGTCAGGAAACTAGAGCCTTGAAAATCCTACCTTCTGCCTACAAGGGTGTCTGGGGCCTCTCTGCGGTAACCCCCACAGGCACTGTTGTTGACAGACCCCTCTGCGGTGAGGGTGACATTTTCCCCTTTAACAACGTAGGTGGCAGCGCCTGGAGTGCTGCGCCAAAGTGGCAGGCCCCTCCGTGTGCACCAGAGACAGCCGAGTGTCTGCCATCTGTTCTTGGACAGGCGAGAGCCAAAGTGGCATCAAACATGAGTGTCAAGGAGATGTGCCAGTGTGGTGGGCTCACTGAGCCTGGAACTTGGCAGCAATCTGTGTTTGTGGTGGAAGGGACCCAGTGCGGTGCTGTTGTGAGCATGAGTGTTGAAGTGGCCTCTCGGTGCTGCTTGCAGGTCAGAGGCGGCCTTGCCCGCAGAGAGTAGAGCCCAGCGACTCACAGCTGTGTGTTTTAATCTCTTTCAGGCATCTAGTCTTTACGCATCACGAATAAAGCCGTCCTCCTGTCTTCCTCTTGCCCATCACCCTTTTTGATGAGAGGCAGGGATGGGTGGGTTCGAGGAGAGGCATAGATACAAGCTGCCTGCCCACGAAGGGACCTCCTGGTTTACCGTGCAGTGCTGCCCAGTAATGGGGTGGGGCCCTTAGCCCGAACACCCCAAGAGCGCGTGTAAGGTAGCTTCGAATCAGGCTTGGAAGCCCGTGCACTTTTGTGCACTTTGAAAGAAAATTTTGTGGGTACTCTAATCATAAGGATAAAATTTCTTTTGGTTTGGACATTAGTTATAGGACATACATTTGCCAATTTGTTTCACCTATCAGATAAAAAAAAAAAACACTTGCGTTTCATTTTTCTTTTTGAATGGGCATTAAGAAGCCTAGTAAGTGACCCTTGAGTTTTCCTTAAAAGTCTTTTTACTGATTGAAAAGATGATATAGACTCTCCGTTTTTATTCTAGACATGGGTTCTTTCTTGCTGGTATAAGCATCCAGCATGTCTCAATTTAGGGCAACATGAAGCTGTTCTCCAGTTTGTTCTTTATTCAGTAATTTATCATTTCAAAATCAGAATGAAAGTTTTCTTTTTTTCTGTTTTCAGAAATACCCGAGTTAAAATCTTTTTCCCATCTGGAACAGTCCAGGAATCCCATAAAATGGTTGCCTGGGAAATGAGGGCCAAGTGCTTATGTCAGGAAGGAAGAAATGGAAGGAGCAAAGGGACAGAAAAGGACAAAAGCAGGAGAGAAAGAAAAGTGGAAGGGGCTGCACTCATTTACAGCCCTCGTCTCTGGTGTGGCGGGTGCTTCGTGGGGCCCTAACCTCAGACTAAGGGAAGCTGGTGGGAAGAGAGGGGCTCAGTGGATAGAGTAGGCTGACTGAAGCACGGGGCTGTGTCTGGCTGGTCACATGTGTCAGGGGAGGCAGCTTGTTCAGTGAAAGGGCTTTGGAACAGGGGCCCAGTGGGCAGGCTTAGCCGTGCACCAGGCCGGAAGAACGTGGCTGTCATCCACTCCCCGGGAACCGGCCGCTGACCCCGAGGAGTAGAAAATGGTAGAAAGTGGCGGGTGCCCCTTTCTGGCACCGTGCCCCTGACCTGAAGGTTTTCTTCTCTTCCTCTTTCTCGCAGCAACTCCGAAGTCAAGCCCGAGCCCTGATTACCTTTGCTGGGATGATCCCCTACCGGACATCCGGGGACACCAACGCGAGGCTGGTGCAGATGGAGGTCCTCATGAATTAAGTGCGATGCTTGGAGGGGCTTCTGGGACCGCACGCTGTCAGTACCACTGGGGTGGGGTTTCCGGTTTTGTTTCTGTTGTGTTTTGTTTCGTTTTGTTTTTTGTATTATGTATTTTTGTCAACACCAATAAATTTCTTTGCTTTGTATTTCTTTTCCCATTCTTTTTTTTTTTTTTTTTTCCTTTGAAATTTTGTTTAAATTTTTATTTGTGTAGGAGAAAATGTCTTCACTGGTGCTTGGGTCAGAGAACAATAGGCTTATATAGGCATCTGTGATTTGGTTAAAGGTGACCTTAAGTGATTAAAAATTCACCCCAAATGAGCCAGAAAACGTAGACTTTGGGAGTTACTTTTATTTAGCTGCAACATTCCAAGTAGCAGGGTCATGGTTCGTTTTTCACATTTTTATTTGAATGTGAAAGCCAACCTTTCATTTCCCAGGTAAGTTGAGATTTATGTGTGAAATATCAGGCCCTCCGTGTCCTCCCTTTTTTGGGGTGTGCCTTGGGGTCCATCCTCCAAATCATTTGCTCTGATTCTAGCATTAATTAGTCTGCTGTTCTATTGAAATTTCACTGGAGATGAAAACATAGGCTCAGTAACAGGCGGCCTTAAAAAATGAATGCCGTAGGTGGCTGGAGGAAGGGCGGACCTCACCACTTCTCGCTGTGGCTGCCCCACTGCGGGGTGACTGGTCGGCCTTGTGTGCGC
>NW_006433950.1:7105475-7202814 GCF_000325575.1 Pteropus alecto
TGGTGGTCGGGGCCTCTGCTTGCACAGTGAAGCCGACTGGTTGGGCAAGTTCGTGGCAAGTTCGTATTCTAAGTGTCCGACTCCTCCGGGCATTGGCATTGTGTGTGTGTGAGCAGAGGTTGTCCCTCATCATTGGCTCTTTGTCCTGCCACCAGTCCCGAAGGCCTGGACTAAACTGGAGAGGAAAGACGCGGGTTTGTTCCTGAATGGGCCAGCTAGGGCTGCGAGGGAGTGGGCAGAGGCGGCTCTGTCGTGTTGTGGACTGCACCTGAGGCCGCCTCTCCCAGGACGATGTTCAGATCCCCAGTCTCCAGAGGTGCTGTTTGTTCCTAGGGGGAAATCATCACTGGACGTGGTGACTCTTGGCTATCCTCCGGTTGTTAAAATAACTTAACCTTTCCTTTTTGGGAAAGAGCTAATGTGTAGATAATGGTACCATCTGTTTATCTGTTGGATTCCATCTATCCATCAAGGAGGAGCCTCGGGGTCAGCAGGGGTGCTCTGCCTTTGCCTTCCACCCCCATCTGTTCACCCTGGAACGCTCACCTTCAGCTGAGCTTTGCTAAGAAAGTCTTGGAAGGTGAGCCCTGCAGGGGACTTCACTGGGTCAGTTGTGCCCTGTTTTATGTACCGATTTATATTTTAAACAAACCAAATGATTTGCTTTAACAGTGCTCTAAAAAAAACAGTACTCTGGAGTTTTCATGAATTGTGACAGTGTTTCGTTTTTTTAATATTAAGTCCTACTTGTAGATAGAAATGTAGCAATGCCATAAACCAGAGAAGGCTCAGAGAAGTTGTTTAAATCTGCATTTGTTCCTTGGCTCACCGCCTTCATCTTTCTGACCGTGCGGATTCATTGTGAGTTTGCCTTTCGGGGCATCTCGCAGTTCTGCCAGCTCCAAACAGGAGACCTGCACATGAGCTCTGCATGGGGGACGCGGTCCTCTACCCTTTGACAGGGACATGGGACATAAAATCAGAAGGGAGAGGAGCCACCGTCCCTTGAGCTGCCCCAGTAGGGAAGCTGTGTGGAGTTGAGAAGGAAGTGGTCCCTGACTGGCATTTGAGGACTTGCCCAGAGAGCGACATTTGTAGGAGAAATAAGATAACTAGGTTCATGCCAGCAGGGCCAGGCTCATGGAGCAAATCCCAGCACTTGTCCTGTGGGCTGGTTCTGCAGTAGAGTGTGGCCTGTGGGGTCTAGAGATGCAGGAGAGACGGGCTGAGTTTGCAAGGCTGTGACATCAACAGGTTCCCGTGTGCCCATGTGACAACTTGAGCCCAGAAATCGTGATGCTGTGACAGGTTATTAGCTTAAAAGTTATCCTCTGCTCACTTCTTTGGAGAACTAAATCTTTTCCTTTGATATTGGTCCATGATTTCACTGTCCACCCAGAGAGACTGAGAGAAGGTGGCACTGGGAGTCTTTCATCTTCCGGAGATGAGTCCAGTCTTCCCAACAAAATCAGGGGCCCTCGGGGACTGACAGGGTGAGTGCCAGCCTCAGAGCGGCTCATGATAAATCACCGAGACACCAAAAAGGAAGTACTGCCTTGGTCTGGGCCCTTTTCAGAGGCCTCGAGATTTGATTTCAAGGAAACTGCTTCCTTCAATTTTTTTTTTTAAACAAAACAACTCTGGCTGCCTACTTCAAGGGGGACACTGGAATGAGCTCTGTCAGAGCAAATCCTGAGCTGGCTGGGCTCGTGGGAAGAGCAGGAGATGCAGGTTCACACCTGGCCAGGCTGTGGGCCCTGCCCCTGCCCTCCAGGCATGTAGTCTAGTAGGGCTTCGAGGGCAGCACAGCGGCCTCCGTGGTCACTCTTCTGATGCATCTTTTAAATTCCAGGGTTTAGGCTGCTTTCAGCGCGGTGCTGTAGACTCCTTCCTACAGTGTCCACCGTTCGCGATTTTTTTTAAAAAAAGGACTATTCAGTCTTTGCATCTTCACCCTGCCTGCTCTATTTGAATAAACTCTCCCGATCAAACCCTTAATACTAAATTTAGCAGTTCACGTGCAGATGTGCCAGCGTCCTGGTTTGGACTGACTCCACAATCCTGATTTCTCCCTTAGGCATCAGAACCTTTGTTTAGCTAATTAGGTAGCTCACATATCACAGCCAGATTGCCGTCATGCCTCTCAGGAAGAGACCGAGCATGCTGAATGCTGGATAAAACCCCTGGCTGGTGCGTTGCTCTGGACCCGCCAAAATGCGGGCAGCTGCCACACTGACTGGACTCAGCCTCAGTCAGCAACAGGTCGGTTGAGCCCTGTATCCAGCAAATCGGGAGAAGGTGTTTACCTATAAAATCAGGAAGAAGTCAGCAACTTGTTAAACAGGAATTGTGTAGAGCATTGGAGGAAAATGAGGCTATTTTCAGGATCCTCAATGTCTCCCATTCTTCCTTCTAGGCTGAATTCAGAGGTCACCTGCCTCCAGCCCATCTTCGGACAGTTTCATAGCATATTAGTACCCCTCACAGGCAGGGAGAGGAGGGAGGTAGATTTGTCTTCCCGCTGCTTGTTTCTAACTGAAAGGGTGGGTGGGAAAAAGCTGAAAATCAACTAAAACGCTATGAAAAGAAATTTCAAATGATCGTACTTTTCCCTGCCTGTGCATCTGACTGCTGCGACTGGCCTGGCTGACAAAGCCCAGTGTGTTGATGTCAGCCCGAGTTCAGTCCGGCAGTGCCTGAGCTGGGCCGTGCGCATAGGCCGCTGGGGAGATCCCGGCTCCAAAGTCCCCATCTCAGCATCGTTCACAAGCCTAGTCCTCTTGCTGCCAAGATCACCTAAGTGGAAATAGTGGCGGTTCTCAGTTGCTAACCCAGGAAGGAAAGTTCTCTTAACCTTGATTTTTGAAGTAGCTCCTATGTGCCCTGCCCTGGGCACCTAGCCCAGAGTGGATCGCTCAGCAGATGTTTGGGCGAGCAGAGTCTCTGCTTTGGCCTCTGTGCCAGCCCGCATCCCACACCCTCCTTACCAGCTACGCGTGTCTGGATTCAGACTGTTTCAGCTTGGGAGTCCTGACGGCATTCAGTGGGGTCAGATGAAATAGGGCTGGTCCTTCAAAAAGGACACTTGCAGAGCTGCACAGTCTGCAGGGAAACCTCGAGAGGAAGGGGTGGAAATTTGATTTATTGTTAACGAAAATATAGTTCAGATCTTTAAAAAGGTGGAGGGCGTGGCGGGGAGCTGGTAGAGCCCCAGCATCGCATTGGCGTACTCTGACTTCCCTGTTATTGGCCTTGGGGTCCTTGAGAATCTGTTTCTTGGGGATGGGGAGAGTAAGAATTTGCCTCAGGCAGTGGCTTCTGTTTGAGCAGGAAGTGGGGGAGCCAGTGACCCCAGAGGGGCCTTCTAACAGAGAGGCACACCAGAGCCCCTTTGGTGCCCTGCGCAGAGCTGGCCTAGACAAGTTCTCAGGTGGCACCCAGGGCTATAGGGCCTGCAGCTAAGGACCCTTCATCCGGGCCAGATTTAGCAAAGAAAAGTACAGGACACCAGTTAAATGTGAGTTTCAGGTAAACAATATGAGTACGTCCCAGTTTTATCTGGCTGCTCCACCCAGGCCTGCCTTGCCTCTGCTGGCGTTTGCTGCTCAGAGGTTTCCAGGCTTGGCACAGGCTGCGAGGAACTTTTCAGCTAAATTGGATCACTCTGATTTCTTGCACTGCTTCTGTGGTCCGCGGAAATGACAGCCAGATAGGAAGTCCCTCGGGAGAGGGCAGTAACTGGAGTTCCGTTTTGCGGAGCCAGGCAGGCCATGTGGGATGGTTGTGGACCCCAGCTGACCTCGGCTGCTATCTTGTATTTTTTCATCAGGAATTTCAAATGTGCATTTTGAGAGGAAGGAGGCAAAAGTACAGCTTTTTCTCACTTGATCAGTAACTTTTATGAGCAACACAGTGGGGAGAATTCTTTGCTTTTATTCAGTTGACCGATTATTTTCCTTTCGTCTTTCCTTTTCTGACATTGTTGCTCTGTATGGTGTCTGGGGAGAGGGGACAGCGTGGGAGGGAGTCGGCGTATGTGTTCTGCATGTTCCCTTCTGTACAGTAACTTCTGTGTTTGCTCTGTTTAGGATCGTTCCTTCACCACCAGTAAATTTCTGGAATGTTCTCCCAAAGTGCCATGTGCCCCCTTTGTTCAGTCCTTCAGTGGAGCAGAACCCTTGGGCCTCCTTTCCTGAGAATGTCCTTAGCTGAGGCGCAGCCCCGGGCTCCTCCGAAGGCAGCAGAAGTGCCTTTCCCCAGCCTCTGGGGGTGCCCGAGCCAGGCACCTTCTCCATTCCCTGCGAGGAGGGCCAAGCCCTGCTCAGTCCCTGGGTCTGCGAAGTCCTCGCAGGCCCCTGTAAGTACAGGACTCTCATCCCTGTCCCAAAGCCCTGCTCTCCCCCACCAGCCTTAGAATTCAGTCCTGTGACCAGAGGTCTGAGCAAAGTCTGGGTCTGGCTGGAGGTGTGTGTGGGCAAGGGGGAAGGGAGGGGAGGAATATGATAAATCAAGAGCATTTTGGTGACAAACCCAGCATGTGACATACATTCTGGGGCTAGGAGCTGTTAAAAATCTGTAACCATTTATTTTCAGCTCTTACTGGAAAGCATCTTAAGTGGAGGGTTGAAAGCCAGTTGTGGGCTTTGGCGAAAGGGAGGCAGGATTGAGGGGCCGTTTGGTCAGCTGTTAGGAGAGACTTGGGCCTGATCCTGGGACAGGTCCCCTGCTCCCTTGGACAGCATCTGCCTGTGTTTCTGACCAGGAGGGGTTTTCTCTGGGTCTGGGCATGGGATTCCGCTTGGGGTGGCCGAGGAGGAAGCAGGCGCTCATTTCTCTCCACCTGGGGATCCTCGCCCCAAGGCAGAGCTCCGAGGTGACTTGGCTCAGGTGTTCCCTCCCTGCAGGGCTGCGTGGAAGAGTTTCAGCCCATTCCCTTGGCGTGGGAGCCCTCAGCCTCTTCTGGCCCCCGGGACTAGGGGAGGCCATTTCCTGATGACTCACCTGGGAACCTGGGCCTCCTGCAGGTGCCCCACAGTCCATCACAGGCTGGTGAGGGGGAACGACTGAGGGACAGCGGAGAGATGGCACCGTGTTCAAGTTGGCCCTGTTTATCCAGGTCTCAGAGCTGAAGGCTTTTCGGTGGCATCCTCAGTTAAAAACTTTTTGTGTCTATTAAAAAAAAAACAAAACAACTTTTAAAATGTCACCCAGGAGGCAAGGAGAGAGGACAAGGTCAAGGTTAGGGCCATTGGTCACCTTACCATAAGGGGTACCTTAGCTCCTCCCTAAGAATGGCCAGGTTTCCTAGAAGCCCGGGAAGCAAACGGCCGCAGAGAAGCGTGAGGACAGCTGGTGGGCAGTGAGGCCCGGGGAGTGTCATGCTGGCCGTGCTGTGGCTGGGGAGAGACGTTTTCCTTGGGGGGCCGGCTGAAAATCTTTTCCTCAGTTGCTGCAAACGCCCTTCTCCCCAACAGCATGACCCAGCTGACACTCCTGTGGGGCCCAGGGCCGAGCTTTCGTGCTGATCAGCCTGACAGGTCAGCTGGTTTATACAGTTAGGAACATTAAACCAAACTGAAAGGGCACTTTGACTCCTCAAATGCAACACAGATGTTTGAGACGTGGCCCCCGGGCAGCGGGCAGCAGCGATCATTAGGTTAGAAAGTACAATGGGTCCGAGAAGGATTTCGAGACTTCTTTAGAAACTAAATTCTGAAAGGAAAGCTCAGCACCAAGGAGCAAAGGAAAGTGAGTGGGAAACAGCCCAAGGCTTAAGGCTCTCAGGGCACGGAGCCCCGCTAGGCTTTGGGGCCCAGGATTTTCAAGAGACGGCCGCTAACTCGACTGGTCCAGAAGCTGGGTTAAAACCCCTCTTCGCTCTCTGCAGTTGTGTGACCGAGACAGGTCATCTGACCTCTCTGACCCAGGTTGCTCAGGGGTAAAGCAGGGGTACCACTTCCTATTCCATCAGCCTATTGGGAAGATTAAGTGAATTGATAGAAATCACCTACTTATCTCCTGTCGCACCTTGAGTCCTCAATAAAGGTTAATTATGGCCACCCCGCTCCAAGCCTTGTTTAGACAGGTCTCCAGGGCTATAGGTGTGCCCTCTGCCATTTGGCTTCTGCCCTTCACAATAGGTCTTTCATAGGGAGGAATCAATTACCCCCTCCCCAGGGATGGCTTTTTTTTTTTTTAATGAGAAAATTAGGTCAAAGTCATTAGGCTAAAAATTTGCTATCAGGGGACAGACATTGACATGTCAAGTTCAATTTGTGTTTCCTGTTGATTTAGTGACTACTAAATGGAGAATGCGATTCAAAAAATGTTTGATCATCTACCCTGTACCGGGCATTGTTCTAGACACTGGGGACTCAGCATGAAATTTATCGAGATCCTTGCCTTCAAGGAAGTTCTGTTTCCCTGGGGTGAGACACAGTAAAGGGCCTCTCGCTGTAAAAGTGAGTCTGTCCCCATGGGCTGACTGGAGAGTTTCGCCATTCAGCGCCCACCAGAGGGCTCGAGGCTAAGAGCTGTGGACTGAGTTTTGAAGCTGAGGCACAGTCCCTGCTTTCTCCCATGTGGTTGGGGGACAGAGGTAAGCAGGTGTGTGTGCAGCTCACACACACGCACCATAATAAACTAGGAAGCCTTGAGAAATGTGACGAGAAAAGACTGGATAAAGAAGATAAAGGCAGGATTTCCTGTGGCTGGGGGGTGTGGGAGCCACCTGCAACTGACTAGGATTCAGACCTGCAGACGTGGAGGGGGCATGGTGTGGGTGTGGCCAGCCTGCTTGCCCAGGATTCAGTGACCCCAGCTCCCCTCTTGGCCAGCCGGAGTCAAGCAGCTGTTAATCGCTCTTATGACCTCGAAGCAAAAGAAACAGCAGGACTCAGGTGAGTTGAGGGGCCCTGGAACAAGGTGGAGACCTGCCAGAGATCAAAGGCCTCACGTCCAGAGCATCCACCTTGTTCAAGAGGTGAGTATGTCGGGGTAGGGGTGTATGGCCCATAAGGCAGAGAGATGAGGGGTGGTCTGATTTGGGGGACATACACTTGTCTGTAGAAATCAATAATTGAGGCTGCCTGTTGATCTTGGGCATTTTGAATGCAGCATAAAGGGCTAGTGGCCAGTTATGAATTTATGCATCTACCTGGGAAAAATAAGCTCTTTGAAAACTTTTTATAACATGGAGGATAATTTTTGAGAAACTCTAAATCAGCATCACCTGTATAAAGAAGAGCCAGGTTTTGTGCTGTGCACAGCCTTCGTCAACACATCTTCCTCTTGCTTACAGCTCCAGCTCTGCCATTCCTAGCCCTGACTACATATTAGAGTCATCTGGGGGGCGGTGGGGGGGGCACTTTAAAGTGCTGGTTTCCAAGCCCTTATCCCTGAACTTCTGACTTAATTGGCCTGGGGAAGAGCCTAGTCCTGATTGGCATGCCCTGGGCCAAGAACAGGGTCAAGACCCCTTGTTCTGACCGGAAGCCGGGGGTGAAGGAGGCCTCTGGGCCTCTCTAAACATGGAACCGCCTCCCCATGCTTCAACACAGGTTTCCAACAAATCACAGACTGAGGCGTACCAAACAGGGAGATGAAAATTCTAACTGATTAGGAAAAATAGGCACCATGCCCAGGCCTCTTGAGTCCGCTTGCCCATTGCGTACCCACCAAGATCAAAGCCACTTGCCCAGCGTGGTTTTTGATGTTGGGCGGTTAACCTGTAAAAATGGCATCAATTGAAGAGCATCATTGTGTGTATGTTGAGGAGGGGGGTATGGTGTCACATTTCCCAGGAAATCACAAGTGAATGACATCTGACAATCTGGCTGAATCCTTGGCCCCTCATCTAGGATGTTATTTACTTGCATCCAACCACCCCAGCCTTCCGGTGTCCACCAGTGGCAGGCACGTGTCTTGACGGGTTTGTCCCCAGCCTCTCGAGTGCACATGCTCAGTGCTGCTGCTAATGGAGCTCCCTGGGGATAAGGCCCCGACTTCCGCTCCACATGCAGCCCCTCAGACCTCCTGCTGCGGGGCTCCATTCCCAGCAGGACCTGCACCCAGCCAGAGTGACCCCGTCTGGAGGGGGAACTCCCCTTGGATGCAGCCGCCTTCCCCACTTTAGCACACGTGCAGCCTGAATGGCAAGTGTCACCTTGCGACTGATCCCTGCTGTGCTGCCGAGTGACTACCAGCAAAAGATCCTCTGGGATTCTGCTTTGGGGTATTAAGGAGGTCAGCACCTCATTCCAAGTATCTGCTAAAGGGGCAACCAGATGATGTGGGGGAGCCTCTCCCATCCCGAGCCTCTAGGATCCTCTGAACATTTTGTTTCTGTCGAAGCCCGATGGCTGCCAATGACCAAGGCCGGCTCCCCTCAGGTTTCTGCTTTCTGACTCAGAGCAACACTCCCCGCCCCCACCTCCTCTCCACGCCCTAGCTCCTTTTTTTTTAACCGCCTACAGCACCTGGTACTTCTAGGTGGTCTCCCATCCAAGTGCTAACCAGGCCCAACCCTGTTTAGCTTCCGAGATCAGACGGGATCGGGCACGTTCAGGGCGGCATGGCTGTAGACTCCTTTGTTTTTAAATAAATTTTAGCACCTGCCCTTACCAGAAAGCATTGCCTTAGACAGTCCAGGACACACACACACACACACACACACACACACGTGTGTATATATTTACATATATTTATGTGATATTTGTAGGGCACTATTAATGTCCTCTGAACACTTCTTTCACAAGCTTCCTCTTTTGATCATCAAAAAACCCATTGGCTCAGAGGAGTTATCCACTTGACAGTTGATGAAACTAAGGCACACAGGGACAGGCCTGAGGTCCTAAGGTAGGTGGTGCAGAGCCCGGGCCGGCCCTCCCTTGGCTCACATCCTTCCCGCTCCCTCCGTGTGTCTGGGCTGGGCCCCGTGGGGGAACTGAGCTTTTAAAACCAGCTCTGTGATTCTAAGCCCCTTGGTCTCTGCTGTAGGAGCAAGTCAGGCTCCTGGGCTCCAAGAGCCCGTTAAAGTATATTCTGATGAGAACTGTACCCATGGAATCAAAAATCTAGCAGAATGACTATGTTTCCCCTGTTGCTTTCAAGACAAAAATGTTTATAGTATTCTGAAAGCTAAAGGTGTATTTTTAAAATGAAAGGTTAAGCTCAGGGGTTAGAGCACTGGTCTTATAAAAATGAAAGGCTGGGGGTTGGAGATGCTTCTTGCCCTGGCATTCAAGGCTCTTTGTCTCTTGGACGAGTGCTCGGGCAGAGCCATGGGGGTGGACGATCACGTGGTCCTATCTGTTACTATACTACTGAATTATTAGAATTACTGCTTCAGCTCGTGTTGATGTAGCAGGACAGAATTCAGGCCACTCTTTTATTAGAAATCTCCACTAAGCCTGGGTGGAGGGATGAAGGGTTGGCAGAGATTTATCTTCTTTATGAGAAGAGGAAGAGGGGGAACAAATGAAATCTCACTCTTTTATCGGCTAATGACTACTGATCATGATTTTACTTTTTGCCTTGGCTGCCAGGAAGCTCCAAGCTAACATTGGGCCATTTCTCTCCTTAAATGATTGCTTATCTCTTTTTGCCTTTATTCTAACCATGCTGTTTTACACAGCCCACCCTACCACTGCCCCAGAGGGAAAGGTTCATCCCTTCTCTGAACCCAAGTAGTGTATGACTTTATGCCTTGGGTTATGGCTATTGCTGGCTTTATCATATCTGATGAACTATATGTTCCTTGAGGATAGTGATCATGCCTTATCCTTCTGTGTATCCTCCAAAACAGCCAGACTGTGTCCAATATATTATTGATATCTACATTTACTTGTGGAATGAATATTGGCTAAACAGATTTAAAAAAAAAAAAAAGCAAGTCTGACCATGAAAAAAACCAGGAGTCCTTCCTAAACAATGGAACTATATTAACTCATCGAGCATGTTTCCTGCTTTGCTTTAGCTGCCAGTAACTTCAAGGTATTGTGTCCAACTGCTATAATATGGGCCAGGTAGAAGAACCAGGATTGCAATAGACACGCTTATGTGGTCTGCAAGGCTCGAGAGACATACCAGTTTCATGGTCCTGGTTACTGGAGAGGTTGCAATCCAGCCCCTGGCTGCTCAGCCCTTGCAGCGTCCGGTCCCTCCTTTGTTGCTCTGCCCTCCTGCCCTGCTCCCCACTTCCCTGCTACCATCAAGTCTGTGAGCCCCTTGTGGGCAGGGATCCAGCCTCCACCATTCACAGCCCGAGGCCCTGGCGCTGCACTGGCCCCGGGCAGCCAGCCGTCGGGGAGGATGTCTGCACAGGCCGGTCGCTGTCTCGAAGCCGCGAAGCCGCGAAGCCACGTCCGGAGGAGGAAGGCAGCCGAGTTCTGGTATTGTTGCTGCAGCTGGTGTTGTGAATCAGGCCGACGGGCAGCGCATCCTCTTACCCGGCTATTTCACGACACCAGGGTTGCATCATACCCATTCTCTCCAGGCGAGCCTCGTGGGACGCGGCGGGCGCGGACGCGGACGCGGATGTGGACGCGGGGTGAGGGCGGGAGACTGTGTGAGCTTGTTCTCTTTAGCCCTCAGGATCTCAGTCAGAATGCTCCCGGGGATCAGCTGGGGAGCTTTCCCAAAGTACGAATGCCAGCCCCTCAGCCCCTCCGCCACCCGAGACCCGCGAATCCCCTGCGTGGGGCCGCAGAATCAGCATTTGTCAGAGGTTCTGGTGTGTGATGCTCAAGTCCACGTGCAGTCAGGGCTGAGCCCAGGGCTTCCCACTGGGCTGTCGTCCTTGCCACAGCCCCTCCCTGGCCCTCTTCTTTCTGCCTTGTACTGCTCGCCCACGACTACTTCCTAGAAGCAGAAGGGATCTGGTACCCCAGTCAAAGCCCAGGCTTCTTGCCCTGGCATTCAAGGCCCTTCTCGCCAGGTTTCCATACTCAAGACGACACCACCATTTCCCCCAGACAGTCTCCCCTGTTCCTCTCTCTCAAACCCCCGCCCTACATGAATCTACATGCTGGTTCTGTCTGCTCCGCCTTCAGAGTTCTCGACTCCCAGCCCTAGTCCGGCCTCGCCCGTGCCTCCCGCATCCGTCCTCCACACCACGGCCAAAGCAATCTTTGAAAAATGTAAATCCGACCATCACCTACGAAACGTCCCACCCTGGCTTATCCAGTGCACTGTTCACCCTTCCGTGTCTCAGAGCCATCTCCTGGGGCCCGCCCTCGGCTCCAGCCACACCCGCCTCCTTGCTGTCTCGAAGCCCCAGCCGCACTCCTATTACGGGGCCTTTGCACCTGCTCTTCCATCTGTCTGGAACCCCTTGCTCATTCCTTCTCACATATGGGTGGCTCCTTCTCATGGCTGCAGCTCAGCTCAAATTTCTCATTCCGAGAGACCTAAATGCCCCTCCTTAAAAAAAAAGTTCTGTTTTCTTCATAGCGCTTACTACTAAATGTATGATGATTGCTCGATTGTTTACTGTCTGTCTCTCCCACTAGAATGTGAGCTCCAGGAGGGCAGGGCCTGTATCTCATTCCCGGTGGTACCTCCGTGGCCTAGCATAGGGCATGGTATGCAGTAGGCATGCAATAAATGTGTGTGAATGAAGAAACAATTAGACCCCTTTCAGCCTCATCTCCCACCATTTCGTCCCTCCTCGCCCCACCCCTCTATCTCCTCCCTTGCACTGACCACGCCCTTCCCAAACCCCACGCCCCCCGGCCCCCTCCGCCCTTGCCTACCCGTCTCCCCTTCCAGCTCCCCTGCCCCTCTTCTGGGCAGCCTGCCTCCTCTGCTGGTTCGTCTGCCAGGCTAGGCTGTGAGGTCCGGCACCTGGTACACAGGAGGGGCACAATAAATGCTCAGGTGCCTCTGTGGCCCCGGGATTCAGAGGCTGCAGCAGGCCCGCTGTCCTCACGGTTTCGTTCCTCTGTGTCTAGGGATTTCACTTCTAGGGACTTTCCTGACTGCTGAGTCTTTCAGTTCCTTTACTGCCCCTGTTCTCCATCCAAGAACCAAAGATGCAAGGGGCCCTCGGTCACTCAGCCAGCGGCTGGCACTGGTCAGGTGAGCCATAACTGGTGTGGGCGTCAGTTTCATTTTGCCACAGAGAAAGCTGAGGCCCACTGAGGTCAGGTGACTTGCTCAAAGTCACACAGAAACCGAGAACTGATATGAGGGCCTGAGGCGCCCTGAAGCCTCATCACAGGGCTTTGCTCAGGTACGTCCAATGCTGAGTCCTGGGATTCAGCATAAAGGACTCTGCGGCCACCTAGAAGCTGAGGTCCTGGAAGGCAGGAATTGTGTCTGACCCAGCACTGTGTCCCCCATCAAGAAGAGGGCCTCTGTGAATATCTGTCAAGTGGATGAGATTCTGTCCACGTGTAAGAATCCCCATCTCGGGGCTCTGTGCTTCGGGACGAGGCGTTCCGAGTCCCTTCAGCTCGTTCTATTGATAAGCCCCTTGAAGGATCCTGCTTATATCCCATCCCACCCCAGAGAGATGTGGACGGGCAGGAAAAGCTCCCCGAAGCAGCAAATGTTCCCCTTCCAGGACTGGAAGGGACCTTGGAGTTGACCCAGCCTGGGTATTATGGAGGGAGGAGCAGGAGACTTGCCCAAGGTTACTCAACACATCTGTGGCCTCCCACTCTGCCTGTGGCCCGTGCTGCTGGAAACCAGCCCTGGCCCCTGCCCCCCCTTTCTCTCCTGAGATCTTAATCAGGAATTTCCCACAGCTGCTCCAGGGTCTGGGCGTGTAGAAAGGGTGTGGGGATGCTGGGCAGCTGTGATTTTCACCAGTCAGGTGGCAGTTTAAGAGCAAGAGGATGATAAGATCTGCCCCAGGACCACGGCAGGGAATGAGTAACTCACAGGCCTCTCCCCTCCCGCCCAGCCCGGTGGGGCCTGCAGGGAATGTGGGGGTCAAAGACACACTCCTGCAGAAGTCTCTCTGAGGAGGGGCTGGAACTCGGGGAAGGGGGTAGGCAAGCCTGGAGGTCATTGAGAGGAGCCCGCAAGAAGAGTCTTTTAAAAAAATTAACACATAGGGTAAATATCTAAACTTTGCAAAAAGGTGCACAGTGATCATGACCTTTTGGATTTGTCACCGAGGTCCTGTCACCACCCTCAGCTCACCTCCACACCCAGCTGAGCTGGGAGAACCCCAGGAGGCACCCCCTGACCCACCCCTGCTCGGGGTATCCTGTCTGCCAAGGGTCCCTATGACAGCTGCTCTGACCCACCCCTGCTCGGGGTATCCTGTCTGCCAAGGGTCCCTATGACAGCTGCTCTGACCCGCCCCTGCTCGGGGTATCCTGTCTGCCAAGGGTCCCTGTGGCAGCTGCTCTCTGCCCTCTTTGTTCTGATCTCCTTTGTTACTGACTCGAGCATTTGTTGAGGACCTACTCTGTGCTGTTCTAGTTGCTTCGGATCATCAGTGAGCATGACAGGCCCAGATCCGCACCGCTGTGAGCTGGCTTTCTAGCAAGCTGGATGAAACGTATGTCCCTCTTCCCAGAAAAATGCACTTGGATGTGAAAACTTGTCCACAGTTTGGTGAGGCTCCTGGACCCCAGTTTAAGCACCTCCCTCTTGGAGGGGGATCCCTCACGCAGCTTGCTGCTCTAACGTGGCCTGAGCATTTCCACCTGCCCCTGCTGCCTGGCCCTGTAGCTGGGCTCACCTGTCCTGAGTCCCTCTGGACCAGGGCTGACTGGGGACAGCATGAGCCCACCAGGCCCCTCCAAGTTCTCAGTCCACTAGTGCTGCCTGGCCGTTGGAGGTCGTGCAGTCCCAAGGATTCTGAGCATCTCAGAACTGGTCTTCCGGGGACCCCTGTGACCTCTGAGAGCCCAAGTCTAAGAGGTCGAGCCGGGAGGGAGAGAAAATGTGTCCCTCCATGTCCCTCCCAAGAGTGGCTGGAGCCTGAGCTTAACTGGAGCTGGCGGTGGCCTTGAGGCCTCCAGAGGAGCAGCCCCTCTGGGACTCAGGTCAGGGGCTGTGCTGTCCCCGCCTGTCCCCGCCCTGACCCCCCTCCGGAGCACTCTCTTCACACAGCTCTCCTGGTCTGTTTCCACGTCCACCTCCCCTGCTAACAGCTGCAGGGGAGCTGGACTGAGCGAAGGCACAGTGCCTGCTGCTGATGCTCCTGCATGGCCGCCGGTGGCAGGGTGGGTGGGCGCTGAAGGTTTGTTGGGTAAATGGCTGAAAGATGCAAAACCCAGCAGGAGTGACAAAGAGATCCATGGTTTTCCTGTGAGCCTCTAGGCCACCCACCCCCAGGGAGCAGACCGAGTCTGAAGCTAGTGCAGGGCATTCACCCAGGGAGGGTTCTGGGGGTTCGTACCTCTGGGGAGAAGGGAAGGGAACGGGACTGAGCAGAGGGAGGAGTGGGCTGCCGTGCAGACAGTCTCAGCCGACTCGGGGAAGCTCTGGAGTTGGGGTGACCCTTCACAGCTGGGAAAAGGGCAGCAGGCCCTTATACCCCACATTCCAGGATGTGGGCCCCCTGGGGGAATGGTAGCCACAGGCAGAGCTGATGCCACAGGGGGTGACGCCAAAAACAGCGCAGCAGCCGGGGAAACGTGTCCATCATACTAACTTTTCTGTCAAAACCCTAACCCACTGCTGTTTCACACACACTCCCAGTCCAAATTTCAACCCCCGCCTCTGCAAAGGCTTAGGTGTCCCCGGTGACCAGGCTGCTGTCCCCACAGCCACTGTGCATTCAAGGAGTGGCCTCAGGGCTGCTGGCAAAACCAGAGCCCCACTTGGCCCAGCGCTAGGATGGGGTTTTTGCCCCCAGCCACTGTGAGAGCTGGGGGCGCCCCATCCGGGCTGGCCTGGGAGGAGGCGCTGGCTCCTTGGGTGGCCTTGTAGGCAGAGCCTGGGGTGGGGGTATGGGGTGGGTGCTCAGTTGCCCTGTAGGACCCTGGCCAGCTCCCCAGCCCCGGGGGCTCATCGGTCCACTTGTGGCAGCAGACCACTCCTGGCACCTGTTGAACTGTTTAGGGGTACCTGTACATAATGGCTTATATATACTGGGGTGTCTCTAAAAGGACATGCAAGACTGGGAGTCAGAGGTCCGAGTAAGACAAACTTTTATATGTGTGTATCTTTTTAAATGTCATACCATTCATCTATTAAAAATACTAAATAAATAAAATACAAAGCTAAATACCATATTCTAAAATGAGAGGTTTTCGAACCCACATAGGGTAGGTTTTCAGGTCATCGGACCATCTCTGGGGTCCTTCGTAGGGTTGCTAAGGGTCCTCTTGGTGACTGCTCCCTCCTGGGGTCCTGGCTGCAGGTGTCTGCTGCTCCCAGACTCAGAAGAGCCTCTTCGGGACCCAGGGACTGGGCGTGGCTCCCCCGTCTCCACTCCGCGTCTGGTTCTGAGCCAGCCCAGCCCTCTCAGTCCTGGGCGGGCCACTATCTCAGCGATCAGATGGTGGGCAGAATAGCAGTGGGCACGTGATCTGCCCCCCGCCCTGTCCAGGGACCCTGCTGGCCAGCCGTGGGCGGTCTGGGCCAAACTGCCCGACTCCTCCTTGCTGCGGGCCCAGCCTATAAAGTCACCCTGCGTGTCCCCGCCGACCTTGGCCCCCTCCTCTGACACCCAGAGCCACAATGGCAGAGCTGCCGGTGTCAGAGACGCCCGGGGACCCTACTCTGTGCAGCGGGCGTTTCACTATCAGCACCCTGCTGGCCGGCGATGAGCCCCTGCCGCCAGCTGCCTGTGACAGCAGCCACCCCAGCCACCTGACCCATGGCAGCACCTTCCACCTGCAAACCTTTGGCTACAACACCATCGACGTGGTGCCGGCCTACGAGCACTACGCCAATAGCGCGCTGCCCGGCGAGCCCCGCAAGATCCGGCCCACACTGGCTGACCTGCACTCCTTCCTCAAGGTAAGCTCTGTCTCAGAAGCCTGGCCACTTCCCTGCCGTGCGACCCCGACCCAGTTTCCTAACCTCTCTGAGCCTCTGCTCTGTCTTCGGTGCCATGGGGATAAGTGTCATCCTTACGGGTCGAGAGGCCCAAATGAAATGCAGACACGGGAGCTGTAAAGCTCTGGGCACATGGCGTAAAGCTTACTGTCCTGTCACCGGGAACCCAATCAAGCGATCCCGGGCTGCCTAGAGAGGTAAGGAGCTCCCTGTCAGCGGAAGCATGCAAACAGAGGTTGTACATGTCTGAAAGAGATGGGGAGAAGAGAGTAAGGAAGGTCTGCAACAGAGAGGAAGCTTGCCGGGTCTGCTGTCTGGGAGGCTGCACTGTGGAGGGTGGAGCTGGGAGCCGACTGTCGTGACCCCTGCCTGCCTGAACCGTGGCCTCTGGGCTCCCTGCAGGAAGGCAGCCCCCTGCACGCCCTGACCTTTGAAAGCCGGCCCAGCCATGAGATGACAGATGGGCTGGTGGAGGACGAGGCAGGCACCAGCAGCAAGAAGAACCCCGGGGAGCCCGTGCGCTTTGGCTGGGTCAAGGGGGTGATGGTGAGTGGGGTGTGGATGGGACGTCCGGGAATGTGAGCAGGGAGGCAGAACTCCATCCAGGCTCAGCTCTGACTCTCAGGCCTCAGAGGCCAGGGCAGACTCAAGGCCCAGCCTGGGTCTCAGTATCCCCATGGGTATAGCGACCTCAAATAGTCTCTCGTTTTGTACTTCCCACTTCCTTTCACCCCCCAGACTGGGACCTGGCCCTAAGGCAGATCTCTTTTCGGCTACTCATTTTTCCTGTGGCCTTGGACAACGTACTTCACCTGTCTGTGCCTCGGTTTTCTCATCGGTGAAATGAGCATTAAATGAGTTAGATGTAAAGCGCTGGGATTAACGCCCACCTTGGTTATTAGAAGAAACTGTGTTTCCCCCTCAACGCCACCAGAGGGCAGCAAGAAACACACAAATCCACAAATGTCTTTTTTGCCATTTCCATGATGGGAAGGAGAAGGGGAGTTTTCTGTGTTGTACAGCACCACGAAGTCCCCAGACGCAGAGAAGAGAGTAAACTTAGCTTTCAAAGACATTATTGGACTTAGCGGAGGGGACTGCATGGGATCTAGGAGAAAGCTTTAGTTCTGCTCTGGGAAGCAGGAGGCCTGGGTTCTCTGACCTCAACTCTGCCAACGACCTGCTGGCTGTGCCTCCATTTCTCTTTCTGAACAGGGAGTCCCTTCCACCCCCAGAGGCTCACATCCAGATTCTGGACCCCCCTCCTGGACTGTGGTGGTCAGAACCTGGCCTGGCCATTGCCCATTCAATCTCTCAGAGAGGACGGAGGGCCCTAGAAATCTCCCACATAGCCTGTCCCATCCCAAGACTTGGCTGGGGATTTCAGCCCCAGTTGCAGCCTCTGGCTTTGCTTTAAATTTGGAAGCTGAAGTCACAGCAACCTGAGGTCTGATTTCTGCCCGTATGTGGGGCATTGGCTCAGCTGGCATTTGCTGAGCTCTCCCTAAATGCCAGGCCCTGGGCCCACAGCTGGCCACTGAGGCCGTGTCTGGGCCTGCTAGACACAGGATCCTGGGCTTGGAGCTGGGGAGGGGTGACGATTCTTGCAGCCCATCCTCGGGCCGGATGGGAGTGCAGGAAATGCATGGGAGTGGCAGGCAGGTCTCTGGGTTCCCTCCCCTCCTGGCCCCACAGGACCAGAGGGGCATTGAAGTGAGAATCCACTGAAGTGGGTAAAGCAAAGAAAGGACCCAGATGTTCCCCGGGCCTAGGTTCTCGATGCCATTCTGTGACTGTGGACAGGGACTTGTGCGTTTGGCCTTGGGGTATCCGGCCCACCCTGGTGGCCTCTGACCTCCCTCTCCTCCCAGATCCGTTGCATGCTCAATATCTGGGGCGTGATCCTCTACCTGCGGCTGCCCTGGATTACGGCCCAGGCGGGCATTGGTGAGTGCCGCCCCGGGGGTGGGGGAGGGGAAGGTGTATTGCAGTTCTGGTCTTCCAAGGCCTCACAGGAGCAGTCTTGAACTTGGGCTGCAGAGACCACGGGTCCTTACAGTGACAGAGGTCAGAGTGGTGTGGCAGAGGAGCACAGGACAGGGAGTCAGCGGGCCTGAGGACTCTCTCTGGCTCTGTTTGCCCTCAGTAAGTCACCCAACCCCTTGGAGCCAGTTTCTACCCCCAAACACCTGGGTTAGGAACTCGCAGTCTGGACAGACCAGGGTTCCAATGCTGCGTGACCTTGGACAAGTTTCTTAACCTCTCTGAACCTTGGTTTCCTCATCAGTAAAATGGGGGTGGAGGGTGATAACTGTCCCTACCTCCCAGACCTACTGGGGAGTTTCTACGATGCGCGTAAATAGCGCAGGATTTGGCACCCAAAGGCGCTCATCAGTGATAACTGTTTCTTTATTTTTTTTATTAAAGGAGGTGCCTTCCTTTCCATACCTAATGATCCTTCACGCCTGGCTCCTCAGCTCCCTGGCTACTCAGCACAGACCAGGACATAGACATAGACATTTTTTCAGATGAGGAAACAGGCTCAGGGGAGGGAAGTGACTTAAGTCGCATGGTGAATCCGTTGGCTGACTCAGCTTCCTTATGCTGCTGCTCACCTGGGAAATGCCTTGACTGAGGTTTGGGGTGATCTCATCCCCACCTGTCCCCACAGTTCTGACCTGGATCATCATCCTGCTCTCGGTCATGGTGACGTCCATCACGGGCCTCTCCATCTCGGCCATCTCCACCAACGGCAAGGTCAAGTCAGGTGAGCCCCACCCCACCCCCAAGGTCCTTCTCTGTAGGTTTCCCCCTCTTCATCCTGGGAACAGGCCTGTGAACTGCTCCCCTCCACCAAGTGGGGATGCCACATGCTGCTCCTTCCGGTTCCAGGTAAGGGCTTTGGGCAGGCCCTGCACACCCATCGGATGGCCTGGGTCATCTCCTGTGCCACGGGCCCCACGGGTGCCGTGGTCACCCGCTCGCAGCTTCAGCTTCTGCCTGCCCCAAGTCCACGCCAGCCAGGTGACGCCTCTGTTTCCATGGCTCCTGGCTCTGTCTCCAACAGGTGGCACCTACTTCCTCATCTCCCGGAGTCTTGGCCCAGAGCTAGGGGGCTCCATCGGCCTCATTTTTGCTTTTGCCAACGCCGTGGGTGTGGCCATGCACACCGTGGGCTTTGCAGAGACGGTGCGGGACCTGCTCCAGGTGAGGCGGGGGCTGGACCCTGGGCGGAGGGAGCCGGCACCCCACCTCATTCTCTTCCACCCCATCTGGGCTGGGCCTTCCTGCCTCTTTGCCCAATTTGCCCATCAGAAACCAAGGCCGCACTGATCGCTACGGGTGACCATGACGATCTCATCAAAGAAGGACTATTCCCAGAAGTCCCTTTCAGGGCCGTGTATTGTCTTTAGGGGCAGGTTGTCCAAGCCCCCGCAGTAGCTGCTTTGGGGATCTGTTGGCGAGTTTGTGTTTTCCTGTGAGAGGGCACCCAGAGAATGAGGGGCATCCAGCTTGAGGCGTCTGGAGGGCGGGCTGTTCAGAGGGCAGCACGCAGCCTGGCTTGTCCCTCTCCCCCAGGAGTACGGCAGCCCCATTGTGGACCCCGTCAATGACATCCGCATCGTCGGCGTGGTCACTGTCACCATGCTGCTGGCCATCTCCCTGGCTGGCATGGAGTGGGAGGCCAAGGTGAGGAGAGGCTGGTGGAGGGGGTATTGGGGGTCAGGTGGGGAGGCGGGAGTCGCTAGACCTGGTCCTGGGCATGGTTTCCCTCCTCTTGTGTGTATTAGGCTCCGAATTTTGCTGCTGCGACAAATAGCCCCCAAGGAAGGGGCCTTAAACAAGTCATTTGTTTCTCTTTCATGTAACAGTCCAAGTGTCTCTGGCTCCTGGCACTCAGGCACCCAGACCCCTTCCATCCGTGGCCTCGCCATCCGTAGGTGGTGGCCCTTACCACCTGGCCCATAGTGGCCACCACGGCCATGTCAACAGCCCGCTCGGCGGGAAGGGGAAAAGGGGACGAGGAGGGAATCCACCTTCCTTTCCTCTCCCAGCACACGCACCCCTTCCGCCGAGTCCCATCGGCCAGAGCTCGGTCTCCTGGCCACACCCAGCTGCAGGGGCGCTGGGGGACTGTGGTCTTCGTCTGAACCCGCCTCCAGCCAACAACCGGAGGGGCAGCACCATGAAACGGGGGGGCAGACCTGGCCGGATCCGGCCCCGCCGCCTCCCCTCCCTCCCCCTCGCTCTGAGCTCCAGCTACGCTCATGCCCCGATCATCCTCCTCCTTTAGGACACTCGAAGACCCTTCCCCAGGCCACCCTGCTAAAGTGGCCACCAACCCAGTCCCGTCACACTAGATTCGTGTTCCCTGTTTACGAGCAAGACAAGATCCTTGTGATATCGCCAGCTCCTTGAAGAGAGCCTGCTGCGTGATGGGTGGTGAATGAATGAATGAATGAATGAATGAAGAGAGTGAGGGGCCCTGGGCAGGTCCTTCCCTGCTGAGGCCCCCTGAACAGGTGGGGCCAGACCATCTGACATCTAGGTCCTTCGTCCACAGGCCCAAGTGCTCTTCTTCCTGGTTATCATGGTCTCTTTCGCCAACTACTTGGTGGGGACACTGATCCCCGCAACTGAGGACAAGGCCTCCAAAGGCTTCTTCAGCTACCAGGGTACGTGCAGGTCCGAGCCCCTGCCCATGGGGACAGGGATGTTCTGCCCACCCAACTGGCCCATTCTGTGTGCCCCGGGAACATGGAACCCCCCGACTCCATGGCCAGAAGCTGCCAGCAGAGCCCCTGCCTGCCTGGGGTCCAGTGAGGGGCCGAGCCTTCCAGGCAGCCCTGACGCAGGCCTTGGTTTTCCAGCGGACATTTTTGTCCAGAACTTGGTGCCCGACTGGCGGGGCGCGGATGGCAGCTTCTTCGGGATGTTCTCCATCTTCTTCCCCTCAGCCACAGGCATCCTGGCAGGGGCCAACATCTCTGGGGACCTCAAGGTGAGCAGCACGCCCATCCCCCCTGCTTCCTGGCCCTGTCCTATGAGGACCTCCCACTGGGCACTGAGCTTGGCACTGAGACCACGGGGCCAGAGTGTCTAAAATCCAGTCCAGTCCAACTCTACTCAGTCCAAGCCAATGCCACTTACTCCACTCAATTCCGAGACCGTTGGTTGGCATCAGCTACACTCTAGGCCCTGAGGGACAGCCCCAAATGGGTTAGTTTCCTCCCTAGCTCGTCTTCACGGGGCTGACATCCCCCTGGGCTCTCTGCTGTCCTGTGCGGGCAGGCTCCTTGGCTCAGCGTACGAGGCCCCACCCAGGACCCCTGCCCCCGCCCTGAGAATCTACCGCTTTGCCCGTGTCCCTCCTCTGCGCCTTCGCCACTGCTCTCTGGGACCCCCTGCCCTTGTTCCCTCGCCTGACGAAGTGCCGTTCCTCTTTCAGACAACCGCTCCCTCTTTACATCTCCCCCGGCCTTCCTGTCAGAGTCATGGTTCCCTGGCATAATGACATCAGGCCACTTATGCCTCTGTCCCCCTGCATCTGGATAACTGAGGCCTCCCTCTGTGTCCCCATTGCCAGCTAAGAGTCCGACACATACTAGGTGCTCGGTACACGTTTGTTGAATGGATAATTCTGAAACGTAGCCAAGGGGAGGCGGGAGAATAGATATATCAAGAGCTATAAAGCGGGGGAGAAGGAGAGACTGATGTCAGCAGGGGCCCCGGCAGACCTGTTGGGTGGGGTGGGGCTGGAGCTGGGCTTTGAAAGATGAGACAGGACACAGCAGCGGAGCCCTTGCTGGCAGGAGGGTCAGAGGAGGTGGGTACAAGCGGAAGGGATGGTGAGGAGCCTGGCTCGTGCTGGAAACCCTTCTCGGTCTTTGTTCCCACTCAAAAGATGCCCCTTGATGTATTTTCTTAAACGATTTAATAACTGTGCATTGGAGACGATCTCAAACCCCAGCCTGGCTCTAACTGGATATGCCTGGGTGGGGGGCAGGTGCACCGTGGGGCCTGGGAACTGGAGAGCAGCCGTGTTTCGCTGCCCCCTCCTTTTTCTGGGGAGCGGCCAGCAGAGGCCTGGGCCACCTGTCCTGAGGTCCCTGCAGGACCAGGCTTGTGCTCAGACAGCCGAGTTCCCCTCTCAGCCCTGTTACAGATCATCGTAGCCTTGGAATTTACCTAGCTGCTTCATCAAGCTTCTTAGGGTACCACTGGGGCAGTATCAGGCGTAAGGCCCAGGCAGCTGTTTTGGAGCTGGGTGAGGGGCACCTTTGCTCTGTCCTAAGGCCCTCGAGCCCTGAAGGAGCCCCGCCCTCCTGGATCCAGCCCTCTGCCCATTCATGGGATGGGGGGTCCTCAGCAGAAGAGCACCACCCATTCATGGAGATTTTATGCAAGTCCCTTAAAATCTCTCTAGTCTATCTGTGAAATGGGGCTAACATAGCCCGCCTCCGCTTCGTAGGACAGGGAGTGAGAATTCAATGTGCTAATTTAATGCTTAGAACAGTGCCCGGCACAGAGGAAATGCTAGGGACTGGTTGTCAAGGTCATTGTCATTTTTACCATGCGGCCAGCACCGTGCCTCCTTCTTTACAAACATTATCCTTAGACAGCCACAGGGGCTCATGCCACCATCACCCCCATGTTGCAGAGGAGCCAACCAAGCCTAGGGAGGGTCATGGGCTTGCCCAGGGCCACACGCTCAGGTGGCAGAGGATGCAAGTTTCTAGAACAAAGAGGCCTCAACTCTATCACAACGACGTTATCATTCAATGGGTATTTTTTGAGCACCTGCTTCCTGCCAGTGTCTTAGGGACACAGACCAGGCGTGGAGCTAGTTGGAATTTCTCTCCCTGCTTTGGGTTCCCATGAACTGGCTTGTGTCCTGTCCTCCTTTGTAAGTCCTCTGTGCCACCAGGAAGGGCTCTGAGGGCCAAGGTCAGGGGTTGCTGCCTCACCCCTGGCCTCAGACAAGGGCAGGGCCTGGAAGGAGGCCCAGAAGCTGCCTGGTACCCCACTTCCTTCCTCCCTCCCCCAGGACCCTGCTGTAGCCATCCCCAAGGGAACGCTCATGGCCATTTTCTGGACGACCGTTTCCTACCTGGCCATTTCAGCAACCATCGGTAAGTAGCCAGCCCAAACCACCGCAGGGGGTCGCAGGGCGGGTGCCTCTCTCTAATAGGGCGAGCTGGGCAGGGAGGACTTGGCCACCCCAGGAAGTAGAGCCTTGGACCTTATCTTCGGGCTACCTTGGTGGCGATCAGACATCTTCATCGTGGGGAAGTATTTTGTGGGGAAGATGGGGATGGAGTCAGACCGGGCTCCTCAGTCCCTTCCAGCCTGAAGTTACATATTCAAGGGTATGAAAATCCTATGGGATAAATCATGCTGCGATGATAGGAATAATAACGGCCATGATGATGCTCAAGGTGACCCCAGCGCTGACTCACCGCGTGCCCGGCCCTTTCTCTGCCTTATCACCCTGAATCTGGGCACCGTCATTTCCTCCATTCTACGGAGGAGAAAGCGAGGGCTCAGAGTGGTTCAGCGACCTGCCCAAGGTCACACGGCCACGGAGTGGCGGAGCCGGGCTTTGAACCCAGGCCCGGGCTGTCGCTGCTCGCCTGTTACGGGGGTCCTCACCGGTGCTCTCGCTTCAGTCAGCGCCTCGCGAGGTGAGATGCTCACAGATGGCCAAGGGATGTGGCCCGAGTCCTCCTCCCTCCCCAGGCTCCTGTGTGGTTCGCGACGCCTCCGGGGTCCTGAATGACACCGTGACCGCTGGCTTCGGCACCTGCGAGGGGCTGGCCTGCAGCTATGGCTGGAACTTCACCGAGTGCTCCCAGCAGCACAGCTGCCGCTATGGCCTCATCAACTACTACCAGGTGCCTGCAGCCTGGGCCAGAGCGCCGGCCCCACCAGTCACAGGGAGGGGCCAGGTGGACCCCAGATGGAACCGACTGGGAAAGACTTGGTTTGGGGGGCTTAGGTCCCAGACTCGGGGGAAAGAGATTTGGGCTCAGGTGGGGGGCCACGGGCCCAGTCCCTGCCTCAGTGGGCCCTAGGATTCCTGGTTGATGGTTGTGGGCTCAGATGGTGGCATCAGGACCTGCCCCTTGCCTGCAGAGGGGACTGCAGTGCCCCAGGTGGGGAGTCCGGGCCCAGGCTCTCACTGTGCGGGCCCTGAACCCCATGTCCGTGCAGACCATGAGCATGGTGTCAGGCTTCGCACCGCTGATCACGGCCGGCATCTTTGGGGCCACCCTCTCCTCCGCCCTGGCCTGCCTCGTCTCTGCCGCCAAAGTGTTCCAGGTGAGGCTGCAGAAGGGGGGCAGGTGCAAAGGTCCCCAGGTGACTGCTGCGGAGGCCTGGAGGCATCATGTGACTGGGCTATCTAGAATGGAGAAGGGGCCATGAGCGAACTGCTGCAGGAAGCAGCCACCTTCTTGCAGGATGCTTAAAGAGCACCCGTGTTCCCCGCCCAAACCCTCAGCCTGGCACCCGTCTGCATTTCCACCAGGCCACCTTCACCCGATGCCGTCAGCCCCGTTTGGCGCTTTCGCTATCTTCCCGATGAGGCGGGGAGGGCGGGGGCATCACTCCCGTTTAACAGAGAAGCAGGCGGGACCCAGATGGGGCAGTGCCCTGTTGAGGGCAAGAGGGAGCCAGCAGGTCTGGTGTCCAGGCGGCTGCAGGGGAGGGGACAGGGCCCGGCCAGGGGGTGAGCGCAGTGTCCTGTGCCCGCAGTGCCTGTGCGAGGACCAGCTGTACCCTCTGATCGGCTTCTTCGGCAAGGGGTACGGCAAGAACAAGGAGCCAGTGCGGGGCTACCTGCTGGCCTACGTCATCGCGGTGGCCTTCATCATCATCGGTGAGAGGCTGCTGGGGCGCCCAGGGGCCTGACGGGCCATGAGGGCTGTGGGGGCGGGGCTCTCTCCCCTCTGCTCACCTCTGCGCCCAGCGCCCGGCGCCCGGCCAGGCCCGGCAGGCAGTGGGCGCTCCGTGAATAACTCTTGAGTGGGCGAGGCCCTAGCTGGAGGGAGACTTTGCGAGGTCATGTCATCCTGCCTCCTTCCCTCACCCCCAGACAGGGTGGCTCCCACTCCATGCCCGGCGGGCGGACAATCCTATTTCGTTAGGAGGGACCCCCACCTGCTTTCCCTGGCTCTGCATTCTCCTGTCCTCGCGGCTGGGACCCCTCCCCTCCCAGGTCTGAATTAGTCCCCAGGCCATCTTTGGAGCCCAGGACAAGCTGACTGGCCCCTCCTTGGGAGCTGCTGCAAACAGCTGGATCGAGATCTCTGCAGGTGTATCAACTAGACACACCTCGTTTCTCAGACCTTGAGCTGACAGGGCCCTTGGACTCCAAGGCGAGGGATGCCCTAGGCGAAAGATCCCAGCCGATCAGTTAGTTAGAGGACCTTCTATCCTGGCTTTGCCAGGTGCCAGTCGTGTGACCTTGGACAAATCGCTTGACCTCCCTGAGTCTCGGTTTCCTCCTCTGCAAAATGGGAGCAATAGGGCGGAGCAGGTGTCTCCCACATGGGCAGGACGAGCCTGTACTGTATGTGCACACACATGCACACACACGTGCATTCATATGTGCACGCGCTCACGTGTGCACACTCCCCAATACTTCCTGATTACTTAGCCAACGAGACAGAACTTGCTAGGAGGGAGGTGGCCACTCCAAGCGAAGACAGCAGCCATGCCACAGCACAGTGACCTCCTGGCCCCTGCTCCCTGTGCTGGAGTGGGGTGCAGTCAGCGGCTAGCGGGCCTGTGGTCCTGCCACGGCTGAAGCCCTGCTACTCAGGCTGGCATCACCACTTCATGAGACTCACCCTAGCGGTCGAGTCACTTCCGCTCAGGGGAATCTTCCCAGACACGGACACTCCTGGATCCTGGACCAGGTGGGGAGGTGGCAGGGTCACCCCCAGGAGATGGAAACATCCAGTCAGACCTGATGCCCCCACCTAGCTCTGCTTCCTGTTCACCCCACAATCTTCCCCAGACTCAGATTCGATGTCCTTTTATTTGGGGGCCGGTTCCAACTGGACTGAGGACTGAGGACGGTCACCTCAGACGCTCTGGGGAAGGGTTCTTGCGGCCATTCAATAGAATCGTGTACAGAGAGGAGGTGCTTGCCTTGTTTTGAGATCCCCCAGAAGCAGGCACCGAGATAAGGATTCATGTACAAAAGTGTGTTTGGGGGTGCCAGGGGCGTGGCTGGGGAGGGGGACAGCAAGACAGGGAAGGGAACGAGCCAGTTCTTGAGTGGGTTTCACTGTGATATGTGATATGGTCTCAGGGTTTCAGAGAAAAAGATAACATGCATCCCGGGTCACATTATAAAATGTATTTCTTACTGTAATTTGTGGTCACAAAAAAACTATGACAGCCACTGTCCTGGGTCCTCTCATCACCTGATGGAATCTGCCCTCACACTGCTCTCCATCTGCTTAAAAGCCGGCTGTTTACAGTTCACAAAACATTGGCCCTTTGAGCGTCACAAAACGATGGACCCATTTCACAGACGAAAAGGTCGAGCCTCACCGAGCCTCAGAGGCCGGTCTGGGGTGCCCCGCCCTGCGAGGGAGGGTGCCGGGCGGCTCCTCGGTGCAGCTGCCTGACAGACTGTCCCCCTTCTCTCCGGGTCCCTGAAGCGGAGCTCAACACAATCGCCCCCATCATCTCCAACTTCTTCCTGTGCTCCTACGCGCTCATCAACTTCAGCTGCTTCCACGCTTCCATCACCAACTCGCCCGGTGAGCAACCCCTCCCGCTCCACGGGGGGTGGCACCGGGGCTGAGGCAGGGAGAGGGGCGTGGAAGGCGTGGATGCAGGTGGGCAGACCAAAGTCACCTCTCGGATGGAAGCCAATCACAGGCACCATTCAAATGATAATAATAATAATTAGCTCCAAATTGCTGATGGGCCGGTCCTGGGCCACCTTTTTCATGGACCGTGGGGGCCGCGGTGCCCCAGAGCGGTGCTGTGGGGCAGCTGTCCCTAGCGAGGCCCACATTGATGTCCTCCTCCCGCATTGCTCCCCCTTGGCCCTGCAACTGCCACGGGAGCCTGTGCTGTTGCTGACTGTGGATGTCTCGTGGCCATACTTGTGGTCTGCAGTTGGACGCCTCTGTCTGGGTGTAGCCGGCATCGTGGCAAAACGCCAGGCGAGGCAGGCGCATGGTCCTCCCAGCGCCTTCGGGCCCAGCCCCCAGAGGTGGGGTGGGTGGGTGGGCACTGCTGGCTTTGCCGCCAAGGCCCTGCCCAGCAGCACTGGCCCAGGAGGAGGCTCCAGAGTGCTGAGTGTGCCACTGACCTGCGGCCCCACCCAGGGTGGAGACCCTCGTTTCGCTACTACAGCAAGTGGGCGGCGCTCTTCGGGGCGGTCATCTCCGTGGTCATCATGTTCCTTCTGACCTGGTGGGCGGCTCTCATCGCCATCGGCCTGGTCCTTTTCCTCCTGCTCTACGTGATCTACAAGAAGCCAGGTGTGCAGTTTCAGGCCACCGAGGGGCTCAGGCGCCCCCTGGCCCCGTCCCCCTGTGAGGCTGCCAAGGGGCTGCCCTGTCCTTCAGCCCAGCTAAAGGGCCTGCATCGGACTCTGTTCAGTGGCCCCTCTCAGGCCTTCCAGCCTTGTCCTTCCTTGTGGGGCAAGGAGCCTGTTAAAATGTACCCACTCAGAGCCCACGCCTCCACATCTGGATCACCCTCTGGGTACCCAGGACCCTGGAACTGCCTCCTCGGGTCTACCCCCCTGAGAGTGGCCAGCCTGCAGGTGTGCACGCCTGGGCCTGAGGTGTAACCAAGGGCTGGCTGCTTGAAGGACAGGTGGACACAGTATGGCCGTATAAGCAAGGGTGTCTACACACATGCAGGCAAGGATGCTGGGGTGACAGTGATCTGGGGGTGGGACGCAGAACCCAAGGGAAGCCTAGAATCCTACATTTGAACCTGGCCTTCCAGGTCATTGTGAAGGTCTGTTTGTCAAGGGAAGAGAATATTCTGTAGAGTTTAATACCTTCGTGTATAAGGTTTGAATATGTAGTCACGTGGTGCATTAGAAACAGATGAACAGGCTGTGCCCGCCAGGGGGCCCTGCTCGGTTCCCGAAGGCCGCCATGCCCCGCTCCGCACACCTGGGGTTTCTAATCTTGCGCTCTGCCCCCCAGGGGTGAACTGGGGCTCCTCGGTACAGGCCAGCTCCTACAACCTGGCCCTGAGCTACTCGGTGGGCCTCAACGACGTGGAGGACCACATCAAGAACTACCGGTGAGCACAGCCTCCGGGGCCCGCCTGGGATCGAGGGCCACCGTGGCCCCATTCTGGGAGGCTCCAGGCCAAGAACTGTCGCCTGGCAAGGGCAGACCCAGGGTGGGCATGCCTGCGCCCGCCCCCCCTTCACCCCCACCAACTAACAGAGGTGCAGGAGCACCGCCTGGCTGTCAGGGGACCAGGGTCGACTTTACCCAGTGGGGACCAAGCGAGTTGAGCGACCGCTCTGCACCTCAGTTTCCACAGCGGAACATGCTCCCCGAAACGTGAAGGGTTCCATCGGGCGATCTGGTATTGTAATTCCCATCACAGCCATTCATGGGGCTGACGGTGACGAGCCTCTGCTGGGGACTCTGCCAAGCCGATTCCCCACCTCAGTGGGGAGAACCGGGTGCCCAGGACCCATCCCTATCGGATCGTAATGCTAATAAGCAGCTGTAGCTGTTCATGCTGTGTTGCTGCGCAGAGAGCCTTACGCCACAGCCCTGTGAATGTGCTCCATTCACCGATGAGCACGCTGAGGCACAGAGAGGTTACGCAGCTGGCCCCAGGTCACACAGCTGTGAGCGGCCCATTTCGTCTGGCTCCCGTTGAGTCTGGTAGTGGCCCTTGACCACAACTCTCAGCTGCCTCTTGACCCAGAGGCCGAGTCACCCGCCCAGGTGACACAGTGAACTCATAAGCGGTGGGCCTCCCCTAACCCGCCTTTATTCTTCCCACTGCCGTGCCGGGCCGGTCAGGCAGGAGCATCGGGAGGAGTGAGAAGAATGGTTTGCCCAGTGGAGAATCTGGTGGCCTGAGCAGGAAGGACAATAGAGACCCAGTGTGGTGGCCACTATGAGAGCCGGAAAGGCCCCCAAAGTCGCCCTTGAGTCACAGATGGAAAGATGAGGCCCAAAGTGTGTGGGGTCTTGCTGGAGGCCACACGGTGGTTCACCTGTCTAGGAAGGGAGACCCAGGAGGCGATGGAAATTGTGGGGTGCCTGTGTTGGCATCCAGACCCCCATCTGATAGCTCATGCCCTTTTTCCTTCCCCTCCTCAGGCCCCAGTGCCTGGTGCTCACAGGACCCCCCAACTTCCGCCCAGCCCTGGTGGACTTTGTGGGCACCTTCACCCGGAACCTCAGCCTGATGATCTGTGGCCACGTGCTCGTCGTGAGTGTCCCCTGGAGGTGGGGCGGGGCCGTACTCCCGCAGGAGCCTTAGGGCGCAATGTCCACCAGCAGGACACCCCTCTCCCCTCCCCCGCCTTCTTTCTTTCCTTCTCCTAACTCCGTAAAGGTTACTGGGCACCGCCGAGCCCATGGAGGCAGCCTCTGGGGCAGGAGAGGGGCTGAGTCTCAGGCTGGAGGGCAAAGGCAGCCCCTGATGTCACCTGCCTCCACCCCTCCAGGGACCCCGCAAACAGAGGATGCCTGAGCTCCGGCTCATCGCCAACGGGCACACCAAGTGGCTGAACAAGAGGAAGATCAAGGCTTTCTACTCGGACGTCATTGCCGAGGACCTCCGCAGTGGGGTCCAGATCCTTATGCAGGTTTGGGGTTCCCCTGCAGGCCTTATTACTTGGTCTCACAACCTGGAAGGCAGGACATCCTGAAGGGCCAGTAGAAGCCCCTTTTGCTGCAACAGGGATCCCACTTTTCTTGCCCTCCACCCCCCAGATATGCTGCTCCAGGGCACTTTCTCCGAGTGCCCAAGACTGGGGAGAGCTGACTCCGAAGCCTGTGGGGACTGTGAGACCTCAGGCACATCTCGTTTTTTTTTTTTTTTTTTTAAGATATAACTTACAGACCATAAAGTAAAATATTAAGCGTGTAGTTTGATAAATGTTTACATATGCAGACACCAGTCAGTGGTGTGAAACCACCATTCCGATCAAGCTCTAGAATGTTCCACCGGGCAATTCGTTTTACTGCTCAGTCTTTCCGTCTGTAAAATGGGATGCATGGCTAAAAGAACAATTGTCAGTTCTGAGTCGACGTATGGGAATTCTTTTTTCATTGTTTTAAATATTTCTTAATGCTTAGAAAAAGAGAGCATACAGGGTCTCCTTTTGGGGTTATAAAAATATTTTGGGAGTAGATAGAGGTGATGGTTGCCCAACATCATGAATGTGCTAAATGCCACCAAATTATGCACTTTAAAATGGTTCATTTTATGTGAATTTCACCTCGAAATTTTTAAACATTAAAAAAACTATCAAAGATGATGGATCAGATGACCCAGGAATGCTCCAAGCTTGCCACACCCAAATTCAAGTCCTGTGTCATGAGAAATAATTCACGAGAGCAGCAGGAGCTGAGACAATCCAGAACTAGTGGGACAGTCCCTGCCTGGGCCCAGGCTTGGAGGGGCCGCGGGGTGTGGCTTGGGCTGTCGCTTCACCTTTCTCGTGGGTGCGTCCGGGCAGACAGGACCCCGAACTGGGGGATGTCTTTTCAGAGCCCTTAACCGCCCCTAGGAGGGGGCAGCTGGGGCTGAGAGAGCGAGAGTCACCCTAGTCGGAGAACGGGGCCCCTGCGGGGCGTGAGGCCTCACCCCCCGCCTCACCCCTCCTCCGGGCAGGCCGCAGGTCTCGGGAGAATGAAGCCCAACATTCTGGTGGTCGGGTTCAAGAAGAACTGGCAGTCGGCTCAGCCCGCTGCGGTGGAGGACTACATCGGCATCCTGCAGTGCGTGAGCGCGAGGGGGCGGGGCCTGCGTCTGTCTGTCAGCCACAGTCTGTCTGTCAGCTACGGTCCTTCGGGGTTTCCTGGGCCTTGGGAACTGGAGGGTAAGCAGTGGTGCCTAAGAAGCTGAGTCACTGGTTCAAAGCGGAGGAAGAAACAGACGGACTAAGGGTTCCCCACCCTGACCTGTGAGTCGTGGCCACCAAGATGCGTAGGGAGGGATCAGGCAGGTAACACAGAGAGCAAAGTGGCTCAGGTGTGCGACAGTAGGAAGCAGTGGGGTCTGGGGCCAACAGAGCAGCTGTTGCTTGGCTCCAGCCAATTGTGCCCAGATAGACATGTGGGCCCAGTGTTGCCAGATTGCTTTTTCGGAGAAGTTGAAAATATGGGGTCTTAGGTGAAGACCTGTGCCCTCCTGTGGGCTGCAGAAGACCTGCAGATAGCCAACTCCAGAGCGGTGAGGTGCTGCCCCTGAGGGAGACGGGAAACCAAGCCTTGAGCGAGGCTATACTGTGGGGCCTGTGGGGACTGGGATCAGGGCCGGGGGGAGGGATATAATCCCCGGGGTTTTCAGGGTCGACTTCGAACTCTTTCTCCTTCAGCTCTTGCTGTGAAAGTTCCAGAAAATGCTTGTCTGAGTCACTTTTCCTCATTGACGTAGTACTGAGAGGCAGTGTAGAGGGGCATTTAAAGAATACGAGGCTGAGTTTTAGGGACCTGGGACCTGCTTGCAGGTCTGCTGAGGACCAGCTGTGTGACTCCGGGCAGTGCCTCTCAGCTGCCTCTAAGAGAATTACAGCAGGGGGCGGGGGACACCTGCTCCGCACACTCCCAGCTCCCACGTGCCGAGACTCCAGCGTGTCGGGCTGGGAGGCCCCTGTCCCAGGGATGTGTGACTACAGGAGTCCAGAGAGGACAGCCTGTCAGGTCGGCCCTAACAGTGGGCTCTCCAGTGCTGTAAATATACTTCTGGGGCAGGAATCTTCTAGACATTCCATATAGACAACTTACCGCTGCCTTCATGTGCAAGGCCATTCCTGCGTGCGTGCCTGAGCTCAGGTAGGGTTTACAGTCTCGGCTATTTAATTCTAATCCCAGCTGGCCACTACGCGTGTGATCATGGGCAAGTTACACTCCAAAACTCAGATTTCGTGTCTGTAACATGGAGATAATAATTCTCATCCCCACCTCTGTTGGCAGAGTCGTGAGGATTATCCAAATGGATCAGGAGGACAGGGCCTGGCTCAAAGACTGGCCTGACTCAGTGTCCCCTTGGGGCAGGGTCCGTGGGACCCACGGTGCCATGGACCACAGAGCTAGAAGCGTTTGGGGCACTCTCCAGTTCCGCCTGCGCATTTCACAGATGGGGAGACAGAGGCCCAGAGAGGAGAAAGGAGACGGAGGGAGGCAGGGGCAGCTCTGGACGTCGGGTCTCGGGGGTCCTGGGGGCTGGGGGACGCTTGGGCGCTGGGGGTGGGCCTGGGAGGAGCCTGACCCCGCCTCCTCTCTTTCCAGCGACGCTTTTGATTTCAACTACAGTGTGTGTGTCATGAGGATGCGTGAGGGGCTCAACATCTCGGAGGTGATGCAGGCGCACAGTGAGTACACGCCCACCTGCTCTCGGCACTCCTGCCAAAAACCGGAACAGGGTCCCAGAAAGTTCTAGAACCTCACGTTTTCCGTGATCGAGGGAAGGGAGGGGAAAATGAATGAGGAATGAAAGGTCCCAGACTCCTAGGAAGTCAGATTTTGAGGGTCCCTTAGAGCTCGTCAGGTTTCTAAATGGAGAAACCGAGGCTCAGAAAGGGGAAGTGACCAGTTCGAGGTCATGCTCCCAGCTGGGGACAGAACTGGAACTCAGAGCTTCCCGAATCACGATCAGTGCCTCTGTAACCAGACGGGAAGACGAGGATCTAACAGAGGGGGCAGGGGAGAAAGTCCACGTAAGACCAGAATGTGGAAATACACACAGAGGCCTTGAAAACGGGGCGTCTCGGCCTCCAAGGTCATCGCTGGGGCACCGAGCTGGGATATATTTAACTTTTAAAGTCACATGTCAATACGCTGACTCTGGATAAGTAACACTGAGAGGTATGAAAGAAATAGCATCATGAAAACAAACGGGGGCGGGGGCAGGCGAAGCCGCTGTGTTTCTTGCAGCCGGGCCTGGGTCTTGTGTGCCTGTGTCCCTGAGTGCCGAGGGCACGCTCGGCACAGAGCAGATCGGTGGCTGTTTACGCAAGCAGCCTTTACAGAGCAGCAACCGTGCTTCTGACCGACGCTGTTCTCGGCGCCGGTGGTACGGCAGGGAACAGAACCATGTCTGCCCTTGGGGAGCCGACGTTCTGGTGGGAACCTAGTGGACCCACGAGTCACTTCACACATGATACTGACCCAGGGCACAGGTCAGGAAGGTCTCAGAGAGGACGAGGGCCTTTACTAAGAAGGGGGTGCTGGTGAGGGGGAGCCTGGAAGAGGAGGAGCCAGCAGTGCCCGGTGAGGACAGGCTGGTGACACGGCTGCCCCTCTCTTGCAGTTAACCCTGTGTTTGACCCAGCGGAGGATGGCAAGGAAGCCAGCGCCAGCCGGGCCAGGCCATCTGTCTCTGGCACACGTCAGTCCCCACCTCACTCAGAGGCTTGGAGCACTCTCGCCCTGTGTGGCAGCTAGTGACGGTCCCACGGGAACTTGGTCAAGGCCGGAGACACCTGAGGCCCTGGGTTCAGGGGCTGCGGGGGTGGGCTGGTGGCTTGGGCAGTATTAAAGCCTACAGCCCTGCTGGGTTACTCAGTGTCTAGGCACCGTGGGAGCCCACCCAGCGGGCTCTGGGGTCGATGTCTCAGCCCCTCCAAGGCCCTCTGGCCATGCTCGAACGTGAGGGAAGAGGCAGGGCCACCTACGGTGCAGGAGCCGGGGGCATCCTGTGGGCATTCGTGAGGGGCAAATCACATCTTGGCGTCCGAGGGGCCGCTGGGGGTGCTCTGCTGCCCATGCCCCATGCACACCCTCGGCGGGGAGCTCCGGATGGCCGTGTGCACAGCCCGGGTGACAGAGTCCACCTCGCAGGAGAGCCGACTGTTTGCAGACAGACTCAGGCGTTTGGATGTGCTCTGCTCCTAGCTGACCTGCCCCTCTGCTCCCACAGTGGACCCCGCGGCCCTGGTGCGGGAGGAGCAGGCCAGCACCATCTTCCAGTCTGAGCAGGGCAAGAAGACCATCGACGTCTACTGGCTGTTCGATGACGGCGGTCAGTGTGCCCTCAGACGCCAGCTCTCCCCCTGGCCGTCTTCCCTCCGTGACTCTGTCCCTTGGCCTGCCCTTCCTGGCCGTTCTTGACAAGGCCTCTGGTGGGACCTCAGAGCCCCGCAAAGGGGGACAGGGGCCCCTGGGCTTGGGGGAGCCTGGCTGGGCCCTCTCTTGGCCTCGTTTTTCAGCTATAAAATGGGGAGGAGCCGAGGTCAACATGAGCTGGAACCTTCAAACTGGAGAGGCCGCAGGGGTCACAGCACGTGACATAAAATGAGGGGGATGGGCCGGCGCACAGGAACACTTACGAATATTCTTCACTTTCCAAAGAAATACACTCGCTTCTATTTTTCTTAAAACATGTGATTCTCAACTTTATTGTTCCCCCCTCTGATAGAGTCCTAGACAGAGAAAAAGCGACTCTCCTCCGATAGGACGTATCCTATTCATGATAGCTGATACGGCTGGGCACTTGCTCTAGGCTTGACGCTCAGTGCTTTATGCGGGCTGACCTAACGCAATCTCCCGTAGGAACTATCGTTAGCCCCTTTACAAACAAGGAAACTGAGGCCCAGAGTGGTGAAGTAACTCGTCCAGAGTTATGCGGTCATAAGTGACAACTGGTCTTTGACCTTGTCTGGTGAGATGACAGGTAGAAATGGGGGCTCCTACTCACTGGTCAAGTTTTCAGTCTTTAAGGAATGCCAGAAATCCTGGTTTTCCTGTGAAATCCCCCAATTGTTAAATGCCGGCTCACTTATTTAAAAGCACCACGTAGGCCAAATTAACTCCGGCCCACAGAGCCCCGTGTGCCACTCTGGTTTAGTCAGCATGCTCCTTCTACGGATGGGTAAACTGAGGCGCAGAGAGGGGGAGGGGGGGAACCCAGAGAATGCCCTACCCCGGGAGCATGCTCCTCTTGATTCACTGGGACCCTCCTTGCCAGGCCTCACCCTCCTCATCCCCTACCTCCTCGGCCGCAAGAAGAGATGGAGCAAATGCAGGATCCGAGTGTTCGTGGGGGGCCAGATCAACAGGATGGACCAGGAGAGGAAGGCGTAAGTGGGGAGTGCTGGCAGGGACCAGGGCCATCCCGGCTCCCTTCACCCTGTCCCTGTCCCCCTGTCCCCAGGGGGGTCAGCTCTGTCCAGGTCGTAGCAGTGGGTGGGTGCTCTGGGCAGGTTTCTGTCCATTTCGGTGGTTTTGGTGTCCTGTCCCCCTGAAGGAGGAGGAAGACACCCCAGTCCTGGCCGTGACAGGGAGGGGTGTGAAATGTTAAAACCACAAATCTCCTCAAGGAGATTTGAAATAAAGGTTGGAGAAGGCCCGTCCTCCTGTGAAATGAGGCAGAACTTAGAATCCTTGGGGCAATGTCCCCCTAAGCTGAGATTGTCACCTCCAGTGAGATAAGGGGTGATTTTAGTGGCCAGGGGACAGAGCAGCAAATCCCACCGAATAAGCGACTTTTAATTCTCCTGCAAAGGTGTGGCTGAATCTGCAGGAAAAGGGAACCCACAGAATCCAGCTAAGCAGGAAAGGGTGGGCCTGGCTGGGAGCTTGGCAGGCGACAGCATTCGGCCAGAATTTAGTGACCTTTTGGTTTATTTACTCGAGTTTTGTCGGTCACCTCTTTCTGGCAAGAGATGCTGGTATTCTGTTTAAAGCTGTGATATGAGAGTTTCTTTCGAGATGTAGCTAAGTAAGAATGCGAGTTGATCTGGGCTGCAGAGGACGTACCTGGTGAGGCAGCTACACAGCTGTGGAGGTGGCAGGCGTTGGGCAGGTGGCGTATGTGTGCCTAGAAGTGGGTCATTGTTGCTTTGGAGAAAGGTCAAGTGGGGTCGAAGATGGAAGGATGGAAGACTGCTAGAGGGGGCAGACGGGCTGGGAAAGATGGGGTGGCTTGGCCAAGGCTGTGCAATTAATTAGCCAAAGAGAGGACACTGGCCAGGCCCTAGTCAGGGCCCTGTAGCCTGTGCCACCCTAGTCCTGTGCGGGACCACATCCCCATGGTGCCCCCAGTCGCCCGCTGCGGGCATTGAGGACGACCCGGCAGTCCAGTCTCGTGGTCCTCACCCCCGACAAGAGCTCCTCCACCGGAAGGCCCCTCTCACCACGCCCGGGATGGGATGCTTGGGAAAAGCAGCAGCTGGCTCCTCTGTGACTTTCCAACAGCCAATCAGCCTCAGCTTCCTGTTCCGGCTCCAGATGGAAGCAGGCCTCAACAGGTTTTGTTTGGCTCAAGGCCATGGCATCTTGGGGCCACAGGGTGTCTGCCACGTGAAGGCTGTGGAATCTCCTCTACCTCCCACCTGTGTCTTGACCAGGCCACGTCCTCTGCCCTCCTCATGACCTTGAGGCCAGGCCGGCACTGCCTCCTGCCCAGGCCTTGCCCAAGCCTGCCACACCTGCACTGCACACCAAGCCGTCTGCCCACAGCGCTGCTGTCCTAATTTCACTCCCAAGTTCAGGGATCAGAAGTGGCTTGACAGCCGGGCCCCAGCCTGGTCCGTCCCCTCCCTCCGCCCCTCCCGGCTCCTGTACTCCATGCCTTTGCCCATGTGAACTTCCTTCCTGGGGTGCTCACTCCCCACCAACGAGAACTGGGATATCCCCAAAGCTATGTCCCACCCAGGGATTCTGACACATGGGGGGCTAAGGCCAAGGCAAGTGCATTGTTTATAAGGCTCTTTGGGTGATTCCAGTGTGGAAACCCCTGCCCCACCCCCTTGGTCTGTAAGAGTCTTACCTACCATGCATCATCCAGACAGATTGCTACCTCCTCTGTGAAGCCTTCCCTGACTGCTGCAAACCACAGTTGGCACCTCCTCCTCTTTGAGGCAAAGTCAGCACCATCTGGCTTGCTACTCCTGCTTCTGAACTTATTTCATGTGGTTGTCTTCGTTTGCTTAGCCACCCTGCAATGGTTCACCTTCCCATCCCTTAGATACTTGCTTCTCAAAGTGTGGTCCATGGACCCGCGGCGTCGAATCACCTGGGAGTCTGTCAGAAATGCAGAATCCCAAGTCCCACCCCCGACCAACTGAATCAGAATCTGCGTTGTAATAAGATCAGATGTGTAGATGCATTAAAATGGAGGTAGCACCGAGCTGGCCACCAGATACTCGGGGAATACTAGTCAATTACTTTTCTACTTCACTCGTCATCAGCTGACCTACCTCATCAATATTTGTTTGTTGTATGCCCCCTTCCCAGGTTAGAGTGCAGACTCCATGAGGGCAGGATTTGATTTGTTTTGCTCACTGCCATATCCTCAGTGGGCATTCAGTAAAAATTAATTGAATGAATGAATGCATTTTTAAAAAATCTCTGTCTTCCAGGATTATTTCTCTGCTGAGCAAGTTCCGACTGGGATTCCACGAAGTTCACGTCCTTCCCGACATCAACCAGAAGCCTCGGGCTGAGCAGTGAGTACCCTGTGTTGGGGGGGGCGGGGTCCAGGCTGAAGGGCCAGCTGTGTGCCTGTTGCCCCTTTCTCTCTGGCGAGCTAAGGGCAGAGGCGCTGTCCTCCCTGGCCCCTCCTAGATGGGGCTCATGGAACCAAAGAGGAAGGGCCGGAGTTTGCAGCTGTTTGTTTTGTGTTTGTGTTTCTTCCTTTGCATATGAGAGCTCTTGTCTTTGCCACAAACACCTGCACGGAGGACAATGAAAGTTGACATCGATGATGCTTTTCTTAGCTCGAGTGTTTTTAAGTGCTTACTAGTGCAGGTCACGGGGGTTCTGCCTCTTGAGCAGAAGCCAGTGTTTTATCCACAAGGGACTGCTCCTGCCCTGCCCCTCACCCCCAGGCCTGAGGGCCGAGGGGGTCTCCGGCTACACACTTCACAAGCCCAGGCTGCTGGCTGCTCATAAAAGGCTGATTTTACCTCCAAAATTGACTGATTTTTAAAATTTTCTCCAACCCTGGAGTGTTTCCATAAAGCAGTGGTTCTCAGACCTCGGCTGCATCAGAATCAACTGGAGGGCTGTGAAAACGCAGCTTGCTGGGTCCCACCCGCAAGATTCTGAGTCAGTAGGTCTGGGGTAGAGCCTGAGAACCTGCATTTCTAACAAGTTCTCAGGGTTGGTTCAGGCACCCCACTTTGAGAACCACTGTCTTAGAGACAATTCATGTGAAGTGCTTCACACAGCGCCCAGCAGAGAGTCAGTAGTCAACAAATGCTGGTTTGGGGCTTTTGCCTATTAGTGTGGCTTCTGAGCTCGGCATCTAGACATTTCTGTGCAGTGAAGCTGCCTCCTTCCCCAGGCATTACCTGATTTAAGTTCCCGAAAAAAGAATGTGACTGGCCCAGCTTATCCCTTCCTTCTGGGTCACGGTAGAGGTTCCCGGAAATCCTTTTTCTTGGCTACCCTTGGTCCATTTGGCCGTGGCCAGCGGCAGGGGAATCACATGCTCCAAAACTCATGGCTGGGTGGCAGCTCCTTCTGCAGGGGTATCGGCAGAGGCACATCTCCTCCACAGGCTGAAACGTGTAAAGGCCCTGAGGCACGAGCAACTGTAGCTCCTGATGTTATGTTAACATGTTGGTGTTTAGAGGGGGGACATGTTGAATGGTCTGGGCAAAAACTCCCCGCCTCCCCCCATGCAGAGGCAAATGCTTAGAATTCGAGCAAACCCTGGTGTGAATTGTAGCAAGGCTCAGTTGTGGGGTCTGAAAGGGTTACGTACCTTTCTTATGATTTGGTTTCATATTCTTAAAATAAAATACTTACAATAGAATTTGCTTTATGTAAATCAAAGTACATGAGGTTTTCCAGGACTCTCTCTTCTCCATAAAGTAAGGTCGGTCCTGGTCTCTTAGCCCTTCTCCCTCTACCTCCCATTACCCGGAGGGAAGGAAATCAAGATGGGAAGAAAGGAACTACTTTATGGCTGGATGTGTTGGCTCCTACCATTTGCTTGGAGCTGCAGGGGCCGAAATGAGTAATGTGCAGCCCTGTCCTCCAGGATTTACCCCGGCTCAGTGCAGGGTTGGAGATTATCAGAGGCTATCACAGCACTGCAGAGATGGACCAGAATGCAACGGGGAATGGGGTCATCTCTGGTGGAGGAGCAAAGCCTTGAGAAAGGCCGTGAACGTAGAGAGATTGGGGAAGCTTCCGGAGGGGAGGGCAGGGCAGGGCGGGAGCACACGACTGTCCCCTTTCAAATCTCCTCCTTTGCCTCTGCTTCTGCCTCCGCCTCCTGGACCGCTCCCCCCTCCCTCACACAGCCAGATTTCTCCAAAGAGATGGTAGCAGTCGTCACTCCCTCCTCCCCCTCCTGCTCCGGCCGTGCCAGTCTGGCTTCGCCCGGCTCCTTCACTGAAATTGCTCTCACTGGCATCATCAGTGACCTCGACGCTGCCAGACCCGCAGAGCCATTTCCGTCCTCAGCTCTCTCTGCCGCTCAGCTGCCAGCCATCGCAGCCATCCTTCCTGAAACAGGTCTTTTGGCTCTCAAGACGCCACCTGTTCCTGGTTCTATCCTCCCTCAGTTGTCTTCTTTTGTTTCCTTTGCTGCCTCTTCCTTCTTTACCTGACTGACTAACACCTGTTGGCATCCTCGGGGTTCAGCCCTGGACTGTCTTCTCTCCTCTTTACTCTGTTCCCAGGTGAGCTGATCCATCCATGTGGCTTCAGATGGATGCATCTGAATGCTGACCAGTCTGAATTTCTATCTTTAATAATGGAAGTCGAATCACGCAGAACAGCCTCCAACAGCTTCCCACCTCACTCAGGGCAAATAACAGAGGCCTGCTTGACCTGACCCCTCACACCCATCTGTCCTCCCCTGCTCCAGCCACACGGGTCCAGCCACACGGGTCCTCTGCGGCTCTTCCTGCAGACAGCACGTTTCCGCTCAGGGCCGTTGCACCTTCCGTTCTGTTTGCTCCAGCATCCCCTTCCCTGTGTGAATCTGGCTGCGGGACAGACGCCTTCCCTGCCCGTCAGTCCTCATCCCAGTGCCGTCGTAAAACTTCTGACCCTATTTATCACGCAGCAGAGTGTGAGCTCTGTGAAGACGAGGGACAGTGCTGGGTTTGCTCACTGCTGTGTAGCACCAAGCCCGACACAGGATAGCGCCCAGTAAATACCTGGGAACGGTCATCCCTGGGTGGGTAGAGATGGGCCCAGGGCAGTCATCGTGGAGGTACCGTCAGTGCTGAGTTCAACGTAGAAGCTGCTTTGATGTCAGTGGCAGCGTCAGAATTGGTTTCAGACTGAAAAGTATGTCCCTGTGGCACTCCCCGCCACCTCCCTCTGGGGACCTGTTTCCACTGGCAACTGGGCCATCTTACCGGGTCTGATCTGCTCTCTCTGTCTCTAGCACCAAGAGGTTTGAGGACATGGTCGCGCCCTTCCGCCTGAACGATGGCTTCAAGGACGAGGCCACCGTCACCGAGATGCGGCGGGACTGTCCGTGGAAGATCTCGGATGAGGAAATTCACAAGAACAGGGTCAAGGTGCAGGAGGGAGAAGGGGCGGGGCTTGCGGGGACGAGTGCTCTCAGGGACAAGGACCCTGTCTGTGCCCATCTATCCTGAGCTCCTCAATGCCCTCCCCTGGACTCAGCCCTGCTCCCCTCCCCCTCACACCCAGCCTCTGACGTATCCTCAAGCCACGAGCGCTCGGCCTGATGGGTAACTGGTTTTGGGTTGTAGAACTCAGAGCCAGGCTTGGCATGAGAGCCTGGTCCTTCCGCCCACTCTGAGTCACCTTGGCCGTGGCGATGGACCGCCTAGAGTCCTTCTCCCTCTCTCTCCCTTGCTCTGTGCCTGGTGGAAGGGACTCATGAGACAAGTTGTGAAGACCGAGGTAGAGTTTGTCCTGTGGGCCCGCAAAGCTGACTGACCTTCTTCCCTTAGTCTGTAGACTCCGCCCCAGATGCAGCCCAGAGCCATGGCTGCCCCCCCTTCCCAGGCAGCATCTCAGGGCTAGAGGAGAGTAGTGGCTGCTGTGGCCGTTTTGAGGGGGGCAGGGAGAGCCGTCAGGGGGGACAGGGGCGTCACGGTCTGTTCTCTGTGTGCCTGGGGTCAGTGGTTCTCCCCTGAGGGGCAGTTTTGCCCCTCAGCGGACAATCAGCCACCCCTGGAGGCATTTTGTGTTGTCCCCACGAGGCTGGGGGTGGAGCTGCTACTGTCACTGAGTGAGCAGAGACCTGGTGGGACGCTGCTAAACATCCCACAGCTCACAGGACAGTTCCCACGACGGAGATTCTTTCCCCCGAATGTCGGCAGCGTGAGGTCAGGAAGCTCTGACCCAGGTCAGCTCACGTCCCCTCAGTTTTCCGTTCTCTCAGACGGAGGGGCCGTCCACGGCCAGGCCACGTGTCAGTCATTTCTGAACAATTCGGAGACAGGCCTTGGGGTGGGAGGGGGTCTCCCCGGCCCCCACCCTGATCTGCCAGCCTTGAGCCCTGCCCCAGGGGACACGCTCGGCTGTTGGCTCATTGGAAAAAGCTGAGTGGAGAGCCGAGTTCAGAGAAGGCTCTGGCCACCTTGTTATGAAGGAGGAGGAGCCTCCCCTCCCTGCTCGCGGCCTCTGTATCCCGTGCTTCCTCAGGCCAGGCCCTCTGCTCCATGCTTTATAGGTTATCCGCGCATCTTCCAGAGATTTCCCTGGGGTGGGGTGCGGGGCCGTCATCATACTGATTTCACAGACGAAGACAGCGAGGCTCAGGGAGTCAGCGTGCCTTGCTCAGCTCCCCGCTAGTGAGAACTATCGGCTCTTCCTACACCACGGGAAGTGCCCTCGCTCCCCCACTGTCCTGCCTGGCTCTTCCACGGGAAGTGCCCTCGCTCCCCCACTGTCCTGCTGGTCATGGGCACATGTTCGGTCAGGCAAGGAAAAACCAAGGAGGGCTCCTCAAGGGGGCGAGCTTGGCACTCGGTTGCCGTGAGGGTCCCTTCCATCTTGGAGGCAGGGAGGCTATAATAATTTAGGGGGAACAATGCATGCATCCTGTTCGAAATGTTAAAAGAGACCCCCCCAGGCTTGGTGGGGACAGGACGATCCCCAAGGATGCGGGAAGTGACCACATGGCTTTTCCTCACCCTAGTCACTGCGCCAGGTGAGGCTGAATGAGATCCTATCGGATTACTCCCGAGACGCCGCTCTCATCTTCGTGTAAGTAGCTCTCAGTGGGAGGAGAAGCCTGGTGCAGAGGCCGAGGGTGTCCGCTCTGGGAAGGGGTGGCCACCAGCTGGGGACCAGACCTTCCCATTGTGAGACAGAAGGGCCCACAGGTCCGTAAACACAGCCGCCGTGGCTTCTCGGGTCGCATCTGCCCCACGTTCTCACCTGAGTGCCGTTAAGAAAAATGCGAACTTCCGTGGCTGAAAGTCTTTCTAAAAGAGAGGGCTTGTTGGACCATTGTTGGCAAAAGAAAAAAGAAAAAAGAAAGAAAGAAAAGAAAAGAAAGAGGAAGGAAGGGAGAGAGGGAGGGAGGGAGGGAGGGAGGAAGGAAGGAAGGGAGGAAGGGAGGAAGGGAAGGAAGGAAGAAAAAAAAAGACTAGGCCCTGATTCATGGAGTCCAAACCACGGGCATGTTTGAGTCCTGGAGTTAGTGGCTGGGCGTTTTCATACGTCAGTGGGGAGGGAGGTGTCGGTTGTTTTGAAAGAATTCACACTGGCCGGAGACAAAGCGGGTGGGAGACGGCGAAGCGGCATAGACGTGTCCGCCTCTGTGGACTGGCCGTGGGCAGCAGATTGAAAAGTTCACGTGCAAACGAGCAGAGGCTCCTGGGGTTGGTTGCTGCCCGGCTGTTTCCTCTTTTAGATAATCCTGGAACTAGCTGCCTGGAAGCTAATCCAAAATTCCAGTACACTCGGGAGCGAGCGGGAGCTAAGCAGTCTTTTGTTGGTTTGCCCTGCAGTTGATAACCGATTAACCCCTTCTCGTCTCTTCCTTTCCCCCTTCCGCCTGCTGTCATTTAAGTTAGGGCATTTCAGGATTTTCTCCCTGTCAGTGCCAGTTGGCAGAGGTCTAGAGCCCCACATGCCCCAGGCCCGTCACCCCTGCTTTTCCCTTATTTGTGGCCTTTTCCTGCCAAAGTCGTCTTTGGCAAAGGGGACCCGGCTCATTCCAGAAGAAAAATCGATTTCGAGTTGTTTGCAGATGACCCGGCCCTCTGTGGCCATTGGTCGCCCCCCATGTCGGTGCCAGGCCTGGGCGGCAGAAGCTGAGTCCTCCCCAGCTCGGCTGTTTCAGGCTCCATGTCTTGGGGGCTGTGACACCCTCGGGCTTCCGCTGCTGCCACCTGTGTCCAGTAGCGAGTCGCCTTTGGTGGGTATTGGGCAGGTTGTAGTAAGTGGAAGGTAACAGTGGCACAGAGAGGGTCTCTTGGTGGCCAGGAGGAAGAACATGGTCAGCCGTGTCACCTGGGTCCCCTCTCCCAGAGAGGCCCAGCTCAGAGGGAATGGGGATGTTTGCCAAGGCAAGCACTGGCCTTTCTTACGTTTCCGGGGGGCTGGCCATCTGGGAATTCCGCAGGATGGCCCAGAGCCTGTGGAACCTGTTTTTTTCCTACCCTGAAACCAAGATGGAGCGCACAGTTTGTGAGGTCCACTGCAAAATGAAAATGTGGGTTCAAATGTATTAAGACTGTCAAGATGGTGACAGCAGAGCATTAAGCCCAGAGTGAGACGCTCGTGAGCTCAGGGTCGTGCAGATGTGCAGGTTGCACACCTGTGAAGCTGGCTCTGCCGAAAGGATGCTTCCTGGGGCTTTTAGGGAGATAAACGTTTGTGCAGAGAAAATGCTCCATGTTCCCTTTGAAGTGGGATAAGGAAAAGGACTGGATTTACCTCCAAGTCTCCGGCCAAGACCCTGCAGAGAACATCTCCAAGGCAAGGTTGGCCTAGGTGAGAACCCGGTCAGACTGCAAGTCAGTGGGACTGGCTCTGTCCTGGGACACGGCCTTCCCTTGGACGTGGTCGCCGGCGTGTGTCACCTGGGGTACGTAGGCGTGCCACACCACCTCCTCTTGACTGGCGTGCGTTTCGTCTCTGCTGTTAGCCCACTGTGTGGCCTCGGGTGCACGTAACCCTCCTTCTCTGAGCCTCAGTTTCCCTGACCATAGAAAAGAGTTAAACGAAATTATTTGCAAGATTCTCTTTCACTCTAACATGTGATGGTTCTCAGCGGACTTGTCACTAAAATGAGTCAGGAAACCAAACCATAAGATGAGGAATTTCACCTTGGGAGGTGACCTGCTGGCACCTGTCCCCTCCCACTCCGTGAACCTCGCAGGGAAAGCCAACCCCCTGTCCACCAGCCTTTGTGGGATTAGCTAGCTGATACAAATAACAGTGAGTCCAAGTCACCCCGGAGGAGGGGCCTGCACACAGCCCCACCCACTGGTGGCAGCTACAGCTGTTGCCCTAAGGGGCCCAGCCGTCTGGCCAGCTCCGGTGGGAGGACATGGCAGCTGTGCTTTTGCATCACTGATCTCCAGCCCTGGACTGCCTGCCCGACGCTTCTACAAGTTCACTCTGGTGTCACCTTTGTCAGAACCCCCAGGGGACTGTGGGAAATGGCAGATTTCTCCACCGTTCTTAGCTCGGGGTCTGGGGTGGAGCCCAGACACCCTCATTCCCCAGAAATTCCGAGGAGACAAAAACCCTTCCACACGTCCGTGCAATGACAAAGCACATTGCCAGCATTTGGAAGAGCACACAGGGACCATTTTCTAGAGCGGGTCTGAAGCAGAATTTGGTCGTTTGCCGACTAGTATATAATCAGCAGATTCCTGGCGTGTTTGAGTTCAGCTTAACCTGCACAGTCGATAAACCAGCCTTGTAGCCTGCCCAACAGGCTTTGCCTGCATTCAACGACCTTATTTCTGGTCTCACTTTGGGGTCTAGGCTCCTCTTTTTATCTATAAAGACTTCCTCCTGAAAGCCAAATAGTAAGAATCAAAATAATCATCATCAACATTGCATTTTATCGATTGAGTCTCTCCGACACTCTAGGCATTGGGCGTTCTTTTCAAAACTCTATGGAGTGGTTCCGTTCCCCACCCCACCCCCGCCACCCTCCCCCACAACACACACACACACACACACACACACACTTTGGAGATGAGGAAGCTGAGTCTCAGAGGAGTTAAGCTACTGGCCCAGGATCTCCCAGCTGCAAAGCAGGAATTGGGTATTGACGCAGGCTTACTGCTTACCATTTGCATCTAGGTTATATCCCAGGCTGCCTTTCTCTGTGGCTGAGAGAGGCAATTCTGAACAAAAAGTTCCTTTGTGCTGGAGTGGATTTATTTCTAAAGATTAGTAGTGTAAAGCACACACATCCTGTGAGCAGGGATAGAGTGTCATTATTGAGCCAAGATCTTGAGCCAAGATCTGAGTGACTCAAAGGAACCGACCACGTGAAGAGCTGAGGGCGCTGCCTTCTGGGTGGAGGGAGCATCAGGTGCCAAGGCCCTGGGGCAGGAGCAAGCCTGCCATTTTTCTTCAGGGGCAGTAAGAAAGCCACTGTGGCTGTGGGGTTGGGAAGAGGCTGAGGGCGGCAGGAGGTGAGGTGGGGGAGGCTGCTGGGGACCGGGTCACGTGGGCCTTATAGGCCATGGCTTTGTTCAGAAACGCTTCGTGTCTGAGAGTGCGTTTGGAACCATGCTTTCAAGGGGAACAAGAGGTCGTTCTCAGGGTGGCTGGGAAGAAGGAGCTCGAAACAGAGCGGCTGTTCAGAACCATGAGCCGGGCTGTGGGCGGAAGGCCCCTTGGTGATTTCTCGTCTGCTTCTTCTTCCTGCGTCGCAGCACCTTGCCCATAGGGAGGAAGGGGAAGTGCCCGAGCTCACTGTACATGGCCTGGCTGGAGACCCTGTCCTGGGACCTCAGACCTCCGGTTATCCTGATCCGAGGAAACCAGGAAAATGTGCTCACTTTCTACTGCCAGTAACCCCAAGCTCGGCCATGCCCGCCTGAAGTCGAGGGTGCGTGGGACGCCCACCTCCCCACGGGGATGGTCCGGACTCATGTCCTTCAAGGGGTAGTGTCTGATGACCTGACTGAAAAAGCTGGTAGATTTGCAAACTTTGGTTGGACTCCACTCCCATCGGACGTGTCCTCTGGCCTTTGTTTTACGGGCTGAAGAAGCAGCATTTGAAGTTCCATGGAAAATGCTCTGGTGGATCCATATTCCTTTTAAGTTCTTTTGATCTTGATTATAACACATTAAGATTTCGGTCTTTGATTCATCTACAAGTTTGAGGCAGAGTGCTGGGTGTGCATCTTGGCGGTTTCTACCGAATTTCCCTGGGGGAACTCCCTAACCATGCCTGCCTCCTGTCTCCTAAGGCCAGGAGACGGGGTGCCCCCACAACACACACACACCTAAGGGCCGGAAGGGGGGCCCCCCCCACACCCACACACACACACACACACACACACACACGCGCGCGCACACACACACACACACACACGCACACACACACACACCTGTCACCCTTACAGGACGAAGGCAGGGCTCCTGGAATCTCCATAATAATGCAAATTTCTTTAACCACCTCTGGCTCCCTTCACTTTCAATAATAATGTATCTTCAGTGTTTTGGCTGGTTCTCTGGTAGACCAGGGACTTTCAAACTTTGGGGGCTGCAACCCACAGTAAGAAATAAATTTTACATTGAGACTTGGAACAAACGCACACTAAAACGGAAGCGTCACAAAACAATACTTATCCTTACAGTGGGCGATGTGCCGGTCTTTCCTGTTCTAGTTCTGTTTCTCCTTGGAACCCACTAAAATGTGTTTGGGACCCACGAATGCGTGGTGACCTATGGTTTGAAAAACACAGCTTCGACTTTTCTTTGTGTCCTGCATTTTTTTTTTCCTACACAGCAGGGAGCTCGGCTGATATAGAAAAAGGCCATGATGGGCCTCATTGCCATTTCCGCCTTATCTCGAGGGAAGAAAATGGAACTCAAAAAAAACCACTCAAGGAGGGATATTGACGGTGGGCCTGTCGGGAAAGAACTTCAAGGAGGGACGAGATTTAGGGAGTCTCTTGGAAGGGTATTGAGTTTCAGATTCAGTTGGGGATAGAGGATGGAGGTTTGGCAGGTCAGGAATGGAAAAGCAGATCAATCGTGGGTATAAAGATGGCAAGAATGGGCAAAGAATCAGAAAGGTTCATTCCCATGGGTGAAAGGACAGGGAAGGAGCCAGTGGTAAGAGACAGAAGCGGAGGAGGCTGTGGTGTGGGTGCTCGTAAGATGGGGGTCAGAGCTGAGTGCGAATCTGGGGAAGATGGCCCTTGCTCGTATTTGGGTTCCTGTGGATCGCACACCCCCAAAGTGCTTGCACCAACCAAGCCGATGGGCGAGGCTCCCTGAAAAGGCATTTTAGCCCTAGACGTCCCTATGCAGCATGAAGTGAGTTGTTGGCAGACGCTGGGTCTTTACCAGTAGCATGGGGGTACCCCAAGAAAGGAGGCATCTTTGGATCTGGTCGGCCCCCTCCAAGCTCACTGAAGCACACACTTCGGGTTAGGATCCAAGGGACTTCAGCGTTTCTTGGATCATCCCATTGCAGAGACCAATGGCTCTGGTTTCCAGGCTGTCATACTGCTCTATTTGGTCATCAGTATTCACTGAGAGAGACCGAGCTCCTGGCCAAGTTTATTGGGGTCGGCTCCTCTGCTCCCCAGGGACCTCAGAAGGTGGCCTGCCTCTGAGCCATTCAGTGGACCTGGGACCAAGCCCCCGAACTCAATCCGGGAATGCTTGTCTTTCTCGGGCCACACGAAACCCGTTTCTTGCACATGAGTGCTTCCTCTGTAGACCTCAGAGAGACCCCGACCCAAGAGCAGAAATGCTTTGGCTTTGGCCATTTAAAATAAAAAACAAATTTTTTACTATGTTGGAAATTGAATTTTTAACAAAGATAATAGCTTGGAAGGGGTGGGGGGGGGAGGGGAGCCTTGAGTTAACAGTGAGGTCAAAACAACAAAATGAGTTAAAAATACATTCCCTCAGTCAACAGAACTTATTTGTGTTGGAACACACTTTTTCAACTCTGCTGAGTGTTTTGAAAAAACTAACTGTATTGTTTTTTCGACCTTGAGTTGAACTTTTCTCTGAGCTTCCACTGGTTCTGTAGGAAGGGTATTCAGTTTCTACACGAATATTCACATTTCTACACGAATATTTTGAGCATTTTCCTTTTGCGTTTGCTGACTCAGGGGGAACCTCTTTGCTTGTCTCAGATGGAGAGGTGGGGAGGCTGAGTGGCAAGAGCTACAGAGTGGCCTCCAGGAGAACTGGTTTTGAGTTTGTCTCCCCCCAAAACTGGCTGTGCGACCTCCGATACGCCCCTTAGGCTCTCTGGGGGCTCAGTCTGTGAAATGAGAGAATCGAACCGGAACGGGTATCACCAGCCAGCTGGCCTGCTAATGACTGTGATTTGGCCCATGCATGGTTGATCGATATTGTGGATGCCGGGGGGTGGGGTGAAGAGCACACGCTTCGGCCCCCCACCCCTTGGCTCTCCACTTCCTACAGCCATGCCGTGTGATCAGGGGCTCTAGAAGGCTCTCCAAGTCCTTGTCGGGCCCATTCTGCACTAGGAGGATGAGACATTTCGGTCCGCAGTCTCTCTCTCTGCCTTTGGATGATGAAATGCTCCACGTTCATGAGTTTCCATGGGAAGAAGTATTTTCCGTATCATCCTTTCTCCATACTGTGCGTGGAAAACCTGACACTCAGTGAGTTGGACCGTCAGCGCCAGGGGCCAGCCCCAGCCAGCAGCCGCACGGGTCCCTGAGGCCGGGACTGCTCACTTATCTCCCCTGGGACTCACTGCCCAGTTAGCTCCTAATTTTCCCCTCTGGCTTTCATCGTCTCCTTTAGTTCCTGCCCAGACTTGTCATGGGCTTTACAGTAAATACAATACAGCCCATTTTTCATCCACTGGCTCTCTGAGCTCCCCCTCCCAGGCAGAAAGCTGTGGCCTCTTTAGCACACGGAAAGCCCCATTTGCACTGGACTCCCTTTTACACACGCACCTAACCTCTCTTGTGTGGCAAGGGAGAGGTGGGTTTCACAGGGATGAGACCAGCTGGAATGTTCTAGAAGAACCACCTGGCTGGAAGGCCCCCAAGCACATGCAAAGCAGCCTGGTTTCGCTTGTAGCTATATATAGCTCAGAATGTCAGAAAAAAATGTGCTGCCGATTTCAAAAGTGTTCACAGACACGGGTCCCAGCAAAGCCCAGCCGGTGGCTTCATCGCTAAGGGGTTAATCCGATGACCAAAAGCTCAAGCATGACACCAGCATGCTTCTTGAAAGGGAGCCACAACAAATTCGGTTTCTAAAAATACCATGTGGGTAGAGCTTTGAGAAGAAACACCTGGCTGGGAGGCCAGACAGCGGAACGTCACACAGATGAAAGACAGTGGCAAGAAAGGACGAGCGGTTTTCATACTGGCTCAGAAGAGTTACAGAAGGAACCCGGAGATGTTCAGGGGTGCTGTCTTGGGGAAAGGCGGGGTTGGTGAATGTGAGGTTTTGGGGAGCAGGGCAGAGTGCAGACGGAGGGGTGGGAGCCTGTTCGGAAGAACCCGACCTGAGTGACGGATGTGGCCCTAGGCGAGCAAGGCTGGCCTGACCAGGTCAGAGATAAGAGTGGACATGTTTGGAACCCTTATCAATGGGCAAAGAGCGAGAGTTGAGTAGGAGGGCTGAGCAAGCAGGATTCACAGAGGAGATTTTAAAACCCCCACCGTTATAACAAAAATGTTCCTGTAAATGATTTCCGTCATCTTCTGCGTCTTTGCCTAAGTGCTAGATCTAGTCTGAAACCAGCTGGGGAAGCTGGGTGTTTTGCTAGAGGAAAAAAGAAACTAACACACAGTCAAAATCCTACTTAGAGTACAGAAAAGATTCTGTGTTCATGAAAAGATACTATGAAACTAAAGATAAATGAATTTTCAAAAATTTTTTCTTTAACGTAAAATGCTGGACCGCAATGAGAATATTTAGAAGAGAGCGGACAGGTAGCTGTGATGGGGAAATGTGGGCTTCTGAGGTTACCTGGGCCTCAGACTTCAGCCATGACCTTGCCCAGGATGCAGCCTGGAGAGTGGGGCCCACCCAAATCGTTTTTGCCCTGGAGCCGAACCCAGGTAGCCAGGAAGAGCCAAAACTCTGGGGCTGGTTGCACCTGCTGTACAAGCAAACTGAGGCATTTACTCAGAGAGATTATTAAGTCAGGCAGACACCGCTCACCTGCCCCCTTCACGGCCTCCGCTTCTCATTGGGGTAATCGGGATTTTCTTGTGGGGTGACTGTATTTGGATCCCTCTCTCCATCAGAGGAAAGGCTGGGAAATAGCATTCCATGGAACAGAAGGAACCAAGTAGGATTTTTTTTTCTTTTTGCGGTAAAATACATAGCAAAAAACCCACCATTTTAACTAGTTTAAAGTATCTAATTCAGTGACATTGAGTACATTCACAGAGTTGTGTGACCGTCACCACTATTTAGCTCAAAAATATCTTCATCATCTCCCAAAAGGAAGCCCTGGACCCATTAAACAATCACGCCCCGCTAACCCCTGGCGACCACTGATCTGTCTCTATGGATTTACCTATTCTGAATATTTCATATAAATAGAATCATACACTACATGGCCTTTGATGTCTGCCTTCTCTCATACAGCATATTTTCAAGGATCATCCATGCTGTAGCATGTGTCAGTACTTTATATGCCTTTGTATGGCTGAATAATATTCCATTGCCTGGATATATCACATTTTGTTTATTTAGTCATTAGTTGATGGACATTTGGGTTATTTCCACCTTTTGGCTATTGTGTCTAGGACTGCTGTGAATATTCATAGACAAGTTTTAGTTTAAACTCCTGTTTTCAATTCTTTTGGCTATTTATCTAGGAGTGGGATTGCTGGGTCAAATGGTAACTCTATTTAACTTTTCGAGTAAATGAACCCTGGGTACATTTTTAAACCTTGTAAGGGCTGAGTTTAGAGGTGCACGGGGCAGTTAGCTATCAGGCCTGCTGTTGGCCCCAGTTGTCAGTCTTGACTGACCATACCCCTCGATGTCTCCTGTTCAAGAGACACTTGGGGTTCTCCAAAGCCAGCTCCGTTTTTTTTTGATTTGATCTTTTTAAATGTATGCAACAAGCCATTTTAAGAGACAGGCAGGCAATAACAGGGAAGTGGGTGTCACACTCCTCAAAGTTTAGAGACTGCAATCTGAGATCCCTCCTCTATCACATGAAAACACTTCCCCATTACTAGCCGCATCGTAGAGGAGGACTTGCCTTGGGAGCTACTTCTGGGGAGAAAAGAAAGCTGCTTCCAGCTTAGCGTGGGCACAAGAGTTGAGTATAGAACAGAATGTCCTCTCCTGGGCTAAATCAGGACTTCAGAAATGACCAAAAAAGGCAAGATTTCTGGTTGGAGCTTGAATTATTTGGGGGGAATCGCTAAAAACCAAATAAAAACAAGTGCTCTAAGAGCAAAGGATAGAGCTTCGGCGGGGCCTAAGACACCAAATTGTTTAAAATAAAACAAATGCAAGTGACCTTTTGCTTGTTCAGGGTCCGAAAAGACCCTCATGACCCAACTATAAAATAAGACCGGTCTTGGCTCCTTCCTTTCCCCCTCTCAGATTTAAAGACAAATTAGGTCACAGCAGAGACATAGGACCACAAAAGTGGTCCTACGAGCAAGTTAAAAATTTTCCATAGTCTTCTCATTTCCACATTTCTAGAAATCTCCGTTAGGAATATGGATTTCCCTTCAGCTGACTCTATTTCTTTCTCTGATCTGCTTGAATGTCTATCTTTGGGAAGCACAAAAGAATACATACTATATGATTTCATTGACGTGAACTTCTAGAACAGGCATGACCATACTGGAGTGACAGAGATCAGTGAAGCCTGGGATCCGGAGAGGTGGGGGCAAGCGGGTGATTTAGGAGTTATGGGAACGTTTTATATCCTGATAGGGCTGTGGATTACACAGGTGAATACACCCTCCCAAAGTCCTGGAACTGTACAGTTCAGATTCCTTCGTTTTACTGTATGTAAAGTATACCGAGGTACCGGTTAAATAAAAATTAATAATTTCAGAGTTACCAGCTCTGTAACTTTGTACGAGTTACTTAAACGCTCTGTGCCTCAGTTTCCCCAGCTGTAAGATGGAAATAATAATAGCATTCTACTTCGGAAGGTTGCTGTGAGGATTACGTGGATTGAGCCATGGAAGGTTCTTGAAGATGTGTGTCTGACATGTAGTAAGCACTCCATAGTGTTAGCTATTATCTACTAAGCCCCTTTCTCTCATGCTTGCTTTCTTCCTTCTTTCTTTCTTTCTTTCTTTTTCTTTCTTTCTTTCTTTCTTTCTTTCTTTCTTTCTTTCTTTCTTTCTTTCTTTCTTTCTTTCTTTCTGAGACAGTGTTCTTTTTCCTCCCTCTCTCTCCCTCCATCCTGCCCTCCCTCCCTTCCTTCCTTCCTTTCTTCTTTCTTTCTTTTTAGGTGAAGCGACCCTTGGTTGACCTCACAGATTGCAAGGACCTTATCAATTTACAATCCCTTATTTTTTATTTGTTTATTTTTATTTTTTATGCTGACAGCACCTGGTCTTCCTAGGTGGTCTCCCATCCAAGTACTAACCAAGTCCGACCCTCCTTAGCTTCTGAGATCAGATCATACTTTATTTCTGCAATGCCTTTTTGTCCACATTTTTCACTTTTCTTCTTTTGGTCTACCCTAGTGCTGGTCTACCTTTCCTCTTGAAGTCGGGTCTCCTGGCCCTAAGTCTCTCTCACGCAAACCCAGACTGTAATGAGGCAGATCTACGCTGGTTCTGATCATGTCCCATCTATTGGTCAAAAACCTCCCGTTGCCCACAAAAAAAGACCCAAATTCTCAAAGGTGACTATGTGAGGTCTTTCTTGAGCTGGTCCCAAGAATTCTTTCTGGTCTTACTTCTCGACAACATCATAACTGTTATTTAAAAATAAATCCTGTACTTACTGTCACACTTGATGGATGGTTTTCAAACCTGGCCCTTGAGCAGGTACCAACTTGGATGCATTAGGCCCCATTTGGTAGGCCTGAAATGGAACTCAGACACCCACCCTATTTTTTTTATGTGTTTAATTGAGGTAAAATGCATATGCAGTGAAATGCACAAATCTCAAGTGTCCGGCTTGATCCGTTTTGACGAATGCCTATGCCTGTGTCACCCACACCCTGTCAAGACAGAACATTTCACCAATCCAGAAATTTCCTTCGTGCCCAGCAGTGTGTTGGTAAGAGTTGAACAACTGATTCCCTGGGGGGAAAAGCTCTGCTTCATAGCCTTTGCTGATCTCTGCGGTGCTAATGTTCCCACCATGGCCAATGTCTACCTATCAGCGTGATGTCACTGAAAGCAGCATTGGGAAGAGAAGCTCACAATTGGTTCTATGAACGAGTACAAGCTGGCTCCAGCACACCATGGCCCTGCCCCTTCCAAGTCAGTCTCCGCTGCCCCCATCTCCAGACAACCACTCACCTGTTTTTTGTCACTATAGATTCCTTTTGCTTATTTTAGAGTTTCATATGAATGGAATCATATAATATATATGCTTTTTGTCTGTTTCTTGTGCTCAACGTGGTTTTGAGATTCATTCCCGTTGCCATGTGTATCAGTAGTTTGTCCCATTTTATTACTGAGTAGTATTCCGTTGTACAGGCACCGTATAGTTTGTTTATCCAGCCTCCGAGTGATGGACACCTGGACTGTTCCCAGCGTTTGTTGCTATTATGAATAAAGCTGACATTGGCATTCTCATGCAGTCTTTAATTTCTTTTCAGTAAATCCCCGAGTGTCGTGGCCAGGTTCATTGAGTAGGTGTGTGTTTAACTTTATGAGAAACCACCAGGCTGCTTTCCACAGGGGTTGTACCACCTTACACTCCTACCAGCCACATAGGAAAGTTCCAGTGGCTCTTTGCCAGTACTTGGTGTTGTAAGAATCTTCATTTAAAAAAAGAGTTCCTTGGGTGATTCTGTTTCACAGCCAGGTTCGCGAACTGCTGGATTAGACTCATTACAGTTCCCTAAATATGAATGGCTAACATTTCTGGAGCACTTATTAAGTGTTAGGATCTGTCCCAAGACCTTTAGCAATGTTATATCATTTAAGCCTCACAATAACCCTATGAAATAGATACTATTATTACTCCTATTTTACAGATAAGGAAAATTTGGTACAGAATGGTTAAGTAACTTGACTAAGGTCACATAGTTCATAAATGGCAAAAGCTGGATTTGAAACAGGCAGTCTGGCTCTGGGTCCATGAGTTTCACCACTGAGCTATACTTGCCCATACAAGTTCTGTATACAGGTACTCTATTGGGTTTAATCAGTAATTGCTGCCATTATCATATTTATTCAAATTCCACCCATCCCTCAAAGATCAATTCCAATTCTACCTCTTTCATCAAGTTTCTATGTCTCCGCCTCTTCTCCTGCGTCAATGTGAACATAAGTCCTTCAGAACTGGAGGAGACTTTGGGTTGTCTTTTATTTCTGTATTTTTGTGCTATCTTATCACACCCATTACATCTGTGAGGTCACTGAGCACAGAGTCATTCATGTTTATCTTTCTATTCCTGGTACTTTTGTTGACTTGAATTTAATGTTTTTCTAAACATGCTATAGGCAAAATCACCAAAGTCCTTTAAAAGGGGCTGTCTCATTGGGACATAACCCGAGAGAATCGCAGACATTGGATTGCCTTTTCTCTAGGGGAAGGGGGAACACCCGTTTACTCTCTTACTGAGTGGAAATGAATGTGCTATCTTAAGGGGCCCTGATGCTTGTCACTGCATGCAAGGAGAAACCATGCTACCTAGCATAGTTAACTTCTCGCTGAAGCCATTATCTCCTGCCTGGCCACTCGCTCTAAGGCCTCTGCTTGTTTTGTCTGGTCTGGCTCCACTGGTCGGCTTCTAGCTACTTGCAAGACTACCAGATCATAATCAGTCATTTGCATCCAACCTGATGTACGAGAAGCAGGACTAGCTATATAATTTGTGGGCCCCAGTGAAAAGTGAGAATGCAGGACTTCTTGTTCAAAATTTCTTAAGAATTTTTCAGATGTTGACTGCAGAGCATGAAACGAAGGATGGGGGCTGTGCCCATCAAGGCAGCCCTGATGAAAAGAAACAAAGCTTCCCTCAGCTGAAAAAACAATCCCAGAAAGCTAAGCATGGGACACATCTACCTCCCTTCTTAATATAAAGACAGTTGAAAAGAAGCCACCCTATGTTCTGTGTTATATTAAGTCTGAATCATGTCCTCCAAAAAGATGTCGAAGTCCTAACCCCCGATACCTATGAATGTGGGTCTTTGCAGATGATCAAGTTCCGATGAGGTTATTAGGGTGAGCCCTAATCCAATACGACCTGTGTCCTAATAAAGAAGGGGGTAATTGGGACGCACAGACATGCAGAGGGAAAATGATGTGAAGGTATGCACCCAGGGAGTATGTCATGTGACCATGAAGACAGAGATGGGGTGATGTAGCTACCTACCCAGGAACCTGAAGGTGGCTAGCAACCCACCAGAAGCTTGGAAAAAGGTACGGCAGATTCTCCTTCACAGCCCTCGGAAGGAACCTTCCTTGCCCAAGACCTTGATCCCAGACTTCTAGCCTCTAGTACTATGAGACAATCAATTTCAGTCCTTCAGGCCAACCTGTTTGTGGCACTGCACCTAACAAGCAGACCAGGCTCCTCCTGTTACCCTCCTGCCCCTGCCAAGCTTCTGACACACCTGGAAAAACAGATGTCCCAACAGGATTGGAACAAGGATGGAGCCAGCACAAAGTCAGTTTTGTTTATCAAGACCTTTTTTCCTACAAAAGGGAGGGAGGGAGCGAGGGAGGGAGTGTCTACTTCAGAGAGGCCTTTGTGGTCACGTTTTAGAAAACTTGAGAACCCTGCCCTCCTTGTCACAGCCCCAATTTAAAGGAGGCAAGAGTCAGGAGCTCGTAAAGTAGGGCCCTTTTGAGTGTCTCCGAGTGTAAGCCCGACTGTGGCCTGCTTGTTATTCATGGGGTAATGACCCACACATGAGGGTGTAACATTCGCGTCTTGAGACCACAGATGAACTGGCAACAGCAGGTCGGATGCCTCCATCCTCAGCCCCAGGAAGAACCTCCGTGGGGGGAGTGGGGGCTTAGGGGGAGTGGGGGCTTAGGAGGTGTGTGTGGGGTGTGTGGGGGGGTGCTGCTTCTTCCTTGAGCTTCCAGGTGGACTCGCGAACGGGGTCAGCGCATCCGTACTTTGAACTGAGGCCGGGGGAGGGGTGGGAGGCCTCCCTGTAGGGCTGGCTGCAGGGCCTGACATCCCTCGTGGGAAACGAGGAAAGGGAAATGAGCCTCGATGCCTGGGACCAAAAAGGGCGTGGTGCTGCTTTGTGAGGAAACAATTTGCAGGGGCTGCCAAACCGGAGTGGGCCGGGATGACCTTCCCTCGGCGCCTTGAGCACCCGAGCTAGCGAGCATCCAGCTGCCTCGGGACCGAGTGGTCCAGCAGGCCGCAGCGTACACAGCCACGGCTGCAGGCCGCCAACGCCGGGCTCCCGGGCCGCTGCCGCGACGCGGGTGACGCAACCGCGGCGGGTTGCATCAGCCGCGCCCACGTGCTCGGCCCGTCCCCCAGCTCGCGTATCTGGCCGCTGATTGGGCCACGTCGGGGCAGTGGCCTCCGAGTCAGCCAATAGGCGGCAGCCACAGAAGAGTCTGTCTGCAAAGTCGGGACGCGGGTGCCTATAAAAGGCGCCCGAGGCGGGGGCGCGCGCCCCAGAGACGTGAACTATCGTTGCGGAGACTACCGGCGGCAGGGAGGCCGCTTGGCAGGCATCTCGGAGCTCAGCCGAGCGCGCAGCGCAACCGACATGGAGGCCGAGCCCGTCACACTGCTGGTGAAGAGCCCCAACCAGCGCCACCGCGACCTGGAGCTGAGCGGCGATCGCAGCTGGAGCGTGGGCCACCTCAAGGCCCACCTGAGCCGCGTCTACCCGGAGCGCCCGGTGAGAGGGGACCCCCGACTCCCGCTTCCAGAGCCCCCCTCGTCCCCCTAACCCCGGCTCTCCATCCCTCCCGCCTCCCCAGAGTCCCCCTGGGGATGCCACGTCGCTTCCCCTTTCCCTGTATCTTCTTCCTTCGCCGGCCTTCCCCCAACCGCGGGTGCTCACCTGGTCACTTCCCTCACAGCTGTGGTCTCCCCTTCCTTGCCCTACGGCCGAAGGCGTCCCCTCTCCTGGCCCAGTGGTTGTCACCTCCTCGTCATAGGCCGCCGTCGCCTCGCCTTACTGACGGCCCGATTTCCCCTGTCACCTCACTTCCTACGTCCCCAAACCCTGACGGCTGTCATCCTCCTGTCCCACCTTCCCGGACCCCTTATCAGTTCTTTTGGCCTGGCTTCCAGCCTTAGCCAAGCCGCTGAAACAGCAGTTTGACCTTGGGTGAGTCATTTCACCCTTCAAGCCTCAGTTTTCCCAAAACGGCAGGGCGACTAGGAGTTCCTCATTAGGATTGCATCCAATGGATAGAAATAAGAAAACATTAATGTGCAAAATGAGTTTTCCGGATGAAGCCTCTCATTGCGGAGAGGAGAGGGCCGCTGCCAACCCCAGGCCACTGGCTAGAGAACCCCGGTGAGCGCCCAGGCAGTGTGTGTTTAAGGTCCCACACCCAGGAACAAGACGTGGCTCTTCCCCTCCCTGTCCACCTTCCGCCATGGGCTCCTCCCTGCCGCGCTGGAGTCCGCCGCCTTTGCTTAGTCCCTGGGAGGAGCCGGTGCACTTTCTGGTAAAGAGTGGTTTAGAAGGGACATGGGCGGAAGGAGTCTGCTTGAGTCTGGGTTTTCGACTTGGGTCCCTCCATTAGAGACTTCCTTGCTTTGTTTTGGTTGACAAATTTGTCAATATCACCCTTAGCACCGCCCCCCTTCCCACCACGTGATAGAGGCTGTGCGCTGGACCTTCCTGTATTTACTTTCTACTCTAATATTATGTAAGTGTCAGCAGTGCTCTTTACTGTCCATAAGTGTAATTCTCCATCAAACAGGAGAGGGCATCAGGGCAAGGAAAGATTGTGAAATTGTTCCTTCTTATCTGAACAGTTGCAGTGTGTGGTGGCTCATGGGTCAGCTTGTTTTCGTTTCATATTTGTTCAATATTGAATGTCGAAGTAAGTTTTCCTACCGAGTTGTTTTGAAATTTGCTTATTTGTTTGCATTCACCTTGGGACTCTGTGCACTTTTGCCAAAGTTTCTTCCAAGAAGGGGAGGCCGTGTTGCTGTGAGAATGGCTGCTAGCTACACACATTGGCAACGCGGGTGTGGCCTCTAGTAGTGTCATTTGGTAAAAGGCAGTGTTTTAGAGGAGAGCTTTCCTGAGGGCTTCCCTGGGTGAGGAATATCACTCCTAGTAAGTCTGAAGACCCAAAAGTTGTAAATAAAAGGTCTCCCAGGTAGGTAAATTTGTGTTTAAAAATTATGGCTGGAGAATACTCATTTGTTTTCTAATGTGAGAAGCCTTACTTTATAATAGTTGCTTAACTCTTTTTATCAAATCAGCCTCTGTCTGGAGAAAGACCCTGTCAATTCAGGCTTTTAACAAGTAAAACAATTTAAGTCACAGGCAGCTGTGGTTTTCAAACCTTTTCCGGTGTGGAACCCTTTCCTATAATACAGGACCCACCTCTATAATACAATACCCACCTAGTATTTTACAAAATCAGGTGCATAGCGTTTGGCATTGAAGTCAGTGAGAAGTGGTGAGCACAGCATCCAATATAGTTCTGTAGTTTGTTTTAGTTGCACAGTTGTAAAAACCTGGCTTTATGCGGATAAATAGATGCAATTATTGTTTTGTTTGTTTTAAACAGCTTACTTTATAATCTCGGGCTACTTGACAGGAGCAGCTTTATTCTAAGTTTTGCACAATTGGTTATTTTGGCAAGAATAGGTTAGCAAGCTGGTGGTGATCGCCATTGTACCGCCTTTGGTATATATTCTTTGAGGCCATTATATTTAAAGTTTTTAAAGAAATTAAAAGTAGATTTTAAAAATGATATTTGTATAAAAGTGTGTAAAGTCCCTGTAGTTTTAAAATCGTTGGAATGGAAAAGAGGTTGGAATCTGGACTCTGTAGCAGCTGGTGACCTTGGACAAGTCCATTTCAGACCTTCCTCCCTTAAAACAGCAATACAAAAATCTCACAGGATGGTTGTGAAAATGCTACCCACACACCATGTCATCTATAACTGCATTTGTATGTCAGGAAATGTCTTTTCGAGGGCTTAAGTTTAGAATTGCTTCATGTTATTTTGGGACAGTGCTAGGTGGTTTGGGCGAAGGCTGACCTTGGGGGCTGTTTGAGTTTTCTCAGAGGCTAAACACAGGTTTTGAAGTTAGTTGCTGTAGGAGCTGCACATCGAATTTGTTTGTCGTGGCAGAAAGCTATTTCTCTGGGTGTTAAGAAGTCAAGTAGGTTGCTATGGGTTTTGTGAACTGGAAATAATTTGCCATCCTAAATGTATTTGCATGTTAGGGACCAGTTTAAACTTAAGCACTTTCTAAATGTTTTGTATATGGGGCCTTTAAAGAAATGCTTTCCTGTAATGCCAGAGGGGAAAAACACACATATTTAAATAGTTTGAATAAAACAGTGTCTTCCCTGTTTGGGTGCCTGCAGGGTTTAAACGCTGACCTGTGCTGCTCTTTCTTTTCATGGTAAGCGCCCGGAGGACCAGAGGCTAATTTATTCTGGGAAGCTGCTGTTGGATGACCAGTATCTCAGGGACTTGCTTCCAAAGGTACATCACTTACATGTGAACATTTGAGTGTTTTGCAGCTCTTACCAGGTTGAATTCAGGCCCTAAAGTTCCTCCATATTACTTTTAGCAGGAGAAACGGCACGTTCTACATCTGGTGTGCAATGTGAAGACTCCTTCAAAAATGTCAGAAGCCAGCACAAAGGTATGTCTGCTTCATCACGATTATGATAACCTGTGTCTTTCAGACTCAAGGGATAAAAGAAGCCAGATGAAACTCCTCAGAGAGATTTTTATAGCCTTTTTATCAAGTAATATCCGCCCCCCGCCCCACCGGGAAGAATCAGGAATTAGAAACTGTTTTCAATACAAATGAGTTTCTCATAATAATAGGGTGGACGCTGCTGTCAGCGTTATGGTGGAAAGGGGAGTTCCGTGTATGTCACCCTGTCTGCGGGGACATGATTTGACCTTCAGTGGCTGCGCATCCAGATCACTGAACCAACAGGCACTGTAAACTGAGGTTTTCGTTGAATTTAGCACATAATGAGTTTCTTCTAAGGAACCATTAATTTTTATAAGAGTAAAAAAGTGAATATATTTTCTCTGGAAATGTTTAATGTGGTTATTTATTTTGTTAGTTGGATAGGAAAAAGCCAGCTCTATCAAGTGAGCTCTGTAGATTTATGTCTGACAGTCTTTATTTTCATTTCACAGTGTCGATTCGAATATACAGCATTAATAAATGTGTTAATAAATAAATGTGGTGATGTACCCTAAATTTGCATTACATCTGTATTTCCTGAAATATCTGAACATAGCATAGGAAATTCTTTCCTTTAGGTTGCTGGCTGGGTTCTATTTATGAATCTTGTTAGTCAAATTTAATTTCTTGCTTTAGTAAATGTAGCACCATAAGATATACAGAGCACTATCAAGAATCTTTCTCGCCAGTGATAACTTCATTGGAAGAGTTTAATGAAACTATAGCATAGTTACTCTAGGAAAAAATATGAACGAAATATATATTGAAGTCATGCTGAAGAAATTTCAGAATATATTTTGCATAACATTGCATCTATTTAATCTTGTCGCGTTCACAGCAAAATAATTCTTTTTGCTCGATTTCAGCCAGTTGCATCAGACCCTTTGTTCTCTTGTTCATATTACACTTATTTAGGTTGCTGAATCCACAGAGCAGCCCGCTGGTCTTCGTCAGGGACAGTATCCTGGGGATTCCTCAGGTGATGGTGTCAGGCCCAGAGAGGTCCTGCGGAACCTTTCTCCCTCTGGATGGGAGAACATCTCCAGGTGAGTGTTGCAATAAAGAACCAGCTTTATACAACAGGAATGTGCCTCATTTGTATAAATTTTAAGGATAAGGTGTGTTTACACTGTATAGTCACAGAACTTTAAAATGTACAGAGCGTTGCTTATAAGGATTTCACTTTAAAGAGCTTTTATGTATTTAACTTCTTACTACATACCCTTTTAGGAACATAGAAAAAAGTGGGAGACCCATGTATTGAAAATGTAGGCATATCCCCTCTACAGGGCTGTGCTTCGCACATGCCGACCTTGTGATTAATGCTGCTGCAGAGAAAACCGCTGTTAGAAGCATCGTGCAGCTGCTTTGCTGCGTGGCCTTGTGCTCTGTCACTCATAACAATGGGTGACTAAAGGTGAAGACGCTATTAAGAAATGCTCTGCCAAGGACTGTGCTGTGGTGCTAGTCAAATTTAATTTCTTTAGAATGATTCAAGCTTCTCTTTAGAGCAAACGCCAAAAGTGACTAAATGCTCAGATGTTTAGATTTCATAGCTCCTGGAACACTTTATTATGAAAGTGCCTGTGGGAAAAAATAGTATATTAATGACGAGTTGAAATTCTGTAACCCACCCCACCCCCCAATTCCTCTGCCCTCCTTTTCCTAGTAGTTTTTAATACTTGATTGTTGATAAAGCCAGTTTGGGGAATGAGGTTTTCTTTTTTTAATTAATGAAAATTTCAAATGTACATAAAAGTAAAGGGAACTTTATAACGAATGAGCATATAATCGTCACCCAGGCCCAATAATGAGCAAAGTTGTGCCACACTCATTTCATTTATTGCCCCTCCCCTTTTTCCCTGACCTATTTCAAATTCCCAGACATCATGTTATCTCACCCCTGCATACTTCACTGTACAACTGTAAAAGCCCTTTAGATATCTCGCGGATCTGCAGTGCCACCATCATCAGAGCTGACAATAGCGCTCGCTCATCCTCTCATTCTCTGCACTGTAACTTTTTAATGATCAACAACAGTGTCATACCAAAACCCACTTGTATTAGAATACTCTTCTAGAAATACTCTGGGCATGGAATTTGGACTGTCAGCATATGAATTGGATAATAATTGGATTCATTATTGGATAGAAACATTTAAAACGGCTTCCCTTCTGGCTATATGACTTGAGAATTGAGGCCCGTCTCCGACTATGAATTTCACCGTGATAAAATTTATGGGTTTCGTTGAACAACTATCTGTTGAGCAGCCAGTACGTCTAACTTTAAGGAAGTGAGGTGGCCAGCAGATGACCACTAACCAACTCCTGGTCTTCCCGCAGTTCTGTGAGTTTCTCCTTTGTGAGAGTGCCACCAAAGGATTTTGCTTAAGGCTCACAAAGCCGCTGACGAGTCCCACAGGCCCTGCCCCTGGTGGTTGGTTTAAGCTTGTGTTGCGTGGCACAAGGAGTTGGTTTGGTGTCACACAGCTCTTGCATCCAGCCCTGCTACTTACTAAGCTCAGTGATCTCGTGCAAGTAAATCTCGTTTTTCCCTGAGCCACAGCCCGGCTCCTCTCTGTAAAATGGGGGAGACCTCCATCCTCACGGGGTTGTTGGGATACAGCGAGATAACAGCCAGCAGCCTGTACAGGGCACAAGTGGTCAGTGAGCAGGCGTGGGTGATACCACATACACACTTAACTGTTTCCTATATAGATTCAGATCTAGAGGCGAGGGAAAGTGAGTATTGGGGGTAGGGAGCGGTTTCCTTCAAGACAGGCTTTGGGAGAAATGTGGCTTTTTAGAGCTGCTTTCTAAAGGATAAACGTGGGTTTAGACCTGCAGTGAGACTTGGCAAATCGTAAGCGGCGGGCAGGGGGTATCCACTTAGCCTGCTCGTTCGTACAGCCACATTGCCTTGGGGTCTGGGCCGCAGTAGGAGGGCTTCGTCAGCCAGCCCTTCGTGCTTGTGCCACAGCACATCACACGGTAGTCTGTGTCTAACGGTCATAAAGCCCATTTTTCTGTCTCTGATTTGAATTTCTGATTGTAATTTAAACTTCGTTTTCACTTATTCATACTAAACCAACTCAAACTGAGTATTTTGAAAATTCTTTCATAGGCCCGAAGCCGCCCAGCCGGAGTTCCAAGGCCTGGGGCCTGGCTTCTCAGGCTACACAACCTATGGGTGGCTGCAGCTCTCCTGGTTCCAGCAGATCTATGCACGGCAGTACTACATGCAATAGTGAGTCCTTCCCTGCCATGCAGGGGTGGGGCGGGGGGAGGACTGAGGGGAATCCCATCCACGTTACCTGTGAAGTTAGGGATGTGGGCATGAGTGTGTTTTCATCTGTTTGTGCAGAGTCCTGCTCTGTCTGGTTCTGTGGGTGGAGTAGAGTATAAATGATACCTGCTGCCTAATTTGTGTGTTGATACAGGGGTACATAGTTCGATGACTTCATTTGGAATATGTTACTTTCTTTTCAACGCGTGGTGTCTTTAAAGTTTTGTGAAAATTTTAATTTGCTGCTGCGCCATGCTGTTATAGTAGCCTTGATGTTTAATTCCAGATGAAATTTATCATGTGGCTTCTCTCAGGAGTAAAAAAGTCTCATGTATAGGTATGACTGTTAGTAAAGAAGTTCTTTGCTAACTTAAAGAAATATTAAGTTTGTATGTACCTACTTATAATGCTTAACTGTAAAAGGTCCCTCCATGAATAAGGAGATGAGAACCACCGTCTTCACGCTGCTTTGCTCTCAACAGTATCTGCCTCTGTCGTTTCCATTTCAGTTTAGCGGCCACTGCTGCGTCGGGGACTTTTGTTCCCTCTCCAAGTGCACAAGAGATACCTGTGGTCTCAGCACCTGCTCCAGCCCCTATTCACAACCAGTTTCCAGCTGAAAACCAGCCAGCCAATCAGAACGCTGCTCCTCAAGTGGTGGTTAATCCCGGGGCCAATCAGAATTTGCGGATGAATGCACAAGGCGGCCCCATCGTGGAAGAAGATGATGAGATAAATCGAGATTGGTTGGATTGGACCTATTCAGCAGCCACGTTTTCCGTTTTCCTCAGCATCCTCTACTTCTACTCCTCCCTGAGCAGATTCCTCATGGTCATGGGGGCCACCGTGGTTATGTACCTGTAAGCAGATGATTTCACTTGTCTTTTAGTCCTTTACCTCAAATTACACGTCATGGTGACTCAAGCACTTACGGAGCATGTACTATGTGCCAGGTGCTGTTCATGTTGCTGGGTTACAGTGATGAATAAAACATAGCCCCTGCCTTCAGGAAACTGACAGGCCAGTGGGAAAGTCCGGGAGATGGAGAGACGGCAGGTCTCTGCAGATGGGCCTTGCTGAGAGCTTCTAATCAGGGTGCTGCTCTGACTAGTGGAGGGGAGTGAGGGGGACCTCATCTAACGAGAGGACCCTGAAATTCTTAAGTCTCACTGTGAGGTTAGCTAAGATGGACTTTTGTATGCTTCCTTTGAAGGCATCACGTTGGGTGGTTTCCATTTAGACAGAGGCCAGTCCAGAACTTCCCAAATGACGGTCGTCTTCACGAAGCCGTAAATCAGGACCCCAACAACAACTTACAGGTATGGCACTTCTGGTGGAGCCTGCGAGCTTGGTGTGAGATGCCAGGCTCTCAAATCCGTAACTTTCGAATATCTGGTGTCATCGTTTACCCTTTTATAAAGCTAAGTCTTTCAAGTTTTTTTAAAAAAATTATTCTTAGAACAATAGCTACTTTTAAAACATTAAATGTGTCATAGCGTCCATCAGGTATTTTTGTCATGTGGCCGTGGCAGTTTGTATTTTGGAGTATGTGAATAACATTATTTTAAACTCACTATTTTGAGTGTTCAGTAGTCCATAACAATGTGTTAGACTGTGGAAACTGCTAATGGATAGTTATTCTCATTAAGGATTGAGAGCATAAGTATGTCTCACAGAATAGAGTTCCTGGAAAATAACACACAGAGGTAGAATTTTTATAGGGCAGTTTAATGCGTAATTCTAAAGGATATTGTTTTAAAATATAAATCGGCACCCTAGTATCTGTTTTTAGAACACTGGGTTTCCATTTTTAGCTTTTTAAAACTCAGAACACTGCCAAAATTAGAAGAATATCCATATTTAATAAAGAGCTTAACTTAATTTACTCATTTAATAATAGTCGAAGATCTCATTACTTCATTTGTTCTGATATTTGCTGCTGGGTATATTCAAAACTATGAGACTGTCAGCAGCGCCGCTGGCCCGAGAGGGACCGCCGTCCAGCCTAGGACATCATCCTCCGGGGTCCTACCTGCCTGGCTGCTTCGCACCTGGCGCGGGCGTCCAGGGAGTCACTCTGCCGTTGCCTAGCGCTGTTGGGTATTTATCACGGTCCTAATTGTTTTCTCATCATTTCGTTCCCTGTAGGAAGGTCCTGATCCTGAAGTCGAAGACCCCAACTATCTGCCTCCGGACAGGGACATACTGAATGGCGAGCAGACCAGCCCTTCTTTCATGAGCACAGCCTGGCTCGTCTTCAAGACTTTCTTCGCCTCTCTCCTTCCAGAAGGCCCCCCGGCCATAGCAAACTGATGCTGTTTGCTCTCTGGCTGCCGGAGGCTGTGACAGGCATGGACTACGTCATTTGACTCCAGCTGGATTTCTTCACCTGGACATGGCAATGGCACAGAATTAGTAAAAGAACCAGCAAGGAGGATGATCTATGCTTTTGTGATCAAACAAAAGCAGAAAATAAGACACGAAGCCATGATACAAATTGATGAACAAAAATGCCTAAGGCTTCTCATGTCTTTATTCTGAAGAGCTTTAATATATACTGTATGTAGTTTAATAGGCATTGTAAGTAGAAGGCGTTAGTGTCGCATGTTTATGCCTGAGGAATTTTTTCAGATGTGTGTGTTTGCATGTGTTTGTACATAGATGTCAGATGCAGAAATGGTTCAACTGGTACGATTTGATTCCTGTTGGAATGTTTAAATTACACTAAGTGTACTACTTTATATAATCAATGAAATTGCTAGACATGTTTTAGCAGGACTTTTCTAGGAAAGACTTCTGTATAATTGCTTTTTAAAATGCAGTGCTTTACTTTAAACCAAGGGGAACTTTGCGGAGGTGGAAACCTTTGCTGGGTTTTCTGTTCAATAAAGTTTTACTATGAATGATCCTGGCAGAGGCTCTTAGCAGTTTACTCTGGGTCCTTTGTACTGGATCGCCAACAGTTGACTTGCTGATTTTTAAGTAACCCGAATGTTTTGCTTCTTTTTACGGAAGTACAGTTTGTACTACTGAAGAACGACAAGGTAAGGCCATGCGAGTTTTAATTTACTACGAATGTCCTTGTGTTTGCCCTCATTTCCTGATTTAAACAGTACGGGCTTATGTAGTAACCCGTCCAAGTTAAATTCCACAAATCGGTGGCATCAGGTATCCTCCACCCTGGCAATTCCGAGGTGGTTTTACCTGCTGCAGTGTTGTGCTTTTGTGAGCTGAGCTTTTGTGACTCCAATCCTTTAATTACTAGTTTTGCGACTAATCTTAAAAGCCAAGTTCTGTGTATCTTTCACATGAATGATGTTATAGTTTGAATGCTGAAGGCCTGGACCGTGTTCTTCTCGGCAAAGCAAATCAGCTTCTTGTATCATGGTTATGATCATTTAAATTATTCATTACTGGAAATATTGCTACGTCAAATAGACGTTCGTTAAACAATCCATAACAAGATGCTGGGGAGATACAAAGGTGTTTTGCGTATGGTTGTGTTTTAAAAAGTCAGCTAAGATAATTACGTAGGGAGTTAGGTGGTATAAAGTTTCAAATAACACTACGTCCGGAACAGAGAAGCTGTCTGAAGGCAGTGACCACTGACAATCTATGAAGCCAGTATTTGCTTGAAGGAAGAAGAGGTTTGGGATTGGAGTTTTACAAGTGAGGAAGTGGGTCGGAAATGATGGAAGGAGTTCGAGGAGCTGGAGAGAAGGGTCACAGCTAAAGCAAAAGCATAGCCGAGACTTGTCCCTCTGTCCCCAAAGCGGGATTTTTGCCATGCTTGGTGATTTGTGAAAGTGACCAGTAAGAGTTCACACTAAGGCTTTGTTTTTTTAGCAAGAGAAAATAACCAAATTTATTGCATACATATGTATGGGAACCCCACATATAGGAGAGGTTCAAAGACGGAAAGGGAACGTGGGTTTATAAGATGTCCTGAGCTAGGGATGACGTAATGCACCCTGGGGGTCTCAAAGGGTCATTGCAGGATGATAAGAAGAGCAGAAGTTTAATAAATAGAGGTTTGTCCTGCCCTGTAGATAGATGAAAAGAGGTGATCTCTGACAACCACTTATGGACAAGTCCCCTCATCCAGGTTCTTCAGCTGGTTAAGGGAGGGACAGAAGTTTCTCTTGAGCCTGTGGCTAAAGTTGTCTTTAGATCAAAACAATCTGCAAGCCACAGAGGCACACCTTGGGGCGTAACTTTGAACCCCCACAGTTCCCTCCTCTGAAACTTGCCTGGCTGTTTCACATTCCAGAAGTTGAGTTGGTAGATGGTTCTATATCTCATTAAGCCAGTCTCGCTCAGTCTTGACAAAAGTTCAGTTCAGTTAAAGTTGCATCTCATTTTGGGAGGCAGTGATGCTGGTGGGCTCCCAAATTTAAGCCTACGGTACAAGCTGTCGGGCATTTAATAGGAGACATCTCTATGGAAACAGAAGAAAAACAAAGGTTAATGATTGGAGCAGACTGTAATCTCAGTTTTGAGTTCTGATGGGAGGCAGTCAAGGAGATTTCTAGATGTCTTTGTCTCAGATTATCTTCAGATGGAGTGAAGGCAGGCAGTGAATCTGCGAGGTTCTCCTGGTCTGCAGCCTGACTGTCTGTGATCTTTCTGCAACAGGCACGAAGCTTGTTCACAGATGAAGTGTTGTGATCTCTCCGAAGTTTATGTCATGTCGTCCCACTTTGGCTTGCATGGCTTTGGGAAAAGGGCAGTTTTAGTTAGTGATTCCAGGCCAAAGGATGGGAAAATGAAGATGTTAGTTCGGAGGGTTACAGCCAAATATTTAAGAAAACTTGAAAAATTCAGGGTCCAGTCCAGTTTATAGGTAGAAAATTAAAAACTCAAAGACAAGGAACGACATTAGAATCTGGTATCTACAAAGGTAATTATAGTTTCTATTGAAACAATTTTTCTCTCCCAAATCACTTTCATGTTATTACCAAAGATAGCCATATTAAGACTAATTTATTAGCAAAATAGGTCTAGTATCAGTAAACTTGGCCTGATTATTTGTATAAGCCCAACAAGAATTGTAATTAACCACACAGGCTCTTTTAAATCCGCTTTGCTGGAATTTTCCCTAAGGAATCTTCAGATTGAACTTTAAAAGGCCTCTTAATACCAGAAAAGGCAAAGCAAGGACTTGCCATCAGACACTGCCTACAATATCAGGTGAATAACTCTCTTCCCAAGGTCTCCAAAATATTCTGAGTTTCTCTCTTTGTATCTCCCAGGAAGCAACCTTCATTGGAAAGATAACAACCTTACTTGGAAAGACGTAAGCAAGGCATCAGGCTGTTTTCCCAATGCATGTTTATTGGCTTCCAAAGTCAATCTTAATTCCTTAAAGCTTTCTAGCCCCATCCGTCTATTAGTGTCTCTGTCAAATATGACATTCCAATCAAAGCCTTGGTGATATAACCAGTTTTCCAAATGTGTCCCGTTATAAGGAGAACAGATTCTTATTGAACTTATGCAAATAACCACATTGCCATGAAAATAAGAAGACTCATAAGAGGGATCAAATTCTAGAGGGATCGAGTAGGGAGAAAAAAAGTTTTCGATACTTCTTACAAAGGTGTAATTTACCAAATTGCTGTCATAAGTAGTTTAAGAGAAACAAGTTTCCTTTTATCTATAAAACAAAAGATTTTAAAAATCAGTATTTTAAATAAAAAATCATAAAATCGTAACCCTTCTCATCAGTTCATTCAGTCCTGTGTAATTAAACTTCTGCTTGAATTCAGTTTTTCTATTAGTCCTCTCAGCCCTGCCTGATAATCGAGGTTGATAGGGTCAGTGGTAATTGCAAGGAGTTTGCAAGGTTGTCAGTGAAGGTCCATGGGATTTGCTCAGTGAAGTGGGTACCCCAATCACTACAGATTTTAGAAGGAAACCCCAAGTGGGAAACACATTTGTAAGAGTTTCTTTGCCATGGTAAAAGCATCAGCCTTGTGGCAGGGGCTTCAGATAATCCAAAAAACACATATGTATATTTATAAGAACATATCGCTAACCTGGACTAAGTGGCAGTTGAATGAAGTTCAGCCCAAAGGGACTATGGTGGATGAAGGAATGCAAAAACTGGAAAGGTGCCTGGGAGCCAAGAACAACCACGCAGCCATGTCGGGTCTCCTGTAGCCCCAGCTATTCACTGAACTGGCAGTGAATAGTTTTAGGAACAGACTATTGCCACGTTACAAGAACATCAGGATGGCAAACATCTGGCAATGAGGGGTCGTTTTTGCAAAAACAGAATGGCCTTCATCCACGTGTGCCCCAATTTTGATGGCAGACATCTTATGCCAGGACATTTTAGATTTTCAGGAATTTCACATATATTTCTGGAACAGTTATAACGAATATAATTATTTATATTATAACAATACGATATAATCACTTCCTTATTACAAAACTTCCCATTTCATTTTAGTCTATCAAATAGGCCTAATTAGTTTAATACTTTTGCAAGGATTGAAAAATCTTTTTAGGTTCCAGGGACCCTTCTGAAATACCTCAAGGTTATTCCCAGACCATGACTCTATTTATAATTAAAATTTTGAGAGAAGTTTGTCAAAATATATCAAAAAGTTTGGACATTTGACTAAATAGGGTAAGTCATTATGAAGCGATACTTAATTGTCCATTTAAGCAAATGACGATAGAAGATTCGAAGCACAAATACAGAAGTTTACATAATTGTTAGCAAAACTTAGTTCTTGCTATTGAGGAGATTTAGTGTTCTTAGGTAATAAAGAACCTGATCAAGACAACATAAAACCCAGAAAATTATTTTGGTAAAACACAAGATCTTTGCTTTCTAGGCAGAAAACCTTTTCATAATATCAGTACCAGGCCAATCGTCCTTTACAGCAGAGACAGAAGACCAAACTTTTGCATCAGCTGACTTTTGATATTTAAATTCACTTGATTAAATTTATTTCCGTCTTATTCAGCTTGGTCTCACAGAAAATTTCTCAAGATTCCTTTTTCATAAACTTTCTATAACTTTCTGTGTCCTTTTTAGTACAGTCTTGTTCTCTCCTTCGGAAATAATCAGGACGAAATTACTTCACTTCCCTTAACAAAAACACATCTCCGTATCCCATACCATTCGAAGGCCTTTTTACAGTCTTGCGTGGAAAAGCCTAATTCTTTTCAGAGGAGGGGACATCACCATTTGGCGAGAGCCCTGGAATCCCAGGCAGCTGGCGGTGCCCTCTCGTTTCTAAATGAGTGGGGCCTCTCTCCCTGGGGAGTCAGGTTGTGATGATTAGACTCCAGATTCCATGGGCCCAAAATAGTCCCAGGAAGGTGCTCCTGGGGACAGCTGACAAGTGTTCAGATTGGCCCAAGCCCCACTAGGGCAAAGCGGGGAACCTTCCGGCAATAGATACGGCTTAAGATGACTAACAGGTGGGGGACACGGCAGAAATGTCAGTAGCTAAATGTAGTATAATAATGGACTACAGCCCACTAGTAATACTTAGGAAGTTATTGTTTTGGATCTCCATTATTAAGCAGCAATTAAATAGCTAAGAACCAATAAAATACTCCCGAATTTCAGGCCAGGCCACAACGACTTATTAAGTTTGCATTTTCCAAGGTGTGTTTTTTTGAATCCTAGCTCTAGAGGAGAAACATTCCAAAAATGAGCTCTGGGTCAAGTAAACTTGGAAGCCTCATGTTAATCTAAGTTCATAGGTTCCTTCAGTCTGGGACCTCCGGGGCCGTTAGTATGCTGATGTGCCTAGAGGGGGCGTGTGGTCTGCAGCCTCTCCCTGTGAACAGGCCTAGGGCTGAGCTGAGTTTTGGGGAAATGCAATTAAGTTTAACATCGATCGACACCTTGTTTGGCATTCTAAGTAGCAAACGGATACTTGGTCAGAAGTGACATATTACATAGTAACCGTGGAGATCAATGAAGTGACATTTTGCATAGTAACAGTGGAGATCAATATTCTTTGTATAGCCAGGAGGGAGATAAGAAGCCATAATGTCCACAGTCTGATTGACAAGGGAGAGGTTCCAGGTCATCTTTGCCAGTAGAAGCTGCCTTTTCACCCATTTTTAAGGAAGCTAACCCTTGGCCTGCAAAACTGTAATAGCCTCCCCCTGAGGTAGTTACCTCGAAAGACACTGCTGACTGTCTCAGAACCTACTCCCACCCCAGCCCACTTTACTTCTAGACCCGTAACTAGATTCAAGTCCTAGGAGGCTTCAAAGCGTGAGGTACCATTTATATCTGCAAAGACCTTATTTCCAAATCAGGTTACGTCCCAAGGTTCTGGATGGACATGAATTTTGGGGGACACAACTCAATCCGTAACAGGGAGAAATGACTCCACCTGGAGACATTGAACTGGAAGTGAGGACTGTTTTGAATTTCTGGTGCCCCTGAATCAACAGGCAAGGAAGGGAGTTACTCTTTTGGCTCAGGCGATTGATATCGATTATCGAGAGGAAATTAGGCTGCTCTTATGCAGTGAAGATAAGGAAGAGGATTCTGAGGTGCTGATTTCTCAGGCTGTCACTTAGTACTGCCATAGCCTGTGACTAAAGTCAGTGGAAAACTACAACAACCCAATTCAAGCAGGACAACTAGTGGCTCAGGCTTCTCAGGAGTGAAGTTTTGGGTCACCTGACCAGGTAAAGCACCATGACCAGCTGAGGTGCTTGTCGAGGGCATGGAATAGGAGTGAAAAAGGTCGTTATATACTGACTACATAGGACCAGTTGCAGAAATGAGAACTGTCATTGCCACGAACATTTCTTCCTTATTTTTTATGCATATGTTTGTACAGTCATACACGACCTTCTATATTATATAGAGATATGTAATGAATATAAAGCAAATACTTTTGTTTTCTTCTCTCTCCTTATTTAACATAAGATGAACTAATGATGGTTAACGTTATATCACAGGATTTAAGTCACAGGATATTAAGGAGAAGAGTGACCGTCACCCGAGGACTTGGCGTCCTCTTCCGGGGAGAGGGTCAGCATGTTTTTGGTTATGCACTGGATAGCCGTGTCACATCAGATGAAAGCATGACTTTGTTATCGTCTTTATCTGGAGAACCTAGGAATGGTACCGAGATGACAAAGGGCGAATTGCGATGGTTAGTTTTGTACATCAACCTGGTGGGGCCCAGTTATTCAATTAAACACTAATCTAGGTGTTGCTGTGAAGGTATCTTGCAGATGTGATTAACAGCTACAATCAGTGGACTTTAAATAAAGGAGATTGTCCTCGATCATCTGCACGGCCCCATCCAATTCGCTGAAAGGTCTAACTAAAGAGCAAAGCTCAGATTTCCTTGAGGAAGAAGCAGTTACGCCCATGGTCTATACCACCAGCTTCTCCTCTCAAGTTCCCAGCCTGCCCACCCGCCCTCTGATTTCAGACTTGCCTAACCAGCCTCCACAATCAGGTAAGTCCACTCCTTGAAACAAGCAAACAACTAATCTATCGCTCTGTTTCTCTGGTAGAACTCTGACTGGTAAAGGTTGCCAGCTCTGGAGGTTATAGAGTCCAGCTCTATATCCTTGTGCAGCATATCGGCCAACGGGGAGCAGGGGGTGGGGGGGCGTTGCTTCCAGGCAGGCTGCATTACCGACATTGTAATTAAAAAACAAAAAACAAAAAACACGTATGGCTCAAAATTCAAAAGGCATAGAAGTCCCCCACCTAGACACCCAGCTCCTCCCAGAGGCAGCCCATGTCTTCAGGGGTACTTAGTGCATATCAAGCAAAAGACTACGTATAGGACTCTTTATTGGGTCCATTCCCTTTATCTCCTTGGATGCAAAGGACAGAAATCAACATTTTTCCAGTTTACAGTTGAAAAGCTGAGGTTCAGAGAGAGCCAATGACCAATCCGTGGTGACACAGTGAGTGACTTGGGGACCAGCTAGACCCTATCCCTGACTCCCACTCGGGCTTGCGAAAGCCCTAGGCACAGAGCACAGACCTCGTAGTTGAAGTCCTGGCTCTCATGTCCACCGGCTGCATCATCTAGAATAAGTTATGGCACCTCTCTGAGCTCGCACCCCTCACCTATAAAATGGAGAGAATAGATGATAACTGCTTATGGGGCCATTATGAGAAGGGACTAAGATAAAGCATGGAAAGAACTCACCACAGTACTTGGCATTTCTGCTCTAGTCAACAAGTATTTATTGAATGCCTACTATGTGCCAAGCGCCTACTATGTATGGATACAATTGCTCAACACAATAAGAGCATAGGGAGGCTAAATACAATAATCTCTAAGCCAGAAGATCCCAAAATGAGAGCCACATGCCTCTGGGGGGATGCAAGATGATGTTACATGGTACACAGATGCAGCATTAAATACCATGGAATACCCCAATATTCCAAGTTGCAGCGAAGGGAAGCCTCGATGTTAGAGTATCTTTAATACCCACAAAGCTCTCTTCCTTTTTAAATTGAATTTTAATTTGCATGCAACAGCAGGCCTCCAACTTAGGGTCATTGTCTAGGAACAGTTTCTGGCAAGAATATAACATCTTTATTCATTGCCATATTTTGGCTTCTTTCTATTTATGATGATGAGTGATAAACTTTATTCTTAGATAAAGTTTACTTAAGTGAAAAGAAAAAGAAATGCATTTTTTGAAAAAAAGTATTAAAGAAACAATTATCCAGATATATAGAAGAAGGTGCAAATGGTCAGGGGAGATGAGCAGAGGCCGGGTACCCTGGTTATCCGGCTCTGAAACAGGGGGCCTGGGGGGCTGCAGCAATCAGGGAAGACTCTGCTGCCCCAGAAGAGCTTTCTGTCCCGTGGAGGCGGGCAGACACGCACATGTGAGCTCCAGGCCTCTGCTGCCCAGGAACCATGCTTGCTATCTCTCTCCTGACCCAGGCCCTGCTGGCAGCACCCAGGCCGGCCCCAAAGACACTTCGTACCAGGCAGGCATCGTGTGCCTGCGGTATAAGTACCACCACCAGCACTCTGTGCAGGCATCTGTCCACTGTCTGTCTGTCCACCCAGGGCCCCTTCCGAGGGTGCCCCCTGGGCACAAGGCTCCCTGGCCAGGGCTGCCACACTTCAGCACAGAGACAGACCTCACCTTCAAGGTCAAGCTCTTTGGTGAGAAGGTCCCTGTGCGGGTGCAAACAGTCAGATGTAGGGGTTTGTATTTGTCTGGGGTTCGAGTTAAGGTTCAGAGCAGAGCCAGGTTGGGGGGAGAAGGTTAGGATGTTGGGGATCATTCTATGGCTGAGGTCAGGTGTCAGCATGAGCCCAAGATGGGGAGGCTCTGTCACGGACAGCTATGTGACCTTGACCAGCTCCCCTCCCCTCTCTGGCCTCAGCCTCTTGCTCAGTATGATAAGGGCACAGGGAGGTTAAATGCAAGGATCTTGGCACTAGATCCCAAAGTGTGAGCCCCAGGACCATTATATCATGGTCTGGGGGAGGCGGGGCTTACTGTATGGCTGGGTTCGGGGACTGCCGTTTGACTAAGATCATGGGGTTCCTGTGTGTCAGGGTCCAGAGGCTAGGGTACGACCCAATCTCTGGGCAGGGGATGAGGACAGGGGACCAGAGCAGGGGCCAGGGCTCTCTCTGTGTCCCCTGAGCATAACGGTCTAGTTTACACCAGAGTGAGGCCCTATCCCAGAGATGCTGAGCCATGGCCAAGGCTGGGGTTGAGGGCGGGGCCCAGATCTGCAGCCTCTCACCACTGCCCTCCCTTCTAGTCAACCAAGAGACCACCAAGGTGACTTGGACAGTCTTCTGGTCAAGTAGCTACCCAGATATCAAGGGCAGGAGGCCACGATAACCCTTGGCCAAGTCCACTATGGCCTGTACAAGTGAGTCAGGCCAGGGGTGTGGACAAGCTGGGTATTAGGAGGGAGTAGCCTGACACTTGCCCTCAACCTCCAGAGAGGAAGGGCAGCCCTGAGAACTCAAGCCTGTCCGCCTGACTTGGTACCGAGGGTAGAAGCCTGGTACTGCTGCTACCACCACCCCGCAGCCATGCCTCTTCACCCTACCCCCACCCCCGCCCTGGCCCAGTGCCCTTGTGGGCATTTAGTGCAGTGTATCAACCTCTCCAACAGTCCAGTGAGATTCAGGCTTTGGAAGGGCCCTTTTCCACTACCCTGGGCGATGGGGGTCTTACTTGGGGTAAAGGGAGGCCAGGTAGACAGATGTCTTGGCAAAGTGACTCTCCTGACTTGACCGGGGCTGAGAGTATGCTAAGGGCCAGGCGTCTTTGCAAACAATATCTCCTGTATATTCATCACATGCCCCTAAGAGCCCTGCTCACCAAACAAGGAAACAGGAGCTCAGAGAGGTTAAGCAGCCTAGAGGTCACACAGCAAGGCAGGTTCAGATTCAAAGCCAAGTCTCGGCACAGTTTGGTGCCTGGAACATCATCCACCCCCGGGACCTCTCAGGCGGCACGGGAGCCTGGGCCCCTGGCTGTGTGTCTGTCTGAGGCCCCAGGGGTTGGGAAGACACTGTTTGGGGACCTTATCTTTGTCCTAAAACCAGCTTCCTTCTCCCGACCCTCACAAACCAGGCTCAATACAGGTGGATCCTGCTTTACACGGGTAACCTGGTGCGGGAGTCGCCGTAAACGTTTTCTAGCCACTAGAGGGCGCTGGTGATGCTAAAATGTCGCTTTGCCTTCTGTGGGAGAAGCTCCTGCTGTACTAGGGGTTCAAGTGGGGCTGTTCCAGGTTCAGTGGGGCTGTCCCAGCCCTTTGCTCTCTGTGTGACCTTCGGTCTCAGTTTCCCTTCTGTAAAATGAGGATAAAGCCATGCTCGACCTGCGTCACAGAGGCCAGAGATGGCAAAGTTGCCTGAAGAAGTTAAAAGAGAGATTATCCTTAACACATCTTCAATAATTCCCTAAGACCCAACGACCGTGGAATCGATTTCATTACTATGTGAGCGATATCCAAAAGAGACGTGGGTGGAGTAGGGATAATATGTTATCAGCCGTGGTTGACATTGGGCGAGGCTGGGTGACAGGAGCGATGAGGAGTCTTTACACTGTACTGAAGGCAGGTGAGGAATCCGCGGTCTCGGGTGGGCCTGAGGAAGGATCTGTGCCACAGGCGCACGATCGGAGGGGAGTCTCAGTGGGGACCCCCGGAGGCAAAGACCAGAGGGCAGAAACGGGAGGCAGAGAGGTAGGCGCTGGTGAGGCCCATGCGGACTCTGGGAGCATGAAGGCAGAACACGACGCAACAAAGCGGTCACCGTGCCCCAAGCGGCCACCGTGTGGCACACGCTGTGCTGCGGGTTCGCGCGCATTTCCTAGTTTGATCCTCACACCCACCCCCATCAGGGGGTCACTATTGTTGTACCCACCAAACAGAGAGGGAAATGGCTCAGACCGTAGAGCTGGGACTCGATCCCCGATCTGCCCCAGCCCAGACGCTGCAGTATGAGCCGCGGCGACAGACTGTGCCCGCGCGGAGACTCCAGGCGCAGCTGTCGTTTCTCCTCCGCTCCGTTCAATTCTATCACATTCCTTGTCGAGAGAACAGTATAAGGAACTCTCCTTGTACCTATGACCAGCTTCACCCAAAGTCCATCACGGCCAATGATACTTTATCTCTACGCCACCCACGTCTAGTTTGGATATCAGTTACATATTAATGAAATCGATTCCATGGTCGTTGGGTCTTAGGGAATTAACGAAGATATATTAAGGATAATCTCTCTTTTAACTTCTTCAGGCAACTTCGCCATCTCTGGCCTCTGTGACATTAAGTCTAGCATGGCTTTATCCTCATTTTACAGAAAGAGAAACTGAAGCTCAAGGTCACACAGAGAGCTGGTTACGTGTCCTGCTCTCTCTAGGGAGGCAGGGAGGCTGGACTCTAAGCGTTGGCCTCAGTGGAGAGGGAAGGCCATGCAGACAGAGTTCTGAGGCCACCAAAGGAGGCCCAGCCTGGGAAGATTCTGGGGTCAGGGACACCAGAGCTGGCTACGCTCCTGGCTGGCCTGGACGCTGCCCACAGGCCACGTCTGCCCTAACATAGAGCTGGGGGCTCTGCAGCCTGCAATCTGGCAGTGTGGAAACCGATGCCCCCAACTACCTTCTATCTATCCATAAGCTGCTCCTGCACTTCCAAGAGAAGTGTGAGTATGTAAGTACATCGTCTCTGCGGCCCTCGTGTCGCTACTGAGAAAATAGATAAAATGCAAATCTAAATGTGGGACTAGCCTGTGAGGGTGGGAGCCACATCTGTCTGTTCATCCCATGTAGCGATTGGCACGTGGCTGGCATTCAGGAAACATCTGTTGAATGAACGAAAGGCCAGCTGGGAGGAGCCTCTAGTTCCGAGTGCAGCTCTCCTCAGTTTCCTCATCTAAGCTCTGGGCCGGATGCTTTCCAAGGCTCCTCTCAGTCTTCCGGACGCTGGCTCCCAGGTGCATTAGAGACACGTGGGAAGGGCAGGGGAGGAGTCCAGGCCACACCCAGCTCTCTCCAGGGTATTTCCTCTACAAGTTCTCGGAAGACATCTCTCTCCCCACCTTCTTGCCCGGATTCCTGAGGGGCCCCTGTGTGCTGTATTTCTGGATCTCCGAGCAAGTCGTCGACTCCCTGGCCAAGGCTGCCTTCCAGGAAGGCCGCGTCACACTCAGCCCAGCCAGGAACAAGTTCAAGGTGAGTGGGGTGGGCCTAGCTGCTGGGGAATCCTGTCCCTGACACCCCACCCTCTCCCTGTCGTTTCCTTCTGAGAGGTGACCTCCTACCGCCCCTAATCTTTCTCTGTCCCTTCTTTTAAAAAAAAGAAAATTTATTTTAATTAGTTTCAAGTATACAGTACGTTGGTTAGACATCTATATAGTTCCTAACAGGGGCCATGCGGATCTCCTCTGTATCATTCCAGTTTTAGTATATGTGCTGCCGAAGCGAGCACTTTCTGTCTCTTCTTAGACAGCAGTGGAAACCCAGGGCTTCCACACCAACCCAGAAATCTTTCAGGAGTGAACTGCCCCTCTCCCTGCCCACACACCACCCAACCTGGGTTTTATCTCGTGCACACTCAGTCCTGCTCTAGTTTCAGAAGCCCCCACACAGCCAGTCACAACGACAGCAATTGTCGTAGATGCTTTATAGTTACTGCTTCATTCAGTGCTCATGCGAGCTCTGTGAGCAATGCCCTTGATGGCCTTCACTTACACACGGGTGTTAGTAAGTGGTGGAGCTGAGTTTGAGCCCAGCTATAAGGTCCCCAAAGACTAGGCTCCATGCCCCTGCCAGGTGGGCATTAGCCAGGCCATAGGGATTTGTGGGAGACTGGAACCCCACGATCAACCCCAGGTTCAGAGTCCCAGCGATAGGATGTGACTGTCAATTACTTTTAATTCCAAAGCCAGTCTCGGGCGGGCTCCTTGGAGCTCGCAGCCTCTGCCTGCTCTGTCCAGTGGCAGTGCTGTCCACCATCCACTCCTCGGTGCAAGGTTCCACTAAGAACTCGTGATCCTTCACCTCCAACAGCCCCTCCCCCTTTCTGGGTAAGCCTCCCTCAGCTTTCTGGTCAACTCATTTCCTCCCCCACCTGGATGACATCCTCAGTCCTTCTCTCCCACCCTCAAATTTCCAGCTGCCCGCTCCTGTCTATCTCCCACCTCCCCCTCCACAAACAGCCTTGCCCTCTACTTCCCAGAACGCTGGGCGATGCTATCAGCAGACCCCCTCCCTCAGCTTCCGGCTCGCAGTCATTCTGACTCACCTGCCCGCCTGCTCTCCGGCACCTGTTCCAACAGAGCACAGTCCTTCTTCCCTTCTGAACTGCAGCCTAGCTTTCCAGCCCTTGAATTCAGCTCTGTGAATGACTCTCTCCCTGCAAGTCTGCAGCTCAGAATGTCGGGCACGCCCTCGATCTGCTCTCCTCCCCCCTCCCCATTACTGAGTCCTGTCCATCTTATGTCCTCAATACGTCTAGAGTCTGTCCACTTTTCTCCGTCTCCATCTCCACCCTAGGCCAGCCTACCATAATCTCTTGTGGGGGCCTCTGAGCGGATCGCCCTGCATCCTGACGTCCCTTGTCATCTGTTCCTCACAGGAGTCTCAAGAAGCAAAACCAATCATTCACTCAGCTGCTTAAAACTCATCAAGGATAAGAGTCTTAGGATAATGGCGAAATTCTCTGACATGGACTCCAGGGTCCTGCATTTTCTGACCCCATCTACCTCTTAATCTAGTTGTTTCGGACTTGGTATAATTGTTCGGTTTACGGGGTAATGTCTTTCATCTGCTCTGGAAATTTCTCAGTCACTCTCTCTCCGATTTTTGCCCCTCCTCTATTATTTTTCACTCTTAACTTCTTGAATTTTCGTTAGACACGTGTTGGGCCTTCTCATTCCATCTTAACACGTCTCTTATTTGCTCTGCCACGGTTTCTATCTCTTTTTATCCCTGCTAAATTCCGGATCATTTCTTCAAATATTTCTCTCCATTCACTCTTGCTTTCTACAGCTGTGTCTAATCTCTTTACTCATTCCCTGAGTTTTTTCCTTTCATATAATAATTCGTATTTCCGGAAAGTCTATCGAGTTCACTTTCAAATCTTAAGTGTTCTCCTCGCCCCCCGCCCACCCCATCTCCCAGTCTTATGATTTCATTACAGCTCTATTTCTTTAATCATGGAAAAATCAGTTCCTTTGTTGTTTCTTCCAGGTCGTTCTATGACGTCCAGTCCTTGGGTTGCTCATCCTCCTGTTGCTCGTGTTTGCTCGATCTCTCACGTGGTAGATGGTTTCCTGGTGTTGTTTGTGATCTGCGGTTTCTTGGAAGCTCATCTTCAGTGGAATTTCTTGTTTTTCTTTCTGTGGACGGACTCTGCGGCCTGGATCCGCTACGTTTGCTTCAAGAGTGGTTTGGCGCTTGCCCCTACCAGGAACCCAGCGGTGACATATCGCATTAGTTTGGACATGCTCTGCAGTTAACTTCGCAGCAGAGGAAGTCTGACACCGCACTGGCAGCACGCGCGTACGCTTCCGAGCCACACGTGCAGGGGCTTTGGTTTTCTATTTATACCTCCCAGCCCCAGCCAGCCCCTCCTGTGGCTTCCTTCGGTGGGTAGAGTTAAGTCTCCTTTTACTAAGGGAAGATGTCTTTTATTTTTTAGGGGAAATGTCTTAATTCCATCTCCCCATCTCATTCCTCTTCCTCTGAGGGTGTTAAAACCCTCAGGCCCGTGTGGTTTGAACCCACATCCTCCTAGTCCTCCTGTCTCTGGGCCACCTACCCCACAATTTGGGCTCTCTGTTCCCTTTCTGTCTCCAGTATTTGGGGTTGTCTCTTTCTTTCATTCGAGCTCAGCTATGTATTCAATAAAACTTTGTTTTTGGTCATAATATAGCCATCGATTTAATTGTTTGATGGGGACAGGAGGCCTCTTTGAGGCCAGCCCCACAGTCTGCAAAATCAGAGATCCTGCCGACCTGCCCAGGCCACCTCAGGACACATTGCCCACCCCCTGGCTGCCTGCCCATTCCCTGCATTGGCCATGCCCCCTCCACAGGGCCTTTGCACATGCCCAGAGAGCTTTCTGTCTCTTTTCCGCCATCTGATTTCTCCTCATCCTCAGGGGAAGCTTCCCCCACCCCCGACTAGGTTTGATCCCCTCTTCGGGGCTCCCAGACCACAGCCTGGTGGTGCACCTCTCCTTTAAAATACTCATCGGGTACCATTTTACATTGAGTCCTGGGATTATCTGATGAACGCTGAGCTTCCTGAAGGCAGAGACCATGTCTGTTTGGCTCTCCACTGTATCCCACCTCCTCACCTAGGGCCGAAGCCTAGTTAGGATTCCATGAATATTATTTAAAAAAAAAAAAAAGCAGCAGCATCTTTTGGAGGGTGACCATGAGGCAGGATCTGTTCTAAGTTCTTTATGTGGATTAGCTCATTTAATCCTCACAGCAACCCTGCGAAGTAGGTGCTATCATCACCCCGTTGTGCAGATGAAGAAGATGAGGCACAGGAAGCTGAGTAAAGGCGTCCTCGCCCCCGCCAGGGGGTGGGCAGGGCAAGGGATTCACACGAAACAGAGAACCAAGGCCCAGGAAGCGCGAGAGTCATGCCCAGGTCACTGGCAAATCAGTCGCGGGGTGGGGCCTACGGTGCAAGCCTCAGAGCCCAGCTTGGGCCCCAGCCACTGCCCCAAGCTGCTTCCTCTTTTTCTCAGCCCTGGGACCCCCAAGTCAACTTCATCCCTCCCATCTCCAGGGGCAGTGGCCACAGCTGTTCTGAGGGGGTCCCTGCCCTGGCCATGGGACCCCCTCCACATCTCCCACAGCTTTCCGCGGTGTCCCCACTAACCAGGCCCAAGTAACAGCCCGAGATCTCCTGTCAGAACGAGGCTGTCATGAGCAGTTCTTCCGTGATGAAATCATTCCTCTTCCCGTACCCAGGCAGGCAACTTTTTGTGGCCCATACTCTTGATGGGGTGAGGTGGGTGTGGAGGGAGACAAGGAGTGGGGGACCCAGCCCACACATGGGCCTCCCAAACCTCCAGATTCTTCCCACCACCTCTGCTGTGGTTGGTTGTTCCCAGAACATGGCTGTCCTCCTGATGATCAAAATCATATGATACAGATTACCATCTGGGGGTACACAAGGGGGTTTTCATAGTTATAGTAACATTTCATTTCTTCAGCTGGGCGATGGGATGGGACAGCCCCCTGTCTACACTGATAGGACCACGTGACTTGCTAGAGCCAGAATCTTGTGGATTTTATAAAGGTAGGACAGCGTGTGTGTACACTCGGGATACTGCAGGACACCCTGACAGGACCTGGGGTGGCACCCCACGATCAAACACAGGGCTATTTCTCCACATACGAATATTCACATGAAGTGAGATAAAATACTATAAACAGCCTCCCATCCAAATGGCCAGGTTTGCCGACAGACAGGGGAAGAATCTGCAGTTTTCAGAAGTTATTTGATTTAGTCATTGTAGATAAAGAATTGATCATCAGTCTTATGCCTAATGTCCCTTTTCATATCTTTGTTACTCCTTAATACATGAAAACCAAAGACAAAAATCATGCAGACACTTGATGGCAAATAGAGAAAAGCATAAAGAAAAAACCTCAGTCATTCATAACCATGATTCATTCAGCTAAGGGAGAAAGGTGGGTACACTTCCGCCGATCAAACTCCAAACTTTGTCTGAATGTCACCAGTTTTTCCACTGATATCCTCTTTCTGTCCCAGGATCCAATCCAGGCTAACACGTTGCATTTAGCCTTTTAAAAATCTTATAAAATTTTGGATTTTTATTTGGACTGCTTTTTTCTTATTTAGGGATCCAGAAAGTTCAGAGGACTCTAACCAACACCCACGAACCCCCATCCTCGAATGTTCTATTTCATTTCCCCGGACTTTTCCAGGAGTCCCCTGTTATATCTGGCTCCTGAGGACTTCCCTTCTCGCTTCGAGTCTGGCTGCAGACGTAAACAGTTTTTAGGAGTCTGTTAACCAAGACTTCTGTGTGTTGGAGCGCTTCTAGAAGGCAGTTTTAACTGGCTCTCGAGGGGCAGGGAGAGGGTCATGGGAGGGTGTCTTAGACTTTGAAAGGACCTGAGCGGGGGAATCCCAATGCTGCTGAGAGGAGGGGTTGTTTCGGGGTGAGAGAGTTGCAGATCAGGCCAGGAAAATGGGTCAAGATCATGTCTTCATGCCTTAAAGGCCAGAAGGAGGCAGTAGAAGCTATGGAAGGCTTTGGGGTTGAGGGAGGAAGAAGATGATATGGTTGGCACTGGTTTGGGGATGGTTGGATTGCAGAGGCTGGACCCACCCCTGCACTGTACAGAGGGAGCTTCAGTGGCTGAGAACCAGAGGACATTTGTTCAAGGTCATATGTCATGTTCATACCAGAGTCAATAGTTTCTGCGCCCCCAGCACTTTGTATGTATGTATGTATGTATGTATGTATGTATGTATGTATGTATGTATGTATTTTCAACAATATCTGCTGACTTCTTACTCTGAACCAGGCCTTTATGGTTCCTGACTTCATGAAGCTTATAGTCTAATGGTCAGAGATAGACGATAACTGCCTAGCCAAACAAAAGACTATATGACCACTAATTGTGCCTGGAGTTATGAAGAAAAAATGCGACATCAGAGAAGGTACTTATACAATTCATAACGCAAAATCAAGAAGCCTTTGGAAATTATCTAGTGCTGTGAGTCTCATACTGTAGCATGTGTCAGCACTACACACACGGGTTGTCAAAACTCAGATTCCTGGGCCCACCCAGGACTTTCTGGTTTGGTAGGCCTGGGTGAGGCCTGAGAATGTGCACATCTAACAAGTTACCTTTTGTGTGGTGCCAATGCCCCTGGCTGAGGGTCCCCACGTGGAGCAGCACCAATGTAGTGCATTTAGTCTTTAGAATGTAAAAACGCCGATAAATCCCACGGCCACAGGTGCAGCTCTGCCTTGCTTTGATGATGGTTTCGTTTCAGACATGGAGCTATGTGGGAAAGTCCTGGTGTGGTGCTCGCTCTGACTCACCAGGAAGAAGTCGCTGAGAAGTGGAGAAAGGAGAATCTGGAAGAGAAAGTGCCCATGTGACCCCCACGGCTGCAGGCACCAGGGAAATTCCCTGGTTTTCAAAGGATCAATAGCTGGCCCCGACCCCAGGATTCCCTGGGGCTCACTGCTCCCCTGCTGCTCCCATTGCTCTGCGGCGAGCGGGGCGCCCCGTCTCACAGTGAATCTGGTTTCTCTCCTTAGGGCAACATCATCATGAGCATCAGCCTCCTATTTAGGAATGAAGCCTCTAAATTAATTAATTAATTAAGTAAGTAAGTAAAAAAAGAAAGAAACCTCCTGGATCCCCAGTGTATGCTGCAGAAAAGGTTGAGTGGTTGACTCGGCAAATCTCTCCCCGGTCCGTCTGGTGTCAGACATAGGACATTGGCAGGGAAATATGGCTCCTTCCATCCAGGACTTATGACCTGACTGCTGGGGACATATGACCCTACCTAGGAGAAAGACACACCATGAAGAACGGAGGGAGGGGACAGCAGGAGGAAGGAGCCGCCCGAGCCAAGGCCTGGTGGCTGGAATGGCAGAGCTCGAGACCGTGCTCCGAAGGGCCTTCTTCCGGAGGGGCTAAAAGATTAGACAGAAGCACTTAAAAAGCGTTCTCGAGTCTTTTCTAGGGGATGGGCACACAATAGAGGGTCAAATTCTCATCTCTTTTTGATTTCAGGTTTAAAATGACTGATTCCAGTTTGACTGAGGTCGGTGACCTTGAGTGGAGCGGGAGAAATAAGCCCTATATCACCTCACGTCTCAAAGAAACAGACAGAGGGCCCCGAAGGCAATCGGGTGACAGGACCAAGGGAAATGAGAGCGGAGGATCCCTCCCGTATCTTCTGGGACCCTTCTGCCCGGGGGTCATGCTGGTACAGGCGGAGGGGGCGCTGGTGGTGGCAGGAGAGTACCTGCCACCTGGCCACTCCGTGGACCCTGGTTTCCCCTCCGTGGAGCGGGCTGTCAGCCATAGCCGTCCCCAGGGCCCAGGAGTGACCACTCCGGAGAGGCACCACGGCGGGGGGGTGCGGGGCGGAGGTAGAAATGTACTTTTTCATGGGCATATGGATGAATGCCCTCCCAGATTATGAAGCTGTCTGCCCAGTGGGTGACTTCTGTGTCCCCAGGGAATACTCACAGGGGGCCTCTGATCTGTGAGCAGCTCTGAGTCCGTCCAGAACTTCCTGCAGTCGATGATGAACACGGTGGGCACCCCCGAAGGACATGTCTCGTAAGCGTGGGCTGGAGGAGGATTGGGGGACATGAGCCTGATGAGGCGGCTCTCGTTCACCTCCTCAGCCCTTCCCAGGCAGAGCCCCAAGTGCCTCTGACTCTCCAGTCACCAAAACTTAGTGGTTCTAGGTCCCCTCTCCTGAGAGTACCTCTCCTTGCTGGTGGCAATGCGCGTCGATGACCTGGCCAGAACAGGGAGCTTGTTCCTGGTTCACAGGGAGAATATTTTCTCTGCCACCCATGGAATGGCTCACCCACCTGAAGGGCGCAGGTCTCCTGGTGGCAATCTGACACGGCAAAAAGAGCCCTGGGCTGGGAGGCTGTGGCCTGGTTCGTGCCCAGCCCCGAGCCTCAGTTTCTCCTCCTGTAAAATGAGGGTGTTGGACTTGATGATCTCCAAATTCCCTTTGACCTTGACGTTGTAGGGTAATTGGTCCATAGAGTGACTCTAGTGGTCACTCGGACAGCATTACTAGGATGCGCAGGCGATGCTCTAGAGAAGGTCCTGTCGAGCGCTTCCTGCTCCCTTCCCCACGGGACGCGCCAAGCCGTCCTTGCCTTCTTTTCGAATATCTGCTTGTCTGGGTGGCTTTGGAAGAAAAGAAAGCCGTGGGAGCTAGAATTAGCCTGGCTGGGTTTCTTCGCTTCCACCCTGGTCAGCAGAGAGCATCTCTCAGACCCTCTTTCTCCCCTCCCCCACAGCACGGAGTCCTTTGACCCCCTTCCCCCTACCTGCCATCAAAGGTCCCATGTTCTCTCTGAATAGCTTCTTGCATGAGTTGTCACTCATTCTCTGTTCCATGTGGTTCCCATGCTGGGAAGGAAGTGTGGGGACGCGGTAGGGGGCTTCAGATCCCGAGGACAGCAGGGAACATAAGGGCCCCCCACAGAGGTCTAGTTTCTGGTGGACGAGGAGAATAGAGCCTCTAAAAAGCAAATCAAACTTTCACAAGGAAGAGAAACTTATTGTGAGCATGTCTCTGTCCAGACCACTCGTTAGGCTCAAAGCATGTCTTCTTCCACACTCATGCTGTAATGCAAAAGGTTTTTTCCTACCATCTCAGTCCTGGGAGGTACCAGGCTTCAGGAAGGGTATGTGAAGACAATCCCTCCCTGCCATCTTGTCTAGATGGCACGAAGGAAAGCATAGGAAGACACCGCCATGTGCAAAGTCCCTGGGGTAGAAGGAATTGTGAGAGATTCAAGAAACTTAAAGGAGCCAGCACAGCACAGACAGCAGAGAAGAGAGAGGCAGAGACATCAGGTCAGGGGCCACATCGTGAGGGTGCCAAAAAGGCCTGGACTTTATTTTGACAGCCAGAAAAGTTGGCCAGGAGGCCAGGGCTGGCGCGGAGCCTGGCAGAAGGCTGCGCCTTCCCGTTTGGGAAGATTTAAGGAAGGGCACCATCTTCTGAGCCAGGTTCCTTCCAATCCTTCCTCTGTCCCCTCCAAGTGCTCCCTTAGGCCTGTTTCTCTCCCTCTCTTGGAGCACAAAGCAAGAGTGAGACTCCCAGAGCTGATGAGGAGTACCGACGGCGGCTGGCAGGCAGGGCCCCTGGCAGAGTCAGGTGGTTTCAGAGCCCTGAGTCAAGGCCACTTTGGGAATTCCAGGCCTTGGGGTATTAGCCTTCAGGGTCGTGGTGCTAGTCAGGAGCCTCACTCTACACAAGGGCCCTCCCTCAAGAGAGGCGGGTATCCTGACAGTATCAGGGTAAAGCGTAGCCCCAAGCAGCTCCTTCCCCAGACAGAAACTTCCACCATCACAAGGGGCAGTCACAGAGGTTGCTTCCAGTCTTGCCCCTTGTGGATCCCAGCCCAGCCAGGACTCCAGAAGGCCCCCAGGTCTCATTTCTGCTCCAGAAGAATACAGTGCCTCAGCTCCCTGCACCATCCTGGGAGAACATCTCAACCAGGACTATACTGGTGGGTGGCCTTACAAGGCACTGCACTTGGCAGAAGGTGCTGTGGGGTCCTAGAGCTCTCCAGAACAGCACCAACCTGCCGGACCCCTCTCCTGCTTCCTGTCTCCACAGTCTAAGTCCAGAAGCCCTGACCTAAGCTCACCTCAAAAGGCCAGAAAATCCTCTCAGCTTGGGTGGGGATCCAGAACCCATGACCTAGACCTTGGAAATTGATTTTCACAGAGGACTGGTTGCTTCCTCCAAGGAGTAAACAAGGGCTGCCCAAGGCCAAGGGCCTGTGGTAAAACATCCTGCCACCTGGGCCGCTGACCTAGACTAGACAGAGACTAGTGTTCGGGCGAGCCTCGGGCAGATGGGAAATGTAGGGTCCAAATCCTGGCTCCCCCCTCCACCAATTACTAGTTCTGCTACCCTCTGTGTCTCTGTTTCCTCGTGTGTTAAATGGGATGATAATAATCCCTTCCACATAGGGTTCTGGTAAAGACTAGGTCAACCTGGAGGGAGTATAACATGGTGGGCAAGAGCAGGGGCTGTGGAGCTGACCGCGTGGGCCCAGATCTCAGCTCCTTCACTGCCAGCTGTGTGATCTTGGGCATGCTACTTACTCTCTCTGCCTCCATTTCTTTGCCCATAAAAATGGAGATAACACAGCTGCCATGGAGATTAAAGGAGCAAGCACAATTACCTGGAACAGTGTCTGACATCCTAAGAGCTCTGTGAATGCCAGCTCTTGGCACACACAGGTGCCCAGTAAATGTGGGCTCCATTCTCTGGTTCTCTTTGACTTTCACATTACACATTTCCTACCCCAAAGTCCAAACACTCAAGATTCTCCCTGATCTCCCACCTATAAAAAATCTTATTAGCTTGTTCATACTCAAGTGTAAATGACTGATGGCGATTTAATTTACGCAGAGAAGCTTGCACACTTTCAGCAAAAGGAACAGTGTGCGGATGGTGGACTCTCAGACCACAAGCCAGGCAGGGGGACAGGGAGAGTTTGGCAAGTAGCTCTCCCAGGGTCCTTCAGTGATAACCTCTCGACAGGCCTGTACCTCTGGGATGGAAAGATCCAGCTCTGCTTCTGATTGCTGTGTGGCTGTCATCACTTCACTTGACCTATCTGAAGCTCAGCTTCTTCATCTGCCTAAGGGGATAATAACTTTTCTTCTGCCCTCCTTAAGGGGCCGACCAAAATCAAAGGCATCTGAAAATGGTCTATATTTGTCTCCCTGGATTGTGGTTATTTGTCCATGGATCTGTCTGCTCTCCTCAGCCTGGACAGGGAGCAGAGCAGGGCCTTTCCTGGGACCTCATGTAAGGCCAATCACATATAAGTGTTCAGTGAACATAAGCTGAACTGAAGTGCACGTCCTGATCTTGGGACATAATCCCGTGTACATGTTCTCAGCCCACAGTCACATTCTCACCCATTCCCCACCATGTCCCCAGTGGCCTGGGGAAGATGAGAATACCCCATTTAGCAGATGAAGCAACTGAGGCCTGGGGAGGTCAGGGCACTTGTCTGAGGTCACACAGCAAAGAATGGTCGAGCTAGGAATGGCACACGGACACGCGGCTGCAAAATCTATGCCCTTCCCACTCTGTGCTATCGTGTGCTTTCTGGATGTCTGCATTGGTCCTAGAAGGGAGGCAGTTTGCATCTCATAAGGATGTGAGACTTGCAGAAGGGGATAAAAATATAAGGACAACTCATGAGCTTCAGGCACAGTCTGCATCAGCCCCAGTTTTAGGTCACCAAACTCTCACGACCTCTCTACGGGGAGGTATTATTATCATCTCAACACTGAGGCTCAGAGAGGTAAAGGTATTTGACCGTACCTTGGGGAGCAGGACTTGAACCCGGGGCTGTCTGATGCTGATGGTTGTGCTCAAGGCAACGACCTTGTAATGCCCTCACACTCACACTCACACTCACACACTCACACACACCCGGCCTGGGAGGCAGGGGGACAGCAGTGCTCTGGATGTGAAAGCTGCTTCACTTCAGGATATCAGGGGGCGGTGGGTGGGAGATCTTCGTAGCAGGCAGTCTTGTCCACAGGATGCATATGTCCTCTGCAGGAGGGGAGTTTCCTGTCCTAGGATGGGTGCAAAAAGCCACAGAGGTTGTGGTCTAGCTGGGAAAGGGTATTTGGACTAGTGGCCATTCGGAACTGCCGCTGACACCCTCCTGGGGGAGCCATCTCGCCTTCCTTCTTTCTCCTTCAGTCCCCTTTGATCCATCTCATCTCTGCCTGTGCGCCTTGTGTGACAGGCAAGTTCAGTCACTTTTCTCCTCTCTGAGCCTCAGTTTACTCCTATGCAAAATGCGGTAATACTTGTATCTGCGTTTTAGGGTTACTGTGAGGATTAGATGAGATGAATTCGTAGAGAGCGGTGAGCACCAGTCAAAGGCAGGCCGAGAGCTCTCAGTTCCTCAGGCCGATTTTTGTTGTTATCCGCCCCCCGCCCCGCCCCACCCCGTCCTGGAAAGCAGGGCGCACGGAGACGGACTCCTGGGTTCTCGGTCTCCTCCTGCATAGCGAGCATCTCCTCTTTCCCATTCTGTCCCATCCCTCCCTAGTCTCCAAGTTTGCAGGGACAGGTGAACTCAGCCCAGGGTCCTCCTGCAGCGCCCAGACCCCCTCCCGTATGTGCGCCCCAGGTGAGCCAACCCCTTAACCTCTCTGCCTCAGTTTGGCTTCCACGAAAGAGGCCAGCCCCGCACTCCCCACCCACAGCCCCCTGCGTCCCTTGGGGCTGTCTCTGGGTCCTGTCGGCGAAAGCTGCCGAGCCTCGGAAGGTGCGCGGGCGCGAGCCCCGGGGGAGCGGGTGTGCTGGCTCCAGCCCGCGCCCGCGCCCGCGCCGCTCCCTCGCGGGTATCGGCACCTCGAATCCACGTGATTTCCCAGCAGCTGCCGCCGGCTCTCGGCGCTGGTCCGGCCCCTCTCCGCGCCTACTTTCAGTTTCGTGCGGAGGGCAGAGGAGCGAGGAGCGAGGAGCGAGGAGCGCTGCGGGTGAGTGTCGTGGGGCTGAGCGGCCCGGGACGGGCGTCCCAGGAGCTGGAAGGTTCGGGGCGCGAATGCCGAACAGAGTGGGGCAGAAGGGGATGCTGGGGGCTCTGGTGTGGGAGGCACCAAAGACCGCCTGGTGGGTGACCAGGTGGATGGCTGGGTGCACGGAATAGACAAACTGGTGACTCGATGGGCAGATGAGTCTCCAGGGGCCGGGCAGCGCGCCACCTGCTACCGCGTGGAGTTTGCAGGATGAGTTGTGAGCCGCAGAGGAAGGTAGCTGGGGTCACCCGGGTTGGGGGACTCGAGCCACGGGCTGGGTTTCTTTCATTCCTCCCTACTCTCGAAAGCTCCTGTCACCTCCTGGAGCTTCAACTTGTAGTTGCTTTTCGAAGAATTACAAAAGTCACGCTGCTCTTATGCACGATGCAGACTTTTTAGCCTAAAAAAAAAAGAAAAAAGAAAAAAAAAAGCTTTTCATTATGGACAATTCCAAACGTATACAAAAGTAGAAGGGATAGAATTAGGTGGAGCTGTATGGACTTGCTGATTTTGATACAGCGAAGCCCCGTGTAACACCTCTACACTTCAGCGGTCAGCAATTCAGCGCCGGCCCGTTTCCTTTCGACCACCTCTCATTTTGAAACAAACGGCAGACATCGCAGCATCTCAAGTAGATATTTCAGATGTGCTGAAAGATAAGGAGTCTTTTTAAAACCATAATCACAATACTATCAGCACACTGTACACGTTTTAACAATAATTCCTTAATATCAAACTACACACTATGCTGATGAACATCTTAACCTCATAATAGGTGAATACGTGGGTGTTATTATTTGCTTTTTGCATTTCCATGTCTCTGTCTCTCTGTCTCTGTCTCTCTCCGTCGCTGGGTCTCTGTCTCTGTCTGTCTGTCTGTCTGTTTCTGCCTGTCTGTCTCTCTTTCTCTCTTAGCCAGGACTTGGAGTTTGCTGGGTAGTCATTTGGGGAGGTACAGGAAAGGCTCCTCACTTTCAGCACCACTTGCATCCATTTTATAAGTTGGGGTTCTTACGTTTCCTCTTTGAAAAGTTGGGGGTTTGGTAGACTTAAAACGTAGTTTGAAAACCAGCACTTTTCGGACTCGCAGACCTGTGGGTGGCGGGGGTGGGGCGTACCCTGCACCAACACGTGGAGCCTCATCCCTCCAAATTGCTTTTCCTTGTCTCTAAAAAGCAATAAGCCCAGAAAAGCACTAGGCTAGGTCTTTCGCTGGAGAACAGAGAGGGAGGTAAAGCTGATGTCTTCAAGGTACATCCGGCATGCTTTGCTTAAACCTTACTGAACTATAGCGCTGATTGGCCTTTAGTTATGCCCACCTGCCTTGTCTCTAAACACAGCCTCAGCTTGACAGGTGCCTGACACGGAAGGTAGACAGACTTGGGCTCTCAGCGCCTCGTATTTGCTGGATGAGCATGGACTAACAACAGGCATACCTCAGAGATATTGCAGGTTCCATTCCAGACCGCTGCAATAAAGCAAATACCACAATAATGAGAAGTTTTTGCTCTCCCGGAACATAGAAAAATTATGGTTTGCTATTCTTTAGTCTATGAAGTATGCAGTAACATTATGTCTAAAAACTATACTTGCCTTAATTAAAAAATACTTTATTACTAAAAACTGCTAAGCTTCATCTGAGCCCTCAGCGAGTCGTAATCTTTTTGCTGGCCTTGTCTTAATATTGATGAACATGCAGTATCTGCAGAGCACAATAAAACAGTACGCAATAAAATGAAGTATGCCTGTATTTCATCTCTCAGAACCTCAGTTTCTCATCTGTAAAATGGGGATGATAATATGTCTTTCGAAGCTTGTTTCATGGGTTGGGTGAGATGAGGTGTGAGATACGCCTAGTGCATGGTCAACCTCAAGTACCCTGCAAGCATGAGGAGCGATAGATCTTTGATGAAAGCAGACAAGTGAAAGAGACAGTTCTCTGAAAGTTTCACAATACGCTGAGCCTTGCTCCTTGGCCAGATACAGAGGTGACTGGGTGTGTGCAGGGCCAGGTCAGGCTCCCTACACCCCAACACAAATTCCCCCTTCCCCTCTGAGGAAAATTCAGCAAAACGCCTTAGTATGTCTTTTCCTATCTGTCATGGATTGAACTGTGTCCCTGAGGAAGATAGGTTGAAGTCCCAATCCCTAGTACCTCAGAATGTGGCCTAATTCGCATATGGGGTCAGAGTAGATGTGATTTATTAAGATGAGGTCATGCTAGACCAAGTAGACCCTTCATTCAGTATGGCTGGTGTCCTTTTAAGAGAGGAGATGGGTGTAGGAAGATAGAGATTCGCAGGAAGCATGTCATGTGACAACAGGCAGAGATTGGAATGATATGTGTACAAGTCAAGAACTCCAAGAATTAGCCACAACCACTAGAGGCCCGAAGAGGCAAGGGAGGGTCCTCCCTAGAGATTTTAGAAGGACTAGGGCTCTGCTGACACCTTGATTTCAGACTTCTGGGCTCCAGAACTGCGAGAGAATAAATTCCTGACATTTTAATCCACCCAATTTGTAGTCCTTTCTCAGAGCTGTAACAAAGCTGGTACACTAGTTCATCATCCCAGAATCTCTCCTCTGCCGTTCACACAGAGCCATCCAAAGGATTAAGCAAATTAATCCAAGTGCAAATACTTTGTAAAAACTTTTAGTAGATATACTGAGGATGTAAACTACTGGTTTTCGTTACGGGATTTATTCTTTGAGTGTTGGCTGGTAGCCCAAAGTTTACCTTGGCTGAAGCTCAGTCTGTAAGGAAAACACCTAGATGATTTGAGAGGTAAAAAAAAAAAATCTGAAAAATTGATTCGTCTGGCTATTGGTGCCTCTTTGGCCTCTCAGATTCCCCTGGAGAACATGTCTCTACTAGGTGGAAGTGGCGAGGCAGGCAAGCACCTGGTTATACGTGGGATGTGTTAACCATAAAATAAGCATGATTATGTAATCTACATGCTGTCTGGGGTTTCCTGGGTCCTTGAGAGCTGGGTAAAGTTGACTTGAACCCCCTTCTCATGAATGGTAATATACTGTATATAATTTTTTTAAATCTTTTTTTATTTATTTAATGTAATTTCGAAAGCTTTTCACTTCAAAACAACAACAACAAAAATCTGCCTTTTTTCTTCTTAATGGCTGCATAATATTTCACTGTATGGTTGTTCTAGGGTTGATTTAATTATTGTTGGGTATTTAGGTTGTTTCCTGTTTCTCACTGTTCCAAACGGTGCTGTAATGAATATCCTTGGTCGAGCATCATTTTTGCATCTGTAAGATTAAGTCTTTAAAAAAAACACCCAGGAGTAGATTTGCAAGGTCAAGGGGAATATGCAGGTTGAACTTTCATAAATATAGCAAATTAGCCTTCTTAAGTGTTGTACTAATTTTCACTCTTACATCTTCCCCAATAAACTTTTTTTTTAATTTATTTTTTATGGTGACATTGGTTAATGAAATCTGGTAAGTTTCAGCTATACATTTTAACAGTAAGGCATATATATATTTACATGTGTGTTCACCTCCCATAGCTAGATTTCTTTCTGTCACCACATATTTGACCCCTTTTACCCCGTCTACCTCCCCCCTCCCCCCTTCCTTTACCCTCTGGTAACCACTAGTCTATTGTCCATGACTATGAGTCTCTGTTTGTTTGTCTTGTTCATTTGCCCCTTATCCTCCTCTCGCTTAGCATGATTATCTCAAAGTCCATCCATGTTGTTACAAACAGCAGTATTCCATCTCTTCTTATGTCTGAGTAATATTCCATCATATAGATGTACCACAGCTTCTTCAGCCAGTCATCTGTCGTAGGACACTTTGGTTGCTTCCATGTCCTGGCCACCGTGAATAATGCTGCTATGAACATTGGCATGCAAACATCTTTTTGGATATGAGTTTTCAAGTCTTTGGGGTAAATACCCAGTAGAGGGATTGCTGGATCATATGGTACCCAACAAACTTTTTGTGTTGTCAAACTTTTTTATATTTGCAGACTGGGAGATAAATAATGGTATCTTTTTTTTTTTCTTCATTTCTCTTATCATGAATGAATGGGCATCTTTTCAAATATTTAAAGGTCATTTGGAGTTCCTTTTCCATAAACTGTTCATATTTTTCGCACATTTTTCCATTAGGTTGTTGGTCTTTTTCTTATCGAGCTATAAAAGCACTTTACATATTAAGGAAATTAGCTCTTTGTAATATGAGTATACTGTCATTTTAAGTAGCTGTGTTGTTGTCCATAGAATGACTGAACCACATCCATCTTTGTTAAATGGTTAGAGTGGCTCTCATTTTTCCTACTATATATGGACTGTTTCCTCTGTTTTATATAAAAAACAAGATATGACTTTTTTTTTTTTTATAGCTCTCACCAAATTTCTCTCAGAGAAGGAAATATTTTGGAGAAAATAACTCGATGGGGTTGGGGTGGGCCGGGCCTGTGTGCAAGGTGGTCAGCGTGGACCAGAACATGGCAGCCGAGGGAGCAGACTCCGCAGGGAACACGTGTATGGGGCAGAGGTGCTACATTTGCTTCTTAAAGGAAGGGAGCAGGAGAGAAGAGAGAAGGGAGGAGGCGGAGAAGTAGAGAGAGGCTAGGCCACACGGGGAGAAGACCTCCCCAGAAACTTCTCAGGGGAAGGCTGGCCCAAGGGCAAATTCGGTCCGGTGATGCCACCTGCTCCACGCGAGGTGGGAACTGACAGCACACACGCTGGCTCAGGCCCACCCTGCTGTTGTTAGTCTGCTGGCATGCATCCGCGGAGTGTCTACGACATGCCAGGCCCTGCAGTAGGCACCTAGCTGGATACATGACAAAGTCACCACCCTGTGGAGCTGATGCACCAGCAGACAACAAACAAGTACACAGAGACATGTGGTAGACAGTCAGGTGATGGCGACTGCGGTGAAGAAAGACAAAGCAGGTGATGGGGGAGGTGGAGGCAGGGCCGTCTCCAATAGAGAAGTCGGGCATGGCCTTCTCTTAAGGGGCTCTTGGGACAATTGAGGGGAGTGAGGCAGGGAGCCATGAGCCATGATGATGTTTAGAGGAAGAGGGAACCAGGCAGAGGCAAAGGGAGGAGAGGAGAGGAGGGAGGAGAAAGCGGAGGGGTGAGGGAGGGGAGGAGTGGGGTGGCGTTGGGGAGGGGAGAGGAGTTGCTTAAAGCCAGCTGTGGTCACCGTGCTTCCTGTGTGTGGATTATCGTGTGCAATTTAGCAAAGGTCTGAACCTGAAGCAGGCGCCCTGACAGAGGAGACTGTGCCATTAAAACATCCCACCCCATCCCCTGCGGGGAGATCTGTCCCCAGGCTGTGGTATGTCAGGTGGTTTAGCACCAGAGCCAGTTTATCTCTATCTGGAAAGGTAGGGCTGCCCCTGCCGACGTCCAGCGTCCAGTGTGCTGGTGAACATCGTGGCTCGAGCTTTGCTCACATTCTGGTTTGTTTCCTAAGACTAGGTTCTCAAAGTGGACTTCTAAAGGGATATATGGATGCTGCTTTTATTTTTTATTGTGTTAAAATGAACATAACATAAAATCTACCATTTTAATCATTTTTAAAAGTTTATTTATTTTATTAATTAGTTTCAAGTTGGTTAGACATCTATATAGTTAATTAGTTTCAAGTTGGTTAGACATCAATATAGTTTATAAAACGGTCCTCCCAATTGCTCCCTCCCTCCCCTGACCCTCCACCTAGCCAACGTATTAATGCTAAGTGTATTCCCTATGCCATGCTCCCCATCCCCATGACCATCCAATAGCTACTGATTTGTACTTCTTTAACCCTTCACCCCTTTCTCCCAGCCCCCCAATCCTCCCTCCTCTCTATCCATCACCAAATTGTCCACTGTATTTGTGAGTCTGTTTTTGATTAGCTTGTTCTTTTTATTCCTTAGATTCCGCCTATAAGTGAAATCGTATAGTGTTTATCTTTTTCTGTCTGACTTAAATACTTTTTAGGTCAATCAAAGCAATACCCTTTTCCATCCCCTTCCTTTTAGTCTGTGTGTGTCTTTTAATCTGAAGTGAGTCTCTCGTAGGCAACATGTAGCGGTCTTGTTTTCCTATCCATTCATCCACTCTATCTTTTAGTTGGAGCACTTAATTCTTTTCTATTTGAGGTACTCATTGATAGGAATGTAGTTGTTACCATTCTTTATTCCTGTTTTTGATACACGTTTTTTTCTTCTTAAAGAAGTCTCTCCAACATTTCCTATAATACTGGCTTGGTGGTGATAAACTCCTTTAGCTTGTTTTTTTGACTGGGATGCTCTTTATCTGTTTTCCAAATTAAATGATAGCTTTGCTGGATATTGTATTCTTGGTTGTAGATCCTGGATTTTCATCACATTGAGTAATCTGTGCAAAGCTCGATAAATTCCTTTAGCTTATTTTTGTCTGGGAAGCTCTTTTTCTGTCCTTCAATTCTAAATGAGAGCTTTGCTGGATAAAGTATTCTTGGTTGTAGATCCTGGGTCTTCATCACATCAAATATTTTTTGTCAAGCCCTTCTGTCCTGCATAGGTTCTTTTGGGAAATCAGCTGCCAGTCTTATGGGTATTCCCTTGTAGGTTACTATCTGCTTTTCTCTTGCCATTTTTAATATTCTTTCTTTGTATTTAACTTTTGGCATTTTAATTATGATGATGGGCCTCTTTGGATACCTGGTTGTTGAGATTCTCTGAGCTTCCTGGGTTCTATGTCCATTTCCTTCACCAGGCTAGAGAAGTTTTCCATCATTATTTCTTCAAACAGCTGTTCAACATCTTGTTTTCCTTCAGGTACACCGATCAGACGAATATTTGTACCCTTAATAATGTCCCATATGCTCCTTAAATTATTTTTATAGTCTTAGCATCTTTTTTCTTGCCATTCTGATTGAGTGTCTTTGGCTTTCCCATCCTCTAGACAGGTCATTTGATCCTTTTCCTTTTTCACTTTGTTTATTCCATTTAATATACTTCTCATCTCAGATAATGTGTTCTTCATTTCAGTCTG